>NC_086018.1:21027940-21339530 GCF_029281585.2 Gorilla gorilla gorilla | reverse complement strand
CGCCTGTAATCTTAGCTACTGGGGAGGCTGAGGCAGGAGGCTTGCTTGAGCCAGGGAGGCAGAGGTTGCAGTGAGCCAAGATCGTGCCACCGAACTCCAGCGTGAGCGACAGAGCGAAACTCCGTCTCAAAAATAAATAAATAAATATTTAAAAATAAATAACTAAAAACAATCAATCCAGGGAAGCCCGCTGGTGATACTGACTCCCACCCGGCCCGCACCCCACCCGGGAGCCCACCGGCTCTTCTAGCGGGGTGCCTCCGTGTCCCTGAACTGTCTTAGAAAATGCCTGTTACCCGGGCCTAGGGAGGCAGGGCCCAGCGATGGGGACATCCCAGGGATTCCGTCTCCTGGTGGAGACTTTCCCAGCCCTCGGGGAATGAATGGGCTCACCGCGCCCGGGTCCCGCCCCCGTTCAGCTTCTTCCCCGCAGGCTCTTCGGGATTTCCCCGACGCCGCCCAGACCGGCTCCGGCCGCGAGGGGGCGACAGAGCCCGGGCTCTGCGGTACCCGGCAGCAGCGATTGCCGCCGACTCGCGAAGGTTCAGTGGTGGCGGTGAAACAAAGGCGGCCTGCGCCCAAGCGCCGCTGGGTAGGGGGCACTTCATCTGGGGAGGCTCCCCTTTCTGCCTTGCCCTCACTGCCCCTCAGCCCTTGGGCGCTCAAGTCCTGGCCGTTGTACCGGGTTGCAGCCTCCTGCCCTGCGCCACCCGCCCCGGTGCGATTTCACTTGCTCTGTCCTCACATCCAGCCGCGCGGGGCCGGGTGGGCCAGGACCCTGGGGAGCTGAGAAGCCTGACGCCAGTCCCACCCGGCCTCGGCCCTCCTGCGTGGCTCTCCTCTCTGCTCCATGCGGGGTGGGACAGGTGCCTCCTACCTGGAGCCAAGGCTCAGGCATCAGCAGGCCCGGTCCATCCCTGGGGATGAGTGAGGGGTGCAGGGCACGGCTGACTGCGGGGACCTAGCGTTCCTGAGCACCTCACTGCTAGTGGGCTGAGCAGCTCTAGGCCAGCCTGTTGGCCTCTCTGAGCCTCGGTTTCCTCATCTGTCAGCGGGCTTGAGAGCGCTGTAGCACGGAGGACTGTAACACGGTTCAAGGCTACCCAGAGGCCATTCCTCCCTGCGCCTTTCCTATTGCGCCCACGTGGGTGGGCATCTCTGTCCCACACCAGGAGCCTCCTGCGGGGGAGAGGGAGGAGGTCAGGAGGCCTGATGATCACTGAAGCCTCTGCCCCCGGGGTTCAAGCGATTCTCCTGCCTCAGCCTCCCGAGTAGCTGGGATTACAGGCGTGAGCCACCATGCCCGGCTAATTTTTATATTTTTAGTAGAGACGAGGTTTCACCATGTTGGCCAGGCTAGTCTCGAACTCCTGACCTCAGGTTATCTGCCCACCTTGGCCTCCCAAAGCACTGCGATTACACGCGAGAGCCACTGCGCCCAGCCAACACAGGGCCTTTTTTGATCCCCCAGTTGTCCCAGACAGACCCTAACCTCAGACGGGTGCACTGGGGGGCTGCAGCCTAGCTGGACAACCCCACTCAAGGTTGGGGACAGGGTGCAGGGGTGCAGAGAGGCAGGTCCTGCAAACTACCCAAAGGCCTGCTTCATCCTCCTCAAAGCTGGCATCCACTCCGGTTCAGGGTCTCGTTTCCAGCGTAATGGTTCAAAGACAAAGAAAGAAAACAAACCCCAACCCCACAACCAGCTGAGGCGGCCCCTCCTGGCCACCCTTTGATGTTTGAGGACTGAACAATGGGGCTGATTGCGGATGAGAGATTTGAAGCCATCTTAATTAGAAGGAAAGAATGTCCTCGTGGTCGGCTGTTCTAAAAATACAGCTGTGCCCACATCTGGAGGGAAAGGGTGGGGGCCTGGGAGGTGGGGACGGTGGTTAGGCCAGAGTCTGAAGCACTGATGCCTGCATTCCTTGGGGCAAAGTGGGGCCTCTAAGCAGGGCCTCTTGGAAGGGGGTGGGGAGATACCACAGCAGCCAGTCCGCTGTGGCTGGACCACCTTCTGCAGGTTTGGGATGCGCAAGCAGTGGGACAGGTGTGCCTTCCTGCGTCTGCCCTCACCAAGAAAGCCCTCCCCATGCCGCAGCCTCGGTTTTCTCTTCTCTCCAACGGGGCAACCTAATTGGTCATTTGTTTGCATTTCAAATACTCACTTTGTGACCTAATCTTGCATTTGTTTTGCTTTTTTTTTTTTTTTTTTTTTTTTTTTTGAGACAGAGTTTCACTCTTGTTGCCCAGGCTGGAGTGCAATGGCGCGATCTCAGCTCACTGCAACCTCCGCCACCTGTGTTCAAGCAATTCTCCCGCCTCAGCCTCCCGAGTAGCTGGGATTACAGGAGCCTGCCACCACACCCCACTAATTTTCGTAATTTTTGTATTTTTAGTACAGATAGGGTTTCGCCGTGTCGGCCAGGATGGTCTTGAACTACTGACCTCAGGTGATCCGCCCACCTCGGCCTCCCAAAGTGTTGGGATTACAGGCGTGAGCCACCGCGCCCGGCTGTTTTGCATTCATTTTCTTAAAAAGGCCCCCCAGTCTCATGAAAGTGAAGGGGATTGGAGGGCTGGGTGAGTGTTTGGAGGAGGACGTGGAGGCAGGGGCTCTGGTGGTGTCACTGTGAAAGGATGGGTCACCTGGGTTGTCATCTCAGCCCACTGTTAGAAGCCTCCCATCCCAGCGGCTGGACAATCACCTGGCACGGGGAGCATGCCCCTCACTCATGGGAGCAGGGCCTGGCTGCTTGGTGGGGCTATCAGTGGATGCAAGCCAGTGGGAGGTGGGGTGAACCCAGGCCTTTCTTTCTTTTTTTTTTTTTTGAGACGGAGTTTCGCTCTTGTTGTCCAGGCTGGAGTCCAGTGGCACGATCTCAGCTCACCGCAACCTCCGCCTCCCGTGTTTAAGCGATTCTCCTGCCTCAGCCCCCCAAGGAGTTGGGACTACAGGCATGCACCACCACGCCCAGCTAATTTTGTATTTTTAGTAGAGACGGGTTTCTCCATGTTAGTCAGGTTGCTCTCGAACTCCCGACCTCAGGTGATCTGTCAGCCTGAGCCTCCCAAAGTGCTGGGATTACATGTGTGAGCCACCGCACCCGGCTGAACCCAGGCCTTTCTGAACCTCTCCTTCCACCAGACCCATGGCTCTGAGTCACTAGTCCTGGGCAAGGCCTTCCAGAGTGGTGGCCGCAGTCCCTAAAGATTAGTTTTGTTTTTGTAGAGATGGAGTGTCACGCTGTTGCCCAGGCTGGCCTCGAACTCCCGGGCTCAAGCAATCCTCCTGCCTCCGCTGGGACTACAGCCACGCGCCACTCCGCCAGGCTTTTTTGAAGTCAAAGACAGAGCTGTCTCAGGTTCTGTCTCTGTGAACTCATATCCCTGGCCCTGCCATATGGCTGACTCTGCCAAACAGATAATCTGCTTCTCCCCCAACACGGCCCACAGTGCTGAGCCTGAAAATAGCTGAGGCAGGGGAGGGGGAAGCCCCCACCAGATGCTCTGGAGCTCTGGGGTGCTTGGCCGGAGGTGGCTTTGACATTCTGGCAGCGGCCACAGCAGGAAGTGGGAATTCCTGGCAATTGCTCTGGGCCATGACAGTCAGGACACAGGCTCAGGCAGGTCCCGCAGCTGAGGGCTGAATGGAGACAGTTTCATCAGCCATGAAGGGTCAGAGACAGTAAAACGAGGCCCAGACAGCAGGGAGGCAGCTCAGGAGTGGAGTCTCATGTTGGAGACACTCCCTGGGAGCCCAGAGGCTGCAAAAAGTTCTCACCTCCAAACCGGAGCTGGAAAAGGGTCTGGGGCTGCACAGCATTAGCTGGTTGGTGATGTCCCTCACTCCCCTGTGCCCCAGTGATGGGGTCAGGGATAGCTCACTTCCTCCGCATGGGTCCCTTCCATGACCCATCATGGTGGCAAAGCCAGGACTGCTGATTTTGTGCCTCTTTAGCTGTGTGTCCTCAGGCAGGTTACTGAACCTCTCTGAGCCTATTTTCTCATCCGTAATAGTAACCTACTTCATCAGGTGGTGATGAGGGTTCGGTGAGTTTAATAAAAGCCATGGTGCAGTCTGGCTATAGATCACTGAGAAGCTATTATCTCCCGCACTTCACAGGTCCTTGCCTAGTCCATGAGCAGCACACGGGCCCATTCCTGCCTCCCCACTTTTGCTCAAGCCTTTCTCCCTGCCTAGCACATCCCCTCCTCCTCCTGTCCTCATCAGGAGCTCTCCTGCCCCACGGCTGCCGTGGACCACTCACCAGTGCATTTCCACTCCCTGCTTGGTATGGGATTCAGTGTCTCCTCCCCTGGCCAGAAGCTGAGCTCCTGCAGGAAAAAGGCACCGACAGCGACTCCCTCCCCAGCCCTGCAGGCCTCTCTGGCTGTTCCTGACCATAGGCCCATGAGGGCTCCTGGCTGAGAGGAGACAGCGAGGAACAGAACCGGCAGAGAGGACTGGCAGGGGCCCTCCAGCTTCCTCTGTTGGTGCATTCTTGCTCATAAGCATTCACTTATTCATAGCAGAGATGGGCCTTGGATGGGGAGGCCAGCTGTGTTTGTTACAGGAAGGGGCTTCCACCCAGAAATCTCTGATACCCCCATTATAGATCAGAGTACAACCTTGGAGCTGAAAGAGACTCTACACATGGACCCTTCTGACCCGCATCTCACAGAGAGGGACACAGAGCCAGAGAGGGAAGGGAGTGCTCAGGTCACAATGCCAGCCCCGAGGCTGCATTTCCAGCCCTGGAGTCCAGGTCTCTGTCTTCACAAGTTTCCCTGTTTTTCCCTGTTTACCAAGCCCCTGCCTGTGTCAGCTCCGCAGCAGAAACCAGGCCTAGAGGGGCCATTATGTGGACAACTGCAGCCCTTCTGCATGAAGCAGGAATGACCAGGGCCACGGAAGGGAAGGAGCTGGGAGGACTGGGCTAGAGGCCAGGGAGGTCTTCCACCCCACAGCACCCCAAGCTCACCTGCCTGACTCAACGAGTGGTCTCCCTCCCTTACTGGCCATTCACCCATGTCTCCACCCAGTGGGGGCTCACTGTCCCCCAAGCTGGGTAGGCCAGGACCCCTCCTACCTTCACCCCCACTACCAAGCATTCACTAAGGCCTGTGGCTTCAGCCATCCTAACCCTTCCGCTCCCTCGCTGTTAATGCAAGCCACTGCAGGCCACCGCTCTCCTCCCCGGCTCATCTGATTAGGACAGAGACCACAGCCGACACACCTCTGCCTGGCCTGGCCCCGCTCCTCCCTCCCATCACAAGCAACTCTTCTTCCTTGCCTCCTTCACCTTCTCTCCTCTGCTCCCTTCCTCTCCCCCAGTTACCTCAGGGCCTTTGCACAGGCCCTTCCCCTATCCTGGCCTAGCTAGTGCAACCCATCCTCTGCCCCATTCTGCTTCCTCCCTCACCATCCCACCCAGAGACCAGCTTATTCCTGGAAAGTCCAGATTCTGCTACCAGGTTCAGAAGGCCAGGCCCAGGCCGCTCCCTCTGCAGCCTGACACAACCCACCTGGATGGTTTGTTGTTCTTGCGCTCCGGCCACAAGCAGCTGCTGCTGTGTGGGTTCCGGATTCAGTGCTAAAAATAGCCTGTGGCCCAGACAGGAAGGGCCAAGGGGGACACAGCTGTTTCTGGGAGGGGCTGGCTGGAAGCCTACTCACAGCAATTGCAGGGGTCCCTGTGCTCAAAGGGGGTGGGCCCCGTGCTCAAAGGGGGGAGAGGTCCCCCAGTGGACAAGTGCTCAGGGCCCAAAAGAGGCACTATGTGTCATCAAGAGGAAAATACAGCTGCACCAGCAGGTACACAAACATTCAGTTTGTTTGATTCTTGTGGTTAGTTACGACAGGCATGGACTGCCTTTAGAATAAAATATATTTAAAAATTAAGTGCTCAGGACTCTAACAGAAGTAGGTGAGCTCTGGTCCCTTTGAAGGTGATCAGGGAGGGCTTCCTGGAGTAGGAAGCACTTTCACCCTCTGCTCTTCCTCTCTTATTTTAAAAATTTTATTTATTTTGCTTTTAAGAAACATATTTATTTTATTATTTTATTATTTTTGAGACAGAGTCTTGTTCTATCGCCCAGGCTGGAGTGCAGTGGCACGATCTTGGCTCACCGCAACCTCCGCCGCCGGGGTTCAGGTGATTCTCCTGCCTCAGCCTCCTGAGTAGCTGGGATTACAGGTGCGTGCCACCTCGCTTGGCTAATTTTTGTATCTTTAATAGAGACGGGGTTTCACCATGTTGGCCAGGCTGGTCTCCAACTCCTGACCTCAGGTGATCCGCCGGCCTTGGCCTCCCAGAGTGCTGAGATTACAGGCATGAGCCAATGTGCCCAGCCAGGAAACATTTTTTTTTTTTTAATATTTTTAAGAGTCGGGGTCTCACTCTGTCACCCAGGCTGGAGTGCAGTCGTGCAATCTCTGCTCACTGCAGCCTTGACCTCCCAGGCTCAAGCGATCCTCCAGCCTCAGCCCCCTGACTCTCTCCCCGTTCCCACTTGGGGCTACAGGCATGCACCACCACGTCTGGCTAATTTCTGTATTTTTTGTAGAGATGGGGTTTCTGTATGTTGCCCAGGCTGGTGTTGAACTCCTGAGCTCAGGCAATCCGCCTTCCTCAGCCTCCCAAAGTGCTAGGACTACAGGCGTGAGCCACCACACCCAGCCTTCCTCTTTTTTTTTTTTTTTTTTTAACAGAATGAATAGTTCAGAGAGCTGGGACAATATTAGAGGAGAGAACCTGAGGCCTGAATAAGAGTTAGTGGTTGTGGTGAGGCATAGGAGAGAAGGGAAAGGACTAGAGAGTTCCATGGGAGCATCAAGTGTGACATAGGGGGCCGGGCGTGGTGGTTCACGCCTGTAATCCCAGCACTTTGGGAGTCCAAGGGAGGATTGCTTGAGGACAGGGGTTTGCGACCAGTCTAAGCAACACAGTGAGACGCCATCTTTACAAAAAAATTAAAAAATTAGCGGGGCATGGTGGCATACGCCTGTTGTCCCAGCTACTTGGGAGGTTGAGGTGGGAGGATCACTTGAGCCCAAGAGGTTGAGGCTGCAGTGAGCTGTGATCACGCCACTACTCTCCACTCTGGGCAACAGAGCAAGACCCTGTCTCTAGAAAAAAAAAAAAAAGTGCAACATGGGGCTGAGGGTATAGAGCTGACTCCAGGCTTGGGGGCTGAGGATGGCCCCTCCTAGTGTGTGAGGCCAGTGAGGGGGAAAGCTGGGTGGGGAGAGTATGCAGAGGGCGCTATCCTGCCTACAGACACTGAGAGGGCCTGGACAGGAGATCTAGGTGTCCTCTGGGAGTCAGCAGGAAGCGTCACAATGCCAGGGAGGTGGCATGGGGAGCAGAGCTCATTGTCACCTTGCCGAGGAACCACAGGTCTCCACCCACCCACCATCTTCAGCACAGGAGAAAGAAGGCTGGCCCAGCCGACAGGTCTGCCACCCTGATGTTAGTGTAAGGCACACCCTGCATCTCTAGGACCCTGGGAACTTGGGATGCCCAGGGGTTCCCTCTATAAAGAATTATCTGGAGGGGCTCAAGGGTCCAAGGAGAAGTGGACCTAGTATTTCCAGAGTGGCCTGTTCTGGGCCTCAGACTGGACAAGAAAGAATGGAGGTCTGCCTCAGGCCCTGTTCTGCATCCTTACGTGCCTCAGTTCCCCCATCTGAGGATATCCCGGGGCTCCGGAAAGGGAGCCTCTGCAGTGGACCCAGCTGCTGTTCCCTGGATGTCCTCCCTCCCAGCCCTGGCTGGCCTCCCCCACCCGCCCCAGGCTCCTGGCCTCCCAGGAATGTGCTTCTCAGCCCCCAGTCTGGGCGCCTGCCTTATCGGCCCCCAGTCGAAGGGGAGACAGACGCCCCTGTCGACAATGACATCCCCTCCTGTTAGCCCCAGCCTGACCCTGAGTTGAGGGCCGGCCAGCGCCTGCTAAGTGCCTGGAGGAGGAATATCTCCCCTTCCCCACGCTGACATGAAACCCGACCTCCTGCACCGGCTCCTTTGTGCCCACCGGGCGCCCGCCCAGGCGTCAGAGGCCCTGGGTCCCCGCCCTGCTGCACACTGTGGCTGCCAGGGTGGGATTTGCTCTGCCTGGCGTGCTTCCAACATGACCTTAGCCTGCTTTGCTGGAAAACCAAGGTTGTCTGCGGGGGTCCGCTCACCCTGCTCCCAGCCCCCAACCCCTCAGTGTCTTGGTCCAACCCCTGCTGTATGAGGCCAGACCTTCTCCTCACATCCCTCCAGCAAATGCACTTCCCTCCAGCACTCCAGGCTCTCCCCGTCCCCTCCAGAGCAGGGAGGAAGGCTCCTGAACCCACTGTCATTAGGCATTGGTCTCACCCCACTCCCCAGGGAACCCCTCTCAGGGCCCTTGTGGGACCCTCATGCTCTTGGGATCCACCTGAGAGCCTTCTCAGCCAGTTCTCCCTCTTGGCCAGTTCCAGTCTCCTCGGGGGACCTCAGGGCCCTGTCCAGAGCATCCCTCGTCTTCCATACTTCCCTCCAAGGCTGTACTCCCCTTGTTTGTTAAGGCACATCCATTTGTGTGCCTTCCTCTCCCTCCTGCCTGCCATTATCCTGGTTACCAGGAACCTTGGCATGGCTGCAATTCACAGACCCTTCCCGGGCCACGTCTCCCTGGATTCTCACTGCCTGGCTCCTGAAGCCCTTTCCTGGCTCAGCCTCCCTCGGCCTCCCCAGCTGGGGCTGCCTTCCCTCCTTGGCTACTACAGGTCAGGCTACCCAGGCCTGGCCTCTTTTCTCCATCGACCCTTGCCCGTTGAGCATCTCGCACACGCCCAAAGCTACAAATACCATTGATCTACTACTGGATGACGGCACCCACATTTAGACTGTCTGCTCCAACCCCTACCCCAACACCACACTCAGATTTTTCCAAGTGATGTCACACAGATGCCTCAAATTCGATGAGTCCAGAACAGGACCCTCTATCCTCCTCACCTTCTCCCCACGAGCCCTCCATCTCAACAAAGACCACCACCATCCAACCACTCTGCGGCTCAGGCCTCTGAATCCACTTGGACTCCCCTCTCAGCCCTGTCCCGTCTGTAGGCAAACCCATATCCCACCCCTCCTTGTCCTCCAGGTTCCACCCCCCTGCCCCCCGCCCCCCTGCAAGTAATCACTGTCCCTTAAAGCCTCCCCCTGCTCAAGGATTCCTCTGGCAGTCCACTACCCTGACAGCAAACACAGAGGTTTTTTTTTTTTTTTAATTTTAGTAACATATACACAACATAAAATTTGTCCAAACTATTTTCAAGTGTTCAGTTCAGTGGTATTAAACATTCTTATGCAACCATCCCCACCATCCATCTCCAGAATTTTTTCATTTTCCCAAACTGGAACTGCACTCATTAAACAATAACTCCCTGATCCCCTCTCATGTAAGTGGAACCATACAGTATTTGTCTTTTTGTGACTGGTTTTTTTTTTTTTTTTTTTTGAGATGGAGTCTCACTCTGTTGCCCAGGCTGGAGTGCAGTGGTGCAATCTTGGCTCACCGCAACCTCCATCTCCCGGATTCAAGCGATTCTCCTGCCTCAGCCTCCCGAATAGCCAGGATTACAGGTGCCCGCCACCACGCCCAGCTAATTTTTGTATTTTTAGTAGAGACGAGGTTTCACCGTGTTGGCCAGGCTGGTCTCGAACTCCTGACCTCAGGTGATCCACCCACCTCGGCCTCCCAAAGTGCTGGGATTACAGGTGTGAGCCACTGCGCCCAGCCTTGTGACTGGTTTATGTTACTGGGTGTAATGTCTTCAAGGGTCATCCATGCTGCATCATGTATCAGAATTTCATTCCTTTAAGGTTGAATTGTATTGCATTGCATGTAGACAGCACATTTCGTCTGTCTCATCAGTGGGTGAACTGATGTGAACCATTGTGAATAATGGGGCCATGAACATGGGTGTATGAACATCTGTTCAAGTCCCTGCTTTTGATTCTTTTGAATGTGTACCCACAAGCAGCATTGCTGGATCATACGGTAATTCTATTTTTAATTTTTTGAGTCATGATCATATTGTTTTTCACAGCGGATGCACCATTTTATATTCCCACCAACGGTGCCCAAGGGTTCCGGTTTCCCCATATCCTCGCCAACACTTATTTTGTTTTATTGTTTTGCTTTTCACAGTTACCATCCTAATGGACACAGGGATGCTTGCAAAGTGACAAACTTTACATCTTCCCAGAGGCATCCCAGGTCACCCCACCTAGCACTGCGGACGCCCACGTGGCCCCACGCCTCACTTGGCAATATTCTCATCAAGTGTCAGCACTAGCTTATTGTATTGACTGCCTCCTGGCTGGACTCTAAGAGACAGTGTCTTTTATTGCATGCTATATCCCCAACATCTAGAACAGTGTCAGGCAAACAGTTGTTTAATAAACGGTGGAAGGAAGGGAGGGAGGGAGGGAGGGAGGGAAGGGAGGGAGGGACTGAGGGAAGGAAGGAAGGTGGGTAGGTTGGTTTCTATTTTCTACCAAAATATTGAGGCCCTCTCCTGCCTGTCCCCTTGCTCCGGGGCGCCTCTCAACCCTCGCGCCCCACCTGGACTCAATCCCGCAGTCCTGCCTCTCCTTCCTTGGGCCCCCGGGGAAGAACCCCGACAGCGGCCGGCACATTTGAGTGGGGCCCTGGACGTTTGGGGAGGTTTGGACACATTCCCGAATGCCTCCCTGCTGTGGGTTAGGTGGGCCTGTCTCGGGCTGGCAGCGAGGACAACGTTGTGGCTAGGTCGTCAGTTAGTGAGCCAGCACGGTCTGAGCCGCCACACTCCGCGCCCCGCCCACGCGCCCCGCCCTTTCCAGTTTTGCCTCTCCTGCTCGGGTCTTCGCTCCTCTAACCCCTACGATCTTAGCCCCGCCCCCGTGGTGTCGTGGGTCCACGCTACTGGTCCTCTCCTAGAAAGCCGCGAAATGACCAGTTCCTCATTGGCCACACGTTCTCCCGCGCCACCACCGCAGCCACAACAACCGCCACGTGCTCAACCTTGGCGCCTGCCCATTGGCCACCAGCCTCTACCCGCCCACTCTCCCTTTCCGCCCCTAATTTCCCTCTTCTTCCTTCCATTGGCTGTCGGGCTCAGGGGCTCTCTTTTCAGCCTGGGGCGCGTAGCGCCTCGGATGCGGATTGGCCGAAGGCGGGGCTGGGAGGCGGGTTAAAGAGCGCGTTGCTGGCTGGGCCACGCGTGCTTGAGAAGGTTCAATGGCGTGGCAGGGAGTAGCGGCCGAGTTCCTGCAGGTGCCGGCGGTGACGCGGGCTTACACCGCAGCCTGTGTCCTCACCACCGCCGCGGTGGTAAGCGGCCGGGCGGACCGGATGTCGCCTTGGTTACAGCCTCTGGCGGGAGGGGTGAGGGTCGCCATGGTTACGGCGTGGCTCCCGGGCAGCTCTTGACTGGCCCCTGGTTCCACAGCAGCTGGAGCTCCTCAGCCCCTTTCAACTCTACTTCAACCCGCACCTTGTGTTCCGGAAGTTCCAGGTGAGGCCGCCCCGCGCCGCGCAGCTGTGGGCCCGGCCCACCCACCCCGCACCTGACCGCCCGTCCCCCGTAGGTCTGGAGGCTCGTCACCAGCTTCCTCTTCTTCGGGCCCCTGGGATTCAGCTTCTTCTTCAACATGCTCTTCGTGTATCCTGCGCCCTGCGGACACGGGCTGGGTGGAGGGCAGGCCCGCCGGGCTGGGAGAGGCCGGGACGGGGAAACTGAGGCCCCGCCTGGTGGCACTTCCTATACCGACGCCGTAGGTTCCGCTACTGCCGCATGCTGGAAGAGGGCTCCTTCCGCGGCCGCACGGCCGACTTCGTCTTCATGTTTCTCTTCGGGGGCGTCCTTATGACCGTATCCTTCCCGCAGGCTCTGGAACCTCGGGCTAGGGCGCCTCGGCGTCCAGCCTGTGTTGGTCCTGGGGCCAACACAGCCATGCCAGAAAGGGACACAGTCGTTCTCTCCAGCTTAGGATGTGTTGAGGGCCCACTCTGTGCTCAGCCGCAGGGGTCAGGGCTAGATCTTCAGTGCTGTATGCAAAATACAAAGCCATGCACAAAAGAGCCAGGTGGGGTGTCAGGGCCACTAGCTGAGCCCTGAATGCGAGTAGCCGGGAGAAACTGGGGCAGGGACAGGCAGTGGTTGGGCCCTGGGATGAGGCTGTAGGTGTGCAGGGCAGATTTCGTGGGACCCGAAGCCCGTGGAGTGTGTCGCCTTTATTGGACTGGCTCATCTTGATGAGGGAATAGCACATAGGGGAGATGAGGGGAAGAATTCCAGGGTCTTGGGAAGTCAGAGGGGCCCTGGGCTTGGGCTGAGGCCTGCACCGGAGCACCTTGACTCTGGCCCAGCTGCTGGGACTCCTGGGCAGCCTGTTCTTCCTGGGCCAGGCCCTCATGGCCATGCTGGTGTACGTGTGGAGCCGCCGCAGCCCTCGGGTGAGGGTCAACTTCTTCGGCCTGCTCACTTTCCAGGCACCGTTCCTGCCTTGGGCGCTCATGGGCTTCTCGCTGCTGCTGGGCAACTCCATCCTCGTGGACCTGCTGGGTGAGCCTCCCGGTACATCTAGTCCGCCCCAGGCTGGCCACTCCCCTCAGGACACGCTGCTTATGCCCTGGGGCCCCTCTCCCATCCTTGCTGGAGTTCTCCTCACACCTGGCTCCATCCCCGTCTTCCTGCCCTCCCAGCTGCTGTGCTCTTACAGCCCCTCAAGCCAGCCGGCCCACATAATTTGCATCGTCAGGGCGGATTTACTGATGCTTGCGCGGTCCTGATGGGAGTGGGGATGGGCGGGTCAGGGTTCCTGCCCCATGGCTCCCACTCCTCCACTATTCTCAGGCCCTCCCAGCCCTGGGTCCTGCCTGCTTCTGGGCCTTTTAAGCTTGTCCTTTAGGGCCAACCCTGGGCTGGCACTCTGTGCAAGGCTTTGGGGCACTCATGCTGTGGGGCCTGCAGGACCACCAGGCTGTGGATGGGGGCCTGGCGCAGGCTCTGCTGGTCTAGGACTCTGGGCTGTGGAGGGTGACCCCACAGTCCGTGGCTGTCTCACAGGGATTGCGGTGGGCCACATCTACT
This sequence comes from Gorilla gorilla gorilla, assembly GCF_029281585.2. NCBI lineage: Eukaryota > Metazoa > Chordata > Mammalia > Primates > Hominidae > Gorilla > Gorilla gorilla. The sequence goes on along the minus strand of NC_086018.1, from coordinate 21,326,419 downwards.
ACTTCCTGGAGGACGTCTTCCCCAACCAGCCTGGAGGCAAGAGGCTCCTGCAGACCCCTGGCTTCCTGTGAGTGTTGAGAGCCCTCCCTCCCTCTCCCCACCCTCAGAAGGATCCCCACCGATGGGGACCTGTGCTGGCCTGTGCTCAACACGGGCCCCTCCCCCACAGAAAGCTGCTCCTGGATGCCCCTGCAGAAGACCCCAATTACCTGCCCCTCCCTGAGGAACAGCCAGGACCCCATCTGCCACCCCCGCAGCAGTGACCCCCACCCAGGGCCAGGCCTAAGAGGCTTCTGGCAGCTTCCATCCTACCCATGACCCCTACTTGGGGCAGAAAAAACCCATCCTAAAGGCTGGGCCCACGCAAGGGCCCACCCGAATAAACAGAATGAGCTGCAGTCTCTTGGCCCACAGCACTGGCTTCCCCATCTCACCCGGCCACATCCTTCTATGCCTGCCCCGTCCTCACTCAGTGTGGCCTCTCAGCCCAACTGCAGGTGGTAGGATAGGGGTGCCCATAGAGGACAAAGAAACTGCCCATGGTTGCCTGGCAGAGCTTTGAGCTCACAGGTTGCCCGGCAGAGCTTTTGAGCTCACAGGTGACAGGCTCAGGGTTCTCATTCCTGGCCCCACCAGGGCCTTGGTCAAGTCCTGCCCACCATAGGCCTCTGCTACCTGCCAGTCAGCGGGGAAGTTCACCAGATTTTGGCTGCTGGGGCCAGGATAGGCCTCTCCTAGGTTGTGCCAAACCAGCCTACAGATGTTCCTGCCAGTGGTGCCTTCAGGCTGATGCCAATCTAGCCTCTCCTGTCCCTCATCAGCCACCCTGACAGGTGGACGTATGCCTCATTTTTCATCTGGTGATGCCAAAGCCCCATGGATTCAGGTGCAGAAGAGGGCCAGGACTGGGTCTTCTGCCCTTTCTATGACCTCAGAGCCTAAGTTTTCACCTTAGCAGAGTCCTGAGACTGGGTGAGGCAGGGACTTCTGGAAGGTTCTGTTCCTGCCCTTTTTAGCTGAGGACCTGTGTGAGCCTTATCCGACCCCTGTGGCTCATTTTTCTCTTCTGACCTGGCAGCTTTCCTTGTTGTTCTAAGCCTGTCCATGTTGTGGTTTATTTCTGGATGCTCGGAGGAGGCACGGGGCCTCCTCCAAAGACAGGTTGTCATTTTCATGGTAATAACACTGTTCTTTGTTGAGTCTGCCCTCCATGTTGTAGCCAGACCTTGTGGAGATGGCTTTGCGGTGGTGTGAGCTGGTGGTCAGGAGTGAGGGCCCAGCCTCCCCGACACCTCCCAGCCAGGTGGCCCTGCCCGACCTGTGGGGTGGGCAGCCAAGGTTCCTTCCATCCCCCCAGTTGTGGAGACACAGGGCTGCCTCACCCTTTCATTGCCGAGGTTCCTACCTCATGGACAGAACAAACACCTCAGCAATGAAACCTGTTCATGTCTAAGAGCAGCTGGGCTGGGAATCTTCCCCTTTGTTCAAGGCCTTCCGGTAAGGCCCAGCTGTTCCCTTGCTGTGCGTGGGGCTCGGGGGAGTTCCACTCTTTGATGGAGGGCAGAGGCCCTGAGTGCAAACTCCCTGGGAAGAGTCCCATGCTAACACGTGCTCAAAGGAGCCCCCCTCTCAGATCTCAGCGACCAAGAACCCCAATCCCTAATCAGAGCTCTGCCTCTGCCCCACATGGGGCCCTACCCCACTTCCAGGGAGCACAGCAGCCTCTGACCCTAGCCCTGCCCTGGCAGCATGAGACCTGCCAACAGCTGAGGGTGACAGCAGTCTGTGCTGGGATCTGTGCCCATTCTCTTCAGTAAGGCTGGAGCTTCGAGCCAGTTTGCTGCCCTCCCAGATCCTGTGTCCATTCTGAAGAATGGGGACACCTCCCTATTACAGATGAGAACAGAGGAGACATGAACTCCTTGGAGGCAGGGCTGGGAAGGGATCCTGGGCTGTGTCTCCTCCCTGTACCGTGTCAACCCCAAGAACTGGCACCAGGCCGGGAGGGCTATTCCCATATTCCTCACAGCTGGCTTGTGAGGCAGGAGCTGGCCCAGGCCACAGCACCTGCAGGGGTGGGAAAGGGCCCCAGTTGACCTGGCTATGGGTGCCACTGGAGCTAGAACAGCCCTCCTGCACCCAGGCTGGCGACAGCCCAGCAGTGCCTACACAGGACTGGGCCCTCCGCAGGGGACTTCAGAGCAGCAAGGCCCCAGCTGGCAGTAGCCTGACCATCTGGACACAGCAGAGCCAGGGCGGCCCAGGGACGGCAGGAGAGCTCACGGCACCTTCCTGAGGCCAAGCAAGGGGAGCAGGGTTAGGGCTGTTCCTGAAAGGCAGAGAGCCTCTGCCCTGAGCCTCACAGCTACTCTTCTCAGCTCTCTGGGTCTGGAAGGAGAACAGGCTGAGGGGAGCTGAGAGGAGCTGAGGTGCTACCCGGAGCCCCATTCACCCCCACCTGCCCACCTGGGAATCTGAGGCAGAGGAGGGTGAGGCCTGTGTGCCAACCTTGTTCACATACCACCTTCGTCCCCCCAGGCCCCGGCCCCACTCCTGGCTCTCATTATTTTTATGTTAAAACTTTGAAGAAATTGAACATGACCTGTTGCCTTTTATTTAAAAACTGTTACTAGCCCTGCCTGGGGCTCCTATACAAAAACAAAACACAACCTAAAATAAGGTTTCTTCCTGACCCCAGAGACTGGGGAGGGGTAGGGAGGGTGGGGTCGGGGGCAGGACTGGGGCTCAACAAATGGAATGTGTGCCGGGAAGGGCCACCTGGAAGCCCCCACTCCACCCCCACCCCGATCCTCAGGATGGCGCTGGGCTGTCCCCTCGCCTCTGTCCTTGCCAGAAGATGGAGGAGAGGCGGCCCAATCTTCTGAGATGCTCCGTGGGAGCCGTGTGCTGATGGGCTGGTTACCAGGCCGGGGCTGTGTTGGCAAGACGCCTCATCCGCCTGGAAGAGGAGTGGGGAGGGCAATGAGTCGGGGCCAGCTCTCAGCCTAGGCGCTGCCCTTCCCAAGGCTCTACAGGGCAGCCAAGTGTGGGGGTGGGAACAGAGGCAGGATGTGGGCCCCCAGCAGGGTCAGACCCAGCCTTCTCTCAGCCTCGCCTGTCTGCCACTCAGGACCTGCTCATCACTCCAGGGACCCCAAAACCTGGATCTGGGCTGTGGTCAGACCCTCAGCCTGAGGAATTATGTTTGTTCCATGCAGGGAAACATACCCTGGGGTTTGGATGGGGCCTCATCACCCAGAAGCCCGCCTGCCTCTAGCAGCACTAGAGGTACTCTGTCCCAGAGACCATGGGAGACTGGGAAAGGCAATGGCCCTGCCCCTGCCTGGAAAGCCAGGTGCCTGTGGGCAGAGCCCAGGACCACAGGGCCAGGGGTACCTCGTGTTCCTGTCCTGGTCGCGGATCTTCTTCTCCATCTCAGCGTCTGTCAGAGTCTCCAGCAGTGGGCACCACTGGTCCGCATCGCCCGTGTTCCGGATGGCAATCTCCACTGTGGGCAGAGGGTTCTCGCTACGAGGAGGGGAGGCAGTGAGAGGAATGACTTTTCCAGCTACAGATGGAGAATCCTCAGAAAGCTTTGGCCCCTGTCTGTGCCCTGCTCCTCCCAGCAGCACTGCTGGCACGCAGTGGATGCTCCAGTCACCTGAACCTCAAGGGAGCTGCTGGAGGCGCCAGGGCCTTTCCAGAACAAGTGTTCTCGCCATGACCCCATGGGCTTCCCTTCAAAGTGAACTTTCAACAGGGCTTTCGTACCCAGCGTCTCTCTGTCTCTGAGATGGAGGAAGGGGCCACTGGCTGTGGAGGTGGTCCTCCTTGACAGGACAGCACGGGCTGGACCATGCTGATGCCACAGTGCCACAGTGCCAGTCAGGAGGTGGAACCCATAGGGGCAGGAGGACTGTCTGCTCCACTCAGTGTCCAGAGCCAGGGCCCACTGATCAGGGAAAGGGGATGGATGGCGAATGGGAGCAAAGGAGGCTCCCAGAAGTCCCCAGCCCCCCACTACTGAGGGCCACTGCACAGCCTGTTCCTGCATGTTCCACACACTTGCCCCTCAGCCCACCTCTTGGCCAAACAAAACCCCCGAGAGGCTGGTCTGTGCTTAGGATCAGACAGCTGTCTGGCAGGGAGCTGGACTGAAGCCATATCCCCGGACCACACTCTGCCCTGGGTCTCACAAGCACCACCCGAATCTGCCCCGAGGTACCTTCCTCTTGCCAAAAGGACACAGCAGAGGAAGGGGGCAGCAAGGGCAGAGGCTAAACAGGCATGGGGTGGGCACAGGAGTGCTGGGGAGGTGGGAGGGTGGCTGGCTGCCGCCTCTCTGGGCTTTGATTTGCAAGTCTGTGACAGGACACTAAGGAGACCACAGCTGTGGATGCCACAGGGCCCGTGTGCCTCCCACATGCAGTGGCTCCCGTCACCCCTACCTCTGAGAGCAGCTTTGGGTGCTGACAGTGTTTTCCAGTTGAGTGACACCAGACCCCTGGCTTGGCAGAAGGCCTCAGCGTGAGGTCCTAACCATGACTCTCCCACTTCCCCTCCCCTCTCTGTGGTCCTTTCCTTTCTCCTCCACTTGGGCACCTCCACTTGGCTCTCCCTAGGGTCAGTCCCCTGGGAGAAGGACACTCTGCCAGCCTGCGGCCCTGAAAAACACCATGAGCTCTGGGAGGAGCAAGGGCAGGCCGGACTCAGGGGAGGTGCCAGGTGGACACTGATAGAGAGGACAGGTCCCTGCAAACCTCATCTGGAATATGGAAACATTTATTGCTGTGAAGGGCTTTGGAAGGATGACTGTTATTAAAGCAGCCAAAACATCTCCACTGAGGGAGCTTCCTAGGGGCCAGGGACCTTCTCACAGCCTCCCTGTAGCGGGTGCTCAAGGTTGTGGGACCAGCCTGCTTGCAGAGCGAGTCCCGGCTCTGCACATCCACACCAGTGAGCGCACACCCAGCTCCGGTAGCCGTGAGCCCGTTCCAGGTTGGGCTCAGTGCTGCTCTCCTCAGCCTGGGGTCTCAGGGACTGTGGGCACAGCGCAGGGCACTGGCTGCAGCTGGCTCTCCCTGCAGCAGGCCTGACCCCTCATAGCTGAAGCTCAGCCCACCAGGTCCATGCTCATGAGTCCCAGAAGCTCGAGCTCGTATTGGTGACGCAGAGGCAGGGCCAGAGGCAGTGTCGGCACCCCCACCCTCTGGGGCTGACCCATCCTCAGCAGCTCCTGACAGCTGGTCCCTCGCCAGCACCGGGTGGTTTAGCAGTCTAGGGACCGCCCCAGCCTCAGACCCCAAACATCATTCCTCACCGTGAGGGCTCCCAGCAGCCTTCCTTGGAGGGCAGATGTGAAAGGCACCAAACCCACACCGAGGGGAGCAAAACATGTTTTCCTCTTAACTTAAACAAGAGCTGGCGAGTGGGTCCCAGAGGCTCCTTTGTTTACCTCCCCTTGATTCTGGGAAGATTCCACTCCAGTGGGTTTGTTCTAAAGTAAGAAATGCTCGCACCAACCATGTAAGAACGGGCCTAGAGCCAGCACTAGCCTGCCTGGGGTTTTGGGGGCATGTGGGCAGGGAGATGCTGTCCTGAGTTCCAAAGAGTGCTGGGGACCCTGGGAGCCACCCTGCTCCCCACTCCTTCCAGGGAATTCTGGTTCATGGGCTTCGAAGCCGCCAGGGACCCCAGACCTTCCTACCACCCAAAGTGTCCAGGTGGGGACAAAGATACCCAGGCAGGGGATGCTCATGTCTGAGGGACAGAGGGAGCCAGGACTGATGCCGGTCGAGTATCTTGAGGTTTACTTTCAATGTAATCTCACTTTCATGACCTCATGTGATGCAACACACAAGTATTATCCCCAAGTTACAAATGACAAAATACAGACTTCAAGGGAAAACGACCTGTCCACAGCCACTTGACCAGGAAGGGGAGATGCCAAAACTTGGTGTCACCCTTACGTTTGCAATTCACACCTCCGAGGCCGCCAGGAGCCTCAAATGATTTTTACAACGGTGCCAAGTCCACTCAATGGCGGAAGAGCAGTTTTCAACATGGTGCTGGGGCAACATGACTCTGGATTGACAATGGATTCTTAGATATGAAACCAAAAGCACTAGCAACAAACTAAAAAAATATATAAATTACCGGCCGGGTGCAGTGGCTCACACCTGTAATCCTAGCACTTTGGGAGGCCGAGGCGGGCGGATTATGAGGTCAAGAGATGGAGACCATCCTGGCCAACATGGTGAAACCCCGTCTCTACTAAAAATAAAAAATTAGCTGGGTGTGGTGGCAGGTGCCTGTAGTCCCAGCTACTTGGGAGGCTGAGGCAGGAGAATCACTTGAACTCAGGAGGCGGAGGATGCAGTGAGCCAAGATCATAGCACTACACTCCAGCCTGGTGACACAGCGAGACTGTCTCAAAAAAAAAAAAAAAAGATAAATTGGACTACATCAAAATGAAAACTTTTGTGCTTCAAAGAACACTATCAAGAAAGTGAAAAGGCAATCCTCCAAATGGGAGAAAATATCTTCAAATCATGTATCTGATGAGGGACTTCTATGTAGAATATATAAAGAACAATTACAACTCAACAATAAAATAAAACCCAATTAAGAAACTAGCAAAGCACTTTCTCCAAAGAAGATACACAAACAGCCAGAAATACATGCAAAGATGCTCAATATCATCAGTCATTAGAAAAATGCAAATCAAAACCACAATCACTTCACACCTCCTCAGACGGCTACGATCAAAAAGAGAACAGCAAATCCCAGCAGGATCCAGAGAAATGGGAATCGCACGCTTCTGGTGGGGATGCAAAATGGTGCAGCCACTTTGGAAAACAGTCTAGAAATTCTTCAAAATGCTAACCACTGAGTTGTCACGTGACCTAGCAGTTCTACTCCTGGGTATATATCCAAGAAAATTGAAGACAGATGTTCACACAAAAACTCATACACAAATGTTCTCAGCAGCAGTACTCACAATAGCCGAAAAATGGAAACAACCCAAAAGTCAATCTGCTGATGAATGAATAAAATGTGGTATATCCATGCAATGAGATAATATTCAATCATAAAAAAGAATGAAGTCCTGATAAAAGATGCTACAACATGGATAATCCTTGAAAACATTATGCTAAGAAGCCAGTCATAAAAGACCACATATTAGATGGTTCCATTTCTATGAAGTACCTGGAATAGGCAAATCTACAGATAGAAAGTGGATGAGTGGACGCCTAGGGCTGAGAGACAGCGGGGAGGAACGGGACTGCCTGCAGTGGGGTGATGAAAAAGTCCTAAAATTGACAGTGGTGATAGTTACACAGCTCTCTGCATATATCAAAAACCGCTGCACTATATACTCTAAATGTGAATTGTATGGTTTATGAATTATATCACAATAAAGCTGTTAAAAAAACAAACAAAACCTGACATCAGGCCAGGGCTGGCAGGCAGAGCTTCGGAAGGAACCTGAGGCTTACACTCAACTAGCCCAACGTGTCCCTGACATACCCCAGCCTAATTCCTGATGCTGTGCCATCAGAGGGACACTGCCTCTCTGTCCCTCACGCAGGCCCAGCTACCAAGCTCCCTGACCCTTAGTCTCTTTTCATCCCCACCCTGTACGTGTAGGACTGCTGGTGTGCAGAGCCCCCTGGGGCAGACACCCTGCCTGATCCACAGGGCCCACCTTCCTTCTCAAGCACCTGCCTATCCCTGGTCTCCTCTCGGTCCTTCCTGCTGCAGTCCCCCATCAGCACCTGCCCTGGCCATCCTCACCCCAGGTTCTATGCCCCCCACTGCCCTTCCTCATGCCCACAGCCTCTGGTGCTTTCTGTGGCCATGGCACACTGATAGCCATGCACATGAATCTGTCTCCTCTGCCAGACAGGGCACTGTCTCCTCCCGTCCCTGGCCAGGAACACAGGGCTGGCCCGGGGAGGTGCCAGTAACTTTGCAGCATCAGCTCTCCTCAGAGGCTCTGCCTAGCCCAGCCTCCTTCCCCTTGAGCCCTGTCTCCCTCCTTTCGCTGGCCCTTCATCCCACTCCACTGGCTCTAGGACACCTGTGTCACTCTGGTCCCAGTCTGTCCTCTAGGAGCCTAGGGCTTCTGACCAGTTTGTCACATGCCCGTTTCCCCTTCATGCTTGTCTCCTGTCTGTCCCATTGCCAAAGGGAACAGGCTGTTCTCTGCCCTGGTTCCCCTGAGGTGTGGGCATAGTGGCCTTGCGCACACATGTCCTGTGGCCAGCAGCTTGCCCCACTGTACCATGGATCCAATCAATGTCCCCACTGCCGAGGAGGGTATGGAAGTCAGGCACTGAGCTCTGGCTGGGAGAGATGGAGGGACTGGCTCTTGGGGAATCAGCGAGTGCTTCCATTATGGAGTGACCTAGGCCCAGAGCTGAAAACCCTTTTTTTTGAGATGGAGTCTAGCTCTGTCGGGCTGGAGCACAATGGTGCAATCTCAGCTCACTGCAATCTCTGCCTCACGGGTTCAAGCAATTCTCCTGCCTCAGCCTCCCGAGTAGCTGGGATTACGGGTGCCCACCACCACACCTGGCTAATTTTTCTACTTCTAGTAGAGACGGGGTTTTGCCATGTTGGCCTGTCTCTAACTCCTGACCTCAGGTGATCCGCCCACCTCGGCCTCCCAAAGTGCTGGGATTACAGGCGTAAGCCACCATGCCTAGCCTGAAAACTCTTCTTAAGAAGTCATGTGGCCGAGCGCGGTGGCTCACGCCTGTAATCCCAGCACTTTGGGAGGCCGAGACGGGTGGATCACAAGGTCAGGAGATCCAGACCATCCTGGCTAATACGGTGAAACCCCGTCTCTACTAAAAACACAAAAATTAGCTGCGCGTGGTGGCGGGCGCCTGTAGTCCCATCTACTCAGGAGGCTGAGGCAGGAGAATGGCGTGAACCCGGGAGGCAGAGCTTGCAGTGAGCCGAGATCACACCACTGCACTCCAGCCTGGGCGACAGAGCGAGACCCCATCTCAAAACAAAACAAAAAGTCATGTGACACAGCAGTTGCCAAGCTTTCTGTGTGGCAGAGACCAGGCCAGGACTCCTGGTCTAGCTCTCTGTGGGCTGACTGGCCCCTGGACCTGGGGACTCAGTGGCCCAGCCTCCTTTCCCCAGGCAGGGCCAGGCAGGACTGACACTGGTCTCCCTGGGGACAGAGTTAAACGAAGTCCCTCCTAAGATCCCATGGGGTGGGGTGGTACAGTGGGGGGAACACGAGTTGGAGTCAGGGATGACAACCCAACCCTAAGGCCCTGTCCTGTCCTTGCAGCTGTCTTCCAGTGTGGGGACTGGGAAGACACACGCAGCCCTCCTGATGCTAAAAGCCCACTCAGGACACTTCCCAGGTCCCCAGGCAGGCCGCCTCTCCATCTGGCTGCTGTGATAGGGATGTGTGCTCATCTTGGTCCCAGCGGGATGGCCTTTGCCTTTAACCCCAAAGATTTGAAACCTGCACACTCAGCATAAGAGAGAGCAGGGGGCGGGGGGTCTGTGATGCCCCCAGGCCCCGCAACTGGAATGCATTAAGTGGTCGATGAGATAAAGAAGGGGTCCGCCTCTGCCTCTAAGTCCTGACCTGCCACCACCAGGGACTCCCCAGGGGGTCTGCTCTGGAGCCACTCTGCAAACTGCAGAGGGCCCGGAACTTGGAAAGGAATTTAGGCTCAGGTCACCTTCGGGTCAGAGCAGGAGGGATGGTGCCATGGTGGCTGAAAGAAGGCATGTTGCAAGGACCTGTCAAGAGGCCCCGGGGACTTCAGTTCCTGACCCTGGACTGTGGGCACTGGCAGCGGCTGCAGGACTAGGTGAAGGTCAACACCGTAGGGGCTGGATGCTGGGGGCAGCCAGCCTACCACCTGCACCTGCGAGGCCAAGATGAGGGTTCTGACTGGATCAGCCTCTGCGGGAGGAGGTGCTCAGTGTTGATGCGTGCAACATGACTGCCTCCTGGGGCCTCAGAGTCAACTCTGGTGGAGGGAGGCCACCCTTGACTGGCTCTCCGGCCATAGGGCTTGGCTCTGTGCAGGGTGAATGCACGCTACAGCTGCACTCCCAGGCAACACCCCGAGGGAACAGGGAGGCATCAGACACCAGCCCCCCGGCCTCCTCTCTGGGCTGCCCTGTCTGTGAAGCAGAACCATGTGACTGGCAGGGCTGCTGGGGGGCAGGTCACAGGATCTCAGCACCATGGCGCTCAGGCAGGGACTCAGCCGTTTCCCAGGCCCGGGGCCCTTGAGCCCTGTGGGTGGCTCTCATTCCTTCTTCCTTGCTCAGATTTACGGGAAGTCGTAGAAAGCTGTCTCTTGGGATGTCTGGGAAAACAAGTTAGACACAAACCTAACGAGCTCCATTAATTGTCATGGCTTTGCAAAACAGACCTTCCTATTTGTTCCTCATGTAGCATTTTAAGCTGTCATCCCTGAGTGATGACTGCAGATGTGGATGATGATAGTCTGATGAGCAGACTAAATCTGAACATCCTGTTTTGATGTAGGGATGCTTGCTGCACCCCCACCCCATCCCAACACAGAGGACAGGGTGAGGAACCACGGGGCTTCCTAGTCCTAGAGTCCTGCTGAGCCGGGAGAGTTCAACCTCGCTACTTTTTTTTTTTTTTTTTTTTTTTTGGAGACAGGGTCTCGCTCTGTCACCCAGGCTGGAGTGCAGTGGTGTGATCTTGGCTCACTGCAGCCTCGACCTCTTGAGCTCAGGCGATCCTCCCACCTCAGCTTCCTGAGTAGCTGAAACTACAGGCATGTACCAACATGCCCGGCTCATTTTTTCTATTTTTTTTTTTTTGTAGAGGTGGGGTCTCACCATGTTTTTCCCAGGCTGGTCTTGAACTACTGGGTTCTGGTGATCTACCTCAGCTCCCTGAAGTGCTAGGACTGCAGGTGTGAGCCACCGCACTGGGCCCTGACCTCACTTTTAACTCTGAGTCCTACCTCCTGCCAGGAACAGGAGGGCCTCTCCCAGGTCCATCCCCATCCCTACCACAGAGGACACTGGACTGGAATATTCTGTTCACACCTCCACCATCTCAGCCAGCCCAAATGCTGCAGGCAGGGATCAAGGTGACCTGTCTCTATCTTCCAGGGCAGCCAGGATGGGGTCCAGCCCAGCATGGTACTCATCAAATGCTCTCTGACTGACCAAAGGCAGAGATACCACAGTAAGAAGGAGCTGCTAGGGACCCCTGACTCTCAAAAGCTGGGCAGGCCTTTGTGTTTAAGACATAATTCAAGTTCAACAGATGAAGAACCCTGGGCAGGGGTCACCCTGACCAAAATAACAGTCTGGGCAAAAGCAGAGAGAGAGGGTGTGGGGCAGGACGACTGAATGGTGGATGGTGGGGGCAGGCCAGGGCTCCGTGGAGGCAAGGACTTGAGGTTCACCCTGACAGAACTCCAAGTCTTTGCCAGCTATTGTGTTAGGTGCTTCTAACCCTACCTGGCACAGCGGAGCCCTGGAGAGATACACAGGGCAGGAGGAGGACGGAGCAAACACACAGACCCCAGCCAGACTGTGCTGCGAAGCGTGAGAAAGCCTCAAAGGTATCACCGCTCACACAGAGAAGTCTTTTTCTCAAAACAGTTTTGCAGGGAGATGAGGGAGGGAGAGACTCGTGCATGATCCTACCTGAAGGCGTAGGTCTTCTGATGCCAGCTCAGCTGTCCCCGGATGCTGTATGCGATGGTGGTGACAAACTCCCCGCCCAACCCCAGCTCCGAGCACAGCTTCAGGGCAAACTTCTCTGGCGAGTTCTCCTTCTCTGACATGTCCCACTCAAACTGGTCCACCAGGGAAATGTTTCCCACATGGATGTTCAGCTGAGGCAACAACCAAAGGACACAAGTTAGAGCTTTTGCAGCCCAGGGAGGCCGCGAGGAGCGGGGCCCTGCCAGGCCTGGGGTGGGCCCTGCCCACCAGGGTCCACCAGCTGAGAACTGCAGGTGGTCCTTGTCCTTCCAGTTCCCCATCCCCAAAACAAGGCTGACCCCACAACCCTGTCTGCCATGAGGGGCTCTGGCTCAGGGCCCAGCACAGTCACCCTCGAGAGGCCCTGAAGTGACCCCGGGGGCACCTGAGTCCCACCTTACCTTCATCCCATCTCGCCTGTGCCCTGTGCTGGTGGGGACCTTCCTTTCTGCCCTTCGCTCCTGCTGCCATCGGTCTTACGTGACTACACCAGAAAGGCAGGGCTCAGCTAAGGCATCCCTAAGCCCTGTCTTAAGCCAATGTCTATGCCCTTTACAGAGCTTGCCCCTCTCGGAAAACCCTGCCTAGCGTGTTCACAGATGCACCCCACTCTGGGTCAACACGGTGAGGGGACAGGGAAGCCTGCAGGGATCACAGTGCTGGGCCAGCTCCTCCACACTCCCCAGAGGACTCCCTGCAGCACGTGACTCACAGCCAGAGGGCCCAGGCCCTGGGTGTGCTGTCAGGGGTTTTCCACCAGTGGACACCTGGGAAGCCAGCACCCAGCTGAGAGAACACAGACTGTACCCCAGGGGCTCCCACCTACACCCGCCCCCCTGGGGAGGCACCATTTTGACTTCTCACCCCTTGAGTAGGTGTGGCTGTTCTGAATAGGATGGACATTTCGGGGTCCAGGTTCATTCACTCTGCATCATGCTTGCAAGACTCCTCCCATTGGAGTGTGGGGCTGGGGTCATCCCTCACTGCTATCCAGTGCTCCACGGGGCAACCAGGTCACAGTGCACCTGCCCATTCATTGTTGGCCCTTAGCTTTTAAGTCAAGGATCAGGGTGGCCAGCTGCAGGGAAAACTCACCACTGCCTCGGAGTCCAGCCCTTCCGGGGACTTCTGCCTCCTTTTAGAGATTAGGGTACCCCAATCCCCGATCATGTTCATAAAGCCCTGTGCCTCTGAGCCCTGCACATCACCACCCACTTGCTAGAATGGTCTTCCCCTCACCTGGCAGGACCAGCCTCTTCTCAGCATCCTGGTCTAAGCTAAAGTGCCAGCTCCTGAGAGCTCCTCTTCCCATCAGCCCCTTTCCACACCCTTCTCTCCATTTTCTCCCCCTTTGGAGACAGGATGTCACTCTGTCACTCACGCTGGAGTGCAATGGCATGATCATGACTCACTACAGCCTTGAAGTCCTGGGCTCAAGAGACCCTTCCGCCTCAGCCTCCTGAGTAGCTGGAACTATGGACATGCACTACCATGTCTGGCTAATATTTTGTAGAGACAAGGTTTCTACAAGGCCCAGGCAATGTATCAAGTGTTTTGGGCAGAGAAGAGACCCTGTGGTTGAGCCTTCTGTTCCCCGCAGGCTTCCCTGCTGCCTCTCCATGTTGGCCCAGGCTGGCCTCAAGAGATCCTCCCCCGAGAGTCTCCTGAGTAGCTGCGACTATACGTGCGGGCCACCATGCTGGCACCTCTCCTATTTTCTTCACAGTACTTAGGACTGTCTGAAACAATCTGAATCATTTGCCTCCAAGAATTCTAGCACAGGCAGGGTGTATTTGTTCTGGGAATGAAGGAATCCTCACACAGAGGGAGGAAGCCGACGGCAGAGCTACAGCGTCCTGTACACGGCATGCAGCCAGGCAATGGGGGCTGCAGTCGGGCCCCCATGTCCTTTGCTATCTCCACATACGCCCACGCCTGATGATGAATGGAATCGGAGGCACTGGCCCTTCCCAACTGGAATCTAATGCCAAGCAAACCATGTGGGTGCTGGGTCCAGAAAGAACGTGCAGCAGCAGACAGCCCATGGAACCACCCAACAGGACCCCATAGGACCATAGGCACATGGCTCCCACCCAGCAAGCCCTCCCTGCCCTGGGCTCATGGATGGAGTTGCCTGTCCCCTGCCATTCAGTCACTAACACATTCATTTATTCCAAAGTCTAGACTGTGTGTCTACCAAGGAGAGGCACAAGAGAGACAAACATTCAAAAGGCTGTTCTGAGAAAGGTGAGGTGGTACACGTCTGTAGTCTCAGTTACTTGGGAGGCTGAGGTGGGAAGATCACTGGAGCTCAGGTGTTTGAGTCCAGCCTGGGCAACACAGCGAGACTCTGTGTCAAAAAAAAAAAAAAGCTATGCTGGTGGGGGCACTGACAAACACTAAGTAGGTTAAGTGAGCATGTGGTGTGCCAGACAGCACGGGAGTGCCAGGGAGGAAAGGGAGGGAGGGGGAGAAAGTCCAGGCTGGCCTCAGAAGTCAGGAGGCCAGGAAGGCTTCTAGGAAGGTGGCCTTTAGGAAGAAGTGAATGTGCCCAGGGAGCAGGAATGTGGATCCCTGGGGGAGAACAGTCCCAGGTGGGGGACACAGTGATGTAAAAGACTGAGGAGCCAAGGTCTGGTACCTGGATCTGCCCAGTGACGGGAAAAGGGAGGAGATGAGGGTAGCGAGGGACTGTAGCAGAGAGCAGTTAGGGCCCTGAGGCCTTTGGACGGGCTTGGCTTCCACAGAGGGATGTGGGAAGCTTCTGCGGTATTTTGGGCAGACAAGAGACACGGCTGAGCTGCCATGCTGAGACCTCTACTGGAAGGCGGGAAGGGAGGAAGGGAGCCATCTGGCAGTGGCCTTGGTGGGGTAGTGAGGAGTGCTGGACTCCAGGTGGACTCACAGAGCTAAGACGGGGCCAGGACTCCCAAGCAGGTGCACAGCAGGGCCAGGCCCCTGCCCACCTCCCCAGCCCTGACTCACATCTCACCCCATGCACTCTCCGGACGGGGCCTGGACAGTGCCACAGGGTCTGATGGCTCACATTTCAGCAGCACCATGTCCCCAGCTTCCTCCCCTGCCCCCCAACCCCTGCTGGAACTGGGCAAAGCCGACTTGGGCCAGGTGCCCTGGCAAGGGCAGCCAGGCCTGGGCTTTGGTCCCAGCATTGCCAAGAATATCTGGAAGATGCTGCTCCAACCTAAGGCACTCTTTCTGAGGAGAGAGATGGTCCTCACGTGCCATGGCTCCAAAGATTCTTGTTTTCCTTCAGTCATGTTCCAGGATCAAGACAAAGGACGTCCTTACAGAAACACCCAGCTCTGGCCAGGCACAGTGGTTCATGTCTGTAATCCCAGCAGTTCAGGAGGCCAAGGTGGAAGAGTTGCTTGAGCCCAGGAGTTCGAGACCAGCCTGGACAACAAAGTGATACTCCATTTTCTCTTTTTTCTTTTTCTTTTTTTTTTTTTTTGAGACAGAGTCAGTGAGATGGGAAGAGCCTGTTGCCCAGGCTGGAGTGCAGTGGTGCAATCTTGGCTCACTGCAACCTCCGCCTCCGACGTTCAAGCAATTCTCATGCCTCAGCCTCCAGAGTAGCTGGGATTACAGGCACGTGCCACCACGCCCAGCTAATTTTTTATATTTTTAGTAGAGACAGGGTTTCACCATGTTGCCCAGGCTTGTCTCGAACTCCTGAGCTCAGGCAATCTGCCCACCTCAGCTCTCCAAAGTCTTAGGATTACAGGCATGAGCCACGGTGCCCAACCGAGACTCCATTTCCTACAGAAAATTTAAAAATTAGCCAGGCATGGTGGTACGTGCTTATAGTTCCAACTACTCAGGAGGCCAAGATGGGAGGATAACTTGAACCCAGGAGGTCAAGGCTGCAGTGAGCCATGAAAAAAAAAGGAAGGAAGAAAGAAAGAAATACCCAGCTCTTCTGAGTCCGAATTATAGATGGGAAACCCTGGGTGTGACCTTCTATTCCTCATGGGCAAGACAGGACACTGTTCCCAGGGTCACGGTGCCCAGGAGGCCTCTGGCCTGAAAAATGCAGTCTGTCCCACATAACACAGGCTTCCCTGGGCCAGCTGTATCCACCCTGTGACATATGGTCTGACCCAAAGGGCAGAGCAGGACACCTGGCTGGGGACAGTCTCTCAACCTGCCAGCTGCCACCATCCCCCAGGTGGGAATCACAGGTAAGTCAGAGGGTCACTGGGGAAGCCTCTTCTGGTGGGGCAGGGTACAGCCCCAGGAGGATTACAGCTGCTGGGCAACTTCCTGTATGGCTCCTCCGCAGGCCCCGTCAAGACAACAACAATGAAAATGGGCTCAATTCTGAGAAAAACGTAAGGGAAGCAGCCAGTCAGGTTTCATGAGGCCCCTGTGTGTGGCCAATCCCAGTCATTTGGAACCACGTGGCTGGGTGGGTTAGCCCACACAGCCTCATCCTCCACATGTTTATAAGACAAAGAGAAGCACAGAGTGGAGCCCTCAGGGCTGCCCTCCAGAGCCAGCAGACCGTATGCAGGACACAGGCCAGGTGCTTGCTGCCACTCCCATCCCCACCCCACTTCTCTCCTACCATTGTCCCTTCTTTTCCTCCTAGCTGGCCATAATGTGAAACTGAAACAGGTTATGGGAAACAAATTTGTATTCCTCTCAAAAAGGTATTAACAAGTAAAGAGACTGAATCAATAATAAAATCTTCCTGACAAAGAAAAGCCTTAGACCTGATGGCTTCATTGGTGAATTCTACCAAACACTGATTGACTGACTGAGTCAGAGTCTCGCTGTCAGCCAGGCTGGACTGCAGTGGCACCATCTCGGCTCACTGCAACCTCCGCCTCCCGGGCTCAAGCAATTCTCTTGCCTCAGCCTCCTGAGTAGCTGGGATTACAGGTGTGTGCCACCATACCCGGCTAATTTTTGTATTTTTAGTAGAGACGGGGTTTCACCATGTTGGCCAGGTAGTCTCTAACTCCCGACCTCAGGTGATCTGCCCGCCTCGGTCTCCCAAAGTGCTGGGATTACAGGAGTGAGCCACTGCACCCGGCCATCTACCAAACATTTAAATAGGAGCTAACACCAATCCTTCTCAAACTATTCTTTAACTCATTGCCCTGATACCTAAGTCAGACAAAAAATACTACAAGAAAGGAAAGCTACAGACCAACACCCCTTATGAATGTTGATGCAAAAATCCTCAAAAAAATGCTGGCAAACTGGCCGGGCACAGTGGCTCACGCCTATAATCCTTTGGGAGGCCAAGGTAGGCGGATCACCTGTGGTCGGGAGTTCGAGACCAGCCTGGTCAATATGATGAGACCCTGTCTCTACTAAAAGTACAAAATGTAGCCGGGCGTGGTGGCATGCGCCTGTAGTCCCAGCTCCTCCTCGAGAGGCTGAAGCAGGAAAATCGCTTGAATCCAGGAGGTGGAAGTTGCAGTGAGCCAAGATCATGCCACTGCACTCCAGCCTGGGTAACAGAGCGAGACTCTATCTAAAAAAAGAAAAGAAAAGAAAAACTAACAAGTGTCAGTGAGGATGTGGAGAAATTGGAACCCCTGTGCATTGCTGGTAGGAATATAAAAGGGTGCAGCCACTGAGAAAGGCAGTATAGTGGTTCCTCAAAAAACTAAACATGGAATTACCGTACGATCCAGGAATTCCATTTCTAGGTATACACCCAAAAGAAATGAAAGCAGGGGCCAGACACAGGGGCTCACACCTATAATCCCAGCACTTTAGGAGGCCGAGGTGGGCAGATCATTTGAGTTTGGGAGGCTGAGGCGGAGTTTGAGACCAGGCTGGCCAACATGGTGAAACCCCGTCTCTATTAAAAATCCAAAAAAATTAGCTGGGCATGGTGGTGGGCACCAGTAATCACAGCTACTCAGGAAGCTGAAGCAGGAGATTGCTTGAACCTGGGAGGCAGGAGTGCCATGAGCCAAGATCGCACCACTGCACTCCAGCCTGAGCAACAGAGTGAGACTCCATCTAAATGAATGAATGAATGAATAAATGAAAACAGGGACACCAACAGATATCTGCACACCCAGGTTCATAGCAGCATTATTCACAATAGCCAAAATGTGGAAGCAACCCAAGTGTCTGTCCATTTAGGGATGAATAAATAAAAATGTGATAGATCCATACAACAGAATATTATTTAGCCTTAATAAGAAAGGAGGCTGGGCACAGTGGCTCACGCCTGTAATCCCAGCACTTTGGGAGGCTCAGGTGGGCAGATGGCTTGAGCCCAGGAGTTTGAGACCAGCCTGGGCAACATGGCGAAACCCCATCTCTACAACAAAAAATACAAAAAATCAGTTGGGTGTGGTGGAGTGTGCCGGTAGTCCTAGCTTCCCAGCTACTCAGGAGGCTGCACCGGGAGGATCACTTGAGCCCAGGAAGCAGAGGTTGCAGTAAGCCGTAACTGCGCCACTGCACTCCAGCCTGGGCAACAGAGTAAGACCCTGTCTAAAAATAAATACATTTTAAAAAGGGAAGGAAATTCTGACATGGTGCAACATAAATGAACCTTGAAGACATTTTGCTAAGTGAAATAAGCCAGTCACAAAAGGACAAATACTGCATGATTCCCTTATGGAATGTAAATGAGACACCTCGAGTAGTCAAATTCATAGAGACAGAAAGCAGAATGGTGCTTGCCAGGGGCGGGGGGAGGGGGAATGGGGAGTTAGTGTTTGATGTACAGTTTCAGTTTTACATGATGATAGAATTCTGGAGATGGATGGTGGTGATAATTACACAGCCATGGATGTGAATATACTGCCACTGAATTTACACTTAAGTGGTTAAAATGGTAAATTTTACGTTATGAATGTTACCACAATTTTAAAATATTAATCAAGAAAACAAAGTATTGGCCAGGTGTGGTGGCTCATGCCTGTAATCCCAGCACTCTGGGAGGCCGAGGTGGGCAGATCACGAGGTCAGGAGATCGAGACCATCCTGGCTAACACGGTGAAACCCAGTCTCTGCTAAAAAAAAATACAAAAAATTAGCCAGGCGTGGTGGCAAGCACCTGTAGTCCCAGCTACTTGGGAGGCTGAAGTAGGAGAATGGTGTGAACCCAGGAGGCGGAGCTTGCAGTGAGCTGAGATCGCACCACTGCAAGCCAGCCTGGGCGACAGAGTGAGACTGCGACACACACACACACACACACCCCCAAAGTATTTCGGCCAGTGCGGTGGCTCATGCCTGTAATCCCAGCACTTTGGGAGGCTGAGGTGGGTGGATCACCTGAGGTAAGGAGTTTGAGACCAGACTGACAAATATGGTGAAACCCTGTCTCTACTAAAAATACAAAAATTAGCCTGGCATAGTGGTGGGCAACTGTAATCCAAGCTACTCAGGAGGCTGAGACAGGAGAATTGCTTGAACCCGGGAGGTGGAGGTTGCAGTGAGTCGAGATCGTGCCACTGCACTCCAGCCTGGGCGACACAGTGAGACTGTCTTAACTAACTAAATAAGATAAGATATTTAGTTGTTTGCTACTTGGGGGACCACAGAGGAAGTTGCTGGTGATTCCCCCATGTTATTTTCCAAAATCTTAGTAAAGTGCCATGGAGAACCACAGTGGGAAGAAGTGGGCCCAGGCTCCATCTGGTGCACGGGGCAGAGGCGTCCCTCAGTCACAGGAGGCATCCCTCCCGAGGCTCCTCGACCCCAAAGACTATTTTCATGAACCCTTTGTAACATGGCTCTTATTTTTATACATCAATGTTTTCCTAAAATGGAAGCCAAAGGCACAGCATCAGATCTAACCAAACCACTGACCTTTTTAGGGTCATCACATGTGCCAATTTCACCTACTTCTCATATCTTCCTATTTTCAAAGCTCCCCTCACCCTCAAGGCATAGTCTGGCAGTGGTGGCTCAGCACAGCAAGGATTATGCTATAGGCTCCGCAGGGTGCAGGCCTGCGCCCAGTCGCCAGCCTCACCATTTCTCAACTGGCCAGTTTGCAACTTCCGCAGGTGATCTCAGCTCTCCACGTGCCCACCTCTTCACCTGTAATATGGCCGCTAAGGCAGCATCTTATTGGGTTACTAGGCCACCCTGGAGCACTCAGCCTGGCCCAGCCAATCAGCTGCCTTCACCTCCTCTAGACCTCCGGGCTTTGCTCAGAGCCTGGCAGTGCCTCAGAGACACCCCCTGAATGTGTCCAGAATGTAACACTTTACTATGAGAACTCAGCCTATGCCCTTCCTGGGGGATTGCAGGGAGCAAAGCCAGGTGTTATGACTTTCCAGATGATATGGAATCCAAAGACGGGCTTCTGCTGAGGCCTTGGTGTACCCTCAGTGCTCCATGATGACACCCACCCTGAGGGCCAGGAAGGCTCCAGCGCTGGGTGAGAAGTCACCTACCTTGATGATGACGCGCTGGTCTGACTGGTCCTCCAGGATGCTGTCCGTGGGGTAGGACTCGATCTGCTGTCTGATGGCAGAGGCGATGGCTGGCACAAATGTCAGTGGGTTCAAATCCAGATCATCACAGAGGATTTCTGAAAACATCTCAGGCGTCATCAACTTCTCTGAAATCAGGAGAGGGAAGGGATGCCAAGAGATTGCACCATGCTTGGGCACAGACTGGCCTCCCTCACCCCTTCTTCTTTGAAGCCAAACATCTCCGGATGCAGGAGAGGACAACCAGGGCACTGAGGGTGGCCTTCCTGGAAACTGGGAGTGGAAGGAGGAAGCACATGACTAGCAGGCCCCCAGCCCTCATCCTGCACAGACCTCCTGCTCCATGCCCTGGGGGTGGTCATGGCCATAAACACTCCCCTCATTCCACTCATAGCTGGGTGGCCGCGTGAGATTATCCCAACTAATGAGATGATCCGGGTGAGGCCAGCAAAGGCACATCAAAGCTCGCGTGCCATCTCTCTACTCCCCTCTGTGCTGAACTGGTGGCAGACGTGATGGCACAGAGGCTGGCCCAATACCAGGCCTCATGTGAGCAAAACAAACTGTGCCAAGCCACAGCGATTTCCAGGCCTGTGACTGCAGTAGCAGCAGCAGGGCCTCAACAAGGTCACAAGTGTGGAGGTCCCTACAGATCCCGGATCCTGGAAAAGGAATTGTACCAGATGGGAGCTCACAGGGACCATCTGTTGCCAGCCAGACCTCAGCAAGGTCCTCTCAGTCAACATTCTCTCCCTGCTCCGCCCAGACCTTACTGACAAGACGCCTTGCAGGAATAAGCTGAAAAAGCCAAGAAAAATTCCCTCAGAGCAGACAGTAGGATTCCATCATCAAGAAGCAGGTCGGCCTAACAGACCACAGCCCCAATATTTCCTCCCTGCCCTAAAGACACACTGGAGACCAGCATCCTAACAGCCCGCGGGGCAGCAACAGCAGGAACCTCAGGTGCACGGGGTAAACACCCAGTGAATACACTGCCCAGAGCATTTTAAAATTAAACTTTTTAAGTAATTGTAGATTCATGTACAGATGCAAGAAACAACACAGAGAAATTCCATGCACACTGCGCCCAGTTTCCTCCAAAAAAGACAAGATACAGGACTGTATCTGTATCCAGTGATTCATCCAGACTGTCACTTCCTTTTACTGCCAAGTGACATTCTGTGGTACGAAGGGGCCTTACTTTAACTATTCACTCACTGAAGGCTATCTAGATCATTTCCAGTTTCCCGCTATTATAAATAAAGCTGCTATGAACATCCATGTGTAGGCTATTGTATAAACGTCTTCATTTCTCCAGGATAAATGCTCAGGTACACTGGTTGCATGTTTAGTTTTTTTTGTTTGTTTTTTTTGAGACGGAGTCTCGCTCTGTCGCCCAGGATGGAGTGCAGTGGCGCTATATCAGCTCACTGCAACCTCCGCCTCCCGGGTTCACGCCATTCTCCTGCCTCAGCCTCCCGAGTAGCTGGGACTACAAGCAGCCACCACCACGCCCAGCTAATTTTTTGTATTTTTAGAAGAGACGGGGTTTCACCGTGTTAACCAGGATGGTCTCGATCTCCTGACCTCGTGATCCGCCCGCCTCGGCCTCCCAAAGTGCTGGGATTACAGGTGTGAGCCACCGCGCCTGGCCGCATGTTTAGTTTTTAACAGAAATTGCCAAACTGTTTTCTAGGGCAGTTTTCCAGCCACTTTACATTCCCATCAGCAGCTTGTGAGTGACCCAGTTCCTCCACATCCTCGCCAGCATCTGATGCTGTCACCACTTTTTAAAGATGTGGAATAACAGTGTAATTTTAATCTGCATTTCCCTAAGGCTAACAATGTGGAAAAGCTTTTCAATGTTTATTTGCCACCTGTATAACTTCTTTAGTGAAGTTTCTCTTCGTGTCTTTTGCCCTTCTTTTTTTTTTTTTTGAGACGGAGTTTTGCTCGTTGCCCAGGCTGGAGCGCAACGGCGTGATCTTGGCTCACAGCAACCTCGGCCTCCTGGGTTCAAGTGATTCTCCTGACTCAGCCTCCCGGGTTCAAGTGATTCTCCTGACTCAGCCTCCCAAGTAGCTGGAATTACAGGTATGCGCCACCATGCCCGGCTAATTTTGTATTTTTAGTAGAGACAAGGTTTCTCCACGTTGGTCAAGCTGGTCTCAAACTCCTGACCTCAGGTGATCCGCCCACCTCAGCCTCCCAAAGTGCTGGGATTACAGGCGTGAGCCACTGTGCCCGGCCTTTTTTGTTGTTGTTGCTTTTTTGGGACAGAGTTTCACTCTTGTTGCCCAGGATGGATTGCAACAGCGTGATCTCAGCTCACAGCAACCTCTGCCTCCCAGGTTCAAGCGATTCTCCCGCCTCAGCCGCCCTAGTAGCTGGGGTTACAGGCATGCGCCACCACGCCCAGCTAATTGTGTATTTTTAGTAGAGACGAGGTTTCTCCATCTTGGTCAGGCAGGTCTCGAACTCGTGATCTCAGGTGATCCGCCCACCTCAGCCTCCCGAAGTGCTAGGACTACAGACGTAAGCCAGTGTGCCAGCCTACTTGCCTATGATTGTCTAATTGCTCCAGCGCCATTTTGTTGAATGAGGTCTTTCCTCCATTGAATCACATTTGCATCTTTGTAAAAATCAGGAGGGCACGTTTGTGTGGGTCTGTTTCTGGATTCTCAATTCTGTTCCATCACGGTATGTCACTCCACCATTACCACACAGCCTTGATTATCGTAGCTATATAGTAAGCCTTGAGATTGGGTAGAATGATTACTCCCACTTTACTGTTTTTCAAAATTGCTGGGCGGGTGTGGTGGCTCATGCCTGTAATCCCAGCACTTTGGGAGGCTGAGACAGGCAGACTGCCTGAGCTCAGGAGTTTGAGACCAACCTGGCCAACATGATAAAACCCTGTCTCTACTAAAAATACAAAAATTAGCCAGGCATGGTGGCGGGCACCTGTAATCCCACCTACTCGGGAGGCTAAGGCAGGAGAAACGCTTGAAACCGGAAGGTGGAGGTTACAGTGAGCAGAGATCATGCCACTGCACTCCAGCCTGGGCAAAAGAGCAAAACTCCGTCTCAAAAAATAATAATAATAATAATAATAAATAAATTGCTTTAGCTATTTTAGTTTCTTTGCCTTTCCATATAAATCTTAGAACAATCTTATCTACAAAAAAATCTTGCTGGGATTTTCACAGAAATTGCATTAAATCTGTATATCAATTTGGGGAAAACTGACATCATCTTGAGTCTTTTAATCCATGAATATGATACGTCTACTTATTTAGGTCTTCTTTAATTACTTTCATCAGTGTTTTATAGTTTTTGGTATATAAGTCCTGTAAATGTTTTGTTGGATTTATACCTAAGTATTCCTTTTTTTATTGAGTGATGATAAATGGTAATGTATTTTTAATTTGTGTCTAGGTACTCATTAATGGTATATAGAAATAAAATGGATTTCTGCATATTTACCTTGTATCCCTTGTATCTTGTGACCTTGGGGAATTCAGTTATTAGTTCTCCAAGTTTTCTGTAGATCCCTTGGGATTTTCTACATGGACAATCATGTCATCTGCAAATAGGATTTTATTTCTTCCTTTCCAATCTACACGTCTTTTATTTCCTTTTCTCAGCTTACTGGATTAGCTAGAACTTCCAACACTATGTTGAATAAGAATAGTGACAGCAGACATATTTGGCTTGTTCCTGGTCTCTGGCAGAAAGCATGCAACCTTTCACTATTAAATGTTAGCAACAGGAGGCCAGGCTCTGTGGCTCACGCCTATAATCCCAGCACTTTGGGAGGCCGAGGCGGGTGGATCACATGGTCAGGAGATCGAGCCATTCCTGGCTAACACTGTGAAACCCCGTCTCTACTAAAAATACAAAAAGTTAGCTGGGTGTGGTAGCAGGGCACCTGTAGTCCCAGCTATCAGAGAGGCTGAGGCAGGAGAATGGTGTGAATCAAGGAGGCAGAGCTTGCAGTGAGCTGAGATCATGCCACTGCACTCCAGCCTAGACGACAGAGCAATACTCCGTCTAAAAAAAAAAAAAAAAAAAAAAGCAACAGGACTTTTTGTGCTGAATAGATGCTCTTTACTAAATGGAGGAAGTTTCCTGCTATTATTTTTCTGAGCATTTTTATCATCAGGTGTTGAGTTCTACAAAATGCTTTTTCTGTATCAACTGATCTGATCCTGTGATTTTTCTTCATTAGTGTGTTAATATGGTGGATTACATTGATTGAGCTTCAAATATTTACCCAGCCTTCCATCCCTGCAATAAATCCCACTTGGTCACAGTATATAATTATTTCTATATATTGCTGAATTCTATTGCCCAATATTTTGCTAAGGATTTTGCATCTTTAGTCCTAAAGGATATTGGTCTGTATTTTTCTTTTTTTGGTACTGTCTTTAGGTTTGGTATCTAGGTAATACGAGCTTTATGAAATTGATCAGGAAGTGCGTTCTCCTCTTCCATTCTCTGGAAGAGATTGTGTAGAATTGGTGTTAATTCATTCGTCAACATTTGATAGATAGAATTCTCCAGTGAAATCATATGGGCCCAGAGATTTTTTTTGGGGGGGGGGGAGAATTGTTTTCCTTTTTAAAAATAATGTTTTATATTAAAATTTAATTAGAGATTGGATCCTGCTATGTAGCCCAGGCTGGTCTTGAACTCCTGGCCTCAAGTAATCCTCCCACCTCAGCCTCCCAAAGAGCTGGGATTACAGGTAAGAGCCACTGTGCCTGGCCATTTTTTGGGGTTTTTAAATTACAAATTCTGTTTCCTTAATAGTTATAGGGCAACTCAAATTCTCTATTTGATATTGGATGAGTTGTGGTACTTTGTGTTTTCCAAGAAATTAATCCATTTTGTGTAAGCTGTCAAACTTATAGATATAGAATTGTTTGCAGTATTCCTTTTGATATCTGCAGGGTCTGTGGTGACATCCCATTTCATTCCTGATATTGATAACTTACATTCTTTTTGTCAGCCTTGCTAGAGATTGCCAGTTTTATTAATTTTTCAAAAAACCAGCTAGTTTTCATTAATTTTCTCTATTGTTTGATTTCTGTTTTCAATGTCATTGATTTCTGCTCTTCAAATGTCCTTCCTTCTGCTTCCTTTGGTTTTGTTTCTCTTGGTTCTTGAGATTAGAGCTTAGATTATCGACTTGAGGAAAGCTTTTCCTGTTTTCTAATGTACGCACTGGTGCTACAGATAATCTGCATTGCACTGTTTAGCTTTATCCCACAAATTCTGATATGCTGCATTTTCATTTAGGTCTGTGTATGTTTTTAAATTTCCCTACAGACTTCCTCTTTGAACCACAGATTATTTAGAAGTCTGTTATTTAGCTTACAAGTATTTGAGTCAATTGTGGTTGGAGAACACACTCTGTATGGTTTCAATTCTTTAAATTTGTTAAAACTTGTTTTATGATCCATTATATGGATTATACGGTATATGTTGCACAGGCACTTGAAAAGAATGTGCATTCGGCTGTGCTGGAGTGTTCTATAAATGCTAATCGGATTCTGTTGGTCGATAGTGTTTTTGATCTTACATCGTTTTGCTGATTTTCCGTCCAGTTCCATCGGTTGTTGAGAGAGGAATGCTGAGGTCTCCAATGATTGTGAATTTGTTTATTTCTCCTTTTGGTTCTATCTGATTTCTCTCTGATACTGTTTCACATATTTTCCAGCTCTGTCATTTGCTGCATACATATTTAGGATTGCTATGTCTTCTTGATGAACTTATCTTTTTACCATTATTTAATGTCCTTCTCTGTCTCTGGTCATTTTCTTTGAAGTCTGCCTTACTGATACTAACATTGTCACTCCTGCTTTCCTTTGATTAATGTTTTATCTTTATCCATCTTTTTTTTTTTTTTTTTTTTTGAGACACAGTCTGGCTCTGTCGCCCAGGCTGGAGTGCAATGGTGTCATCTCAGCTCAACACAACCTCCACCTCCCGGGTTCAAGCAATCATCCCTGCCACAGCTTCCCGTTCCTGAGTAGCTGGGATTACAGGCGCCCGCCACCACACCCAGCTAATTTTTGTATTTTTAGTAGAGACAGGGTTTTGCCATGTTAGCCAGGCTGGTCTTGAACTCCTGACCTCAGGTGATCCGCCTGCCTCGGCCTCCCAAAATGCTGCGATTACAGGCATAAGCCACCGTGCCCAGCCTTAAAGCCTTAAATCTTTCCACATACCTTTAGAACCATATCAGATACTGTTACAATTTTTGCTTCAACTGTCAAACATAATTTGTTAAACCCAAGAGGAGAGGAAAGTCTATTTTATTTATCTACATTTTTGCTTATCATGCTTTCTTTTGTTCCTTCCTGATGTCCCAATGTTTCTTCTTTAATCATTTTCTTTCTTTCTTTTTTTTTTTTTTTTTTGAGACAGAGTCTTGCTCTGTTGCCCAGGCTGGAGTGCAGTGGCGTGATCTCGGCTCACTGCAACCTCCGCCTCCCAGGTTCAAGTGACTCTTCTGCCTCAGCCTCCTGAGTAGCTGGGACTACAGGCGTGCGCCACCATGCCTGGCTAATTGTTTTTGTATTTTTAGTAGAGACGGGGTTTCACCATATTGTTCAGGCTGGTCTCAAACTCCTGACCTTCTGATCCGCCTGCCTCGGCCTCCCAAAGTGCTGGGATTGCAGGTGGAAGCCACCACGCCGGCAATCATTTCCTTTCTTTTAGCCACTCTTTTAGGGAAGGTCTGCAGGGGATAGTTTACTTTTTCTTTTTTTTTTTTTTTTTTTTTTTTGAGTTGGAGTCTCGCTCTGTCACCCAGGCTGGAGTGCAATGGCGTGATCTCTGCTCACTGCAACGTCTGCCTCCCGGGTTCAAGTGATTCTCCTGCCTCAGCCTCCCAAGTAGCTGGGATTATATGCATGCGCCACCACGCCCAGCTAATTGTTTTTGTATTTTTAGTAGAGATGGGGTTTCACCATGTTGGTCAGGCTGGCCTCCAATTCCTGACCTCGTGATCCGCCCGCCTTGGCCTCCCAAAGTGCTGGGATTACAGGCGTGAGCCACCCCACCCAGCACTTAGTTTTCTTTCATCTAAGAATGTCTTGACTAAGAATGTCCAATATCGTTCATTCCTGAACAATATTGTCACTGGGTACAGGATTCTAGATTAACAGTTCTTTTCTTTCAGTACTTGAAAAATATCATGCCACTTGCTCTAGCATCCAGTTTCTCATGAGAAATCTACCATCATTCGGCCGGGCGTGGTGGTTCATGCCTATAATCCCAGCACTTTGGGAGGGCAAGGCGGGCGGATCACGAGGTCAGGAGATCGAGACCATCCTGGCTAACACGGTGAAACTCCATCTCTACTAAAAAATACAAAAAATTGGCCGGGCGCAGTGGCTCACGCCTGTAATCCCAGCATTTTGGGAGGCCAAGGTGGGTGGATCACCTGAGGTGGGGAGTTCAAGGCCAGCCTGACCAACATGGAGAAACCCCTCTCTACTAAAAATACAAAAATTAACCGGGAATGGTGGCACATGCCTGTAATCCCAGATACTCAGGAGGCTGAGGCAGGAGAATCACTTGAACCCGAGAGGTGGAGGTTGTGGTGAGCTGAGACTGTGCCACTGCACTCCAGCCTGGGCAACAAGAGCGGAAACTCCGTCTCAAAAAAAAAAAAAAAAAGAATGTCCAATATCGTTCATTCCTGAACGATACTGTCACTGGGTACAGGATTCTAGATTAACAGTTCTTTTCTTTCAGTACTTGAAAAATATCCTGCCACTTGCTCTAGCGTCCAGTTTCTCATGAGAAATCTACCATCATTTGGCCGGGCGCGGTGGCTCACGCCTGTAATCCCAGCACTTTGGGTGGCCGAGGCGGGCAGATCACGAGCTCAGGAGATCGAGACCATCCTGGCTAACACGGTGAAACCCCGTCTCTACTAAAAAATACAAAAAATTGGCCAGGCGCCGTGGCTCACACCTGTAATCCCAACACTTTGGGAGGCCGAGGTGGGCGGATCACGAGGTCGGGAGATCGAGACCATCCTGGCTAACACGGTGAAACCCTGTCTCTGCTAAAAAATACAAAAAATTAGCTGGGCATGGCGGCGGGCACCTGTAGTCCCAGCTGCTCGGGAGGCTGAGGCAGGAGAATGGCATGAACCTGGGAGGCGGAGCTTGCAGTGAGCCGAAATTGTGCCACTGCACTCCAGAGTGGGCGACAAAGAGAGACTCCGTTTCAAAAAAAAAAAAAAAAATACAAAAAATTAGCCGGGCCTGGTGGTAGGCGCCTGTAGTCCCAGCTACTCGGGAGGCTGAGGCAGGAGAATGGCATGAACCTGGGAGGCGGAGCTTGCAGTGAGCCAAGATCGCACCACTGCACTCCAGCCTGAGCGACAGACTCCGTCTCAAAAAAAAATAAAAAAAAAAAATTAGCCGGCTGTGGTGGTGGGCACCTGTAGTCCCAGCTACTCGGGAGACTGAGGCAGGAGAATGGCGTGAACCCAGGAGGCGGAGCTTGCAGTGAGCCGAGATCGTGCCACTGCACTCCAGCCTGGGAGACAGAGCAAGACTCCATCTCAAAAAAAAAAAGAAAAAAAAAGAAATCTACCACCATTCTTATTGTCTTTTCCCTACAGGTAAGTTGTCCTTTTTCTCTGATTGCTCTCAAGATTTTTTTCTTTGTGTTGAGTTTCCAGAAGTTTAATTATGATGTGTCTTGGCATGGATTGCTTTGGGTTAATCATGTTGGGCTTCACTTGGCTTCCTGAATCTATCATTTGATTTTTTTTTTAACTTTAAAAAAAATGTTTTTGAGACGGGGTCTCACTCTGTTGCCCAGGCTGGAGTGCAGTGGCTCAATCACGGCTCACTGAAGCCTCAACCTCCTGGGCTCAAGCTATCCTCCCACCTCAGCCTCCCAAGTAGCTGAGATCACAGGCACGTGCTACCACATCTGGTGAATTTTTGTAGAAATAGGGTTTCACCGTGTCACCCAGGCTGGTCTTGAACTCCCGGGGTAAAGTGATCTGCCCGCCTCAGCCTCAGGCGTGAGCAACTGTGCTCAGCCTCATTTAATTTTTTAGAGCCCAAAACAAGCATGTGGATATAAATCTCTAAAAACTTGCCTTCTGTAGCCAAGTGTAGACACTCAGGGCCCTAATCACTCCTTTGCCTGTGTGCCAAGACAGATTCCAAACCTCTTCCTGAGGGGATCCCCTTGTTCCCCTTCTGGGTGAAGATGGCATCTATGTCCACATGTGTTCTGGTTAGGCAACTCATCTTTTCTGGAGGATTTTAATACTTCCCTCCCTCAGCAGGCTGTTAAGGCAGGTGACACCATACATCACCAGTGATTCAGAGAAGCACTACTTCAAGTCCTTTTCGGAGAAAATAACCTCAAACTCATCACAACACCTACCAGAAACCTGAGAAAAATCCTGATTCCTTTTTTTTTTGAGATGGAGTCTCACTCTGTCACCCAGGTTGAAGTGCAATGCCACAATCTCAGCTAACTGCAACCTCTGCCTCCCAGGTTCAAGCGATTCTTGTGCCTCGGCCTCCCAGGTTGCTGGGACCACAGGTGTGCCACCACACCTGACTAATTTTTATATTTTTAGTAGAGATGGGGTTTCGCCATGATGGCCAGGCTGGTCTCAAACTCCTGGCCTCAAGTGATCCTCTCACCTCACCCTCCCAAAGTGCTGGGATTACAGGCGTGAGCCACCACGCCTGGCCAATCCTGATTCTGAAGGTGGCCTGAACATACACTTCATTTGTGCTACTCAAGTACTGCTACTTCACATATTTAATCCCTCTGTGATAAAGACTCTCATGCCCACCTTTAAGATGATCTGAAATTTCAAAGCAAATCAATAACAATTTTGGCATGGCATCTAACCACCAATTAAGAATCACAGCTCTTACAAATGCCAAATACCACCCAGAGCTGAGGAAGAGTTCGCAGAACAACACTATTTTGGTTCTCCACTGGTTAAGACTTTGTTCTAAATTACTTTCAGTGGGCATCATATTTTACATTAGAACTCCTAGGAGGAACAGCCCAGTGAAACTCACTGTGGAGTTCATGGACGATCCTGGTCTTCCTTACTATACTGTGCCCTCTTCCCGAGGGCTGTAGGAAATCTCAGATTCCAGGACCACGTGTGATTCTACTTCTTCAGAGCCACAGGCTGCTGCTAACCTTGACCACACTGAGTATGCAAATGATTTTCACGTCTCATTCTGCCTGGTTCTAAAAAGGCCCAGAGCCACGCCCAACTCCCAGCAATGTTCACCAAATAAAAGCTGAGTACGAGCTCCCTCTTCAACTTGAACATTTCCTCTTTGTCCAGTTTTTCCTAACCACTCCGTTTTCATTTGCTTTAGTCTTTTGGGCCCAGTGTACTTATGGTAAGCTTCCTTGCATCCTTTCTGGAACAGGGCGGGGGTATAAACAAACCAGAACTTTCTATGTGTTGCCCAAAGAAAGGTAACGAGACAGAGCACAGACTGATCCAATTTGAACAACTAAGTTCCTATGCTGGGCTAGATTCTATGTTAAGAGAAACAGCAGCCAGGCGCGGTGGCTCATGCCTGTAATCCCAGCACTTTGGGAGGCCAAGGCGGGCGGATCACCTGAGGTCAGGAGTTTGAGACCAGCTTGACCAATATGGTGAAATCCCATCTCCACTAAAAATACAAAATTAGCCAGGCATGGAGACGCATGCCTGTAATCCCAGCTACTCGGGAGGCTGAGGCAGGAGAATCACTTGAACCTGGGAGGCGGAAGTTGTGGTGAGCTGAGATCACGCCATTGCATACCAGCTTGGGCAACAAGAGTGAAACTCCATCTCAAAAAAAAAAGAAGAAAAACGGCAATGAAAAACAAGGCCCCTGACCTTAAAGGGTTGAAATGGAGAGGGAGAGAAAAGAATTAACAAATAACTATGATGTGGGCCAGCAGAGATAAGCGGGGAGCTTGGCAGAGATAACAGGCATTGTGCAGCACTGGTGGCCTGGTCCCCATGGGCTGTCCTGTCCCTGTTCTGGGGCATGACCAGTGAACTGTACCTGTCCCCATCTACACTCAATACAACCTCCCGGAGTCTCTTGCCAGTGTCCTCCCTCACCCATGTCTCCTCCCACTGGCGTCCCCCCTCACCAGCTGACCTGTGGGACCTACAGGACAAGCACCCGGCACATGGCTCTCAGGCCTTCTTCTCAGGGCTGAGCAGAGGCCTTTGGACTCAGGCCTGGCACTGGTGTGAGCAAGTGGTAGGCCTAGCACTCAGGCCTACCATGCTGAGTGCCTGGGGATGACCAAAGGAAGCAGCCTAATCCTCCAGAAAGCTCAAGGCAGCCACATATCAACAACCACTCATACTCTCCTCCCTTAGGAAATCCCTTCTGAGAGAAAAATGCTGCAACTATGTTATCTGCTGTGGAGCCGTCTACAGCAGGGGGAGTTTTAGCAAACAAAGGCGCCTTGACCCAGGAGAAAATGCTGCACTGTTTGAAGATTAAAGAAATCAGAAAGAGGCTGGGTGCAGTGGCTCACGCCTGTAATCCCAGCAGTGTGAGAGGCCATGGCAGGCGGATCACCTGAGGTCAGTTCAAGACCAGCCTGGCTAACATGGTGAAACCCTATCTTTACTAAAAATACAAAAATTAGCCAGGCATGGTGGCATGCGCCTGTAGTTCCAGCTACTCAGGAGGCTGAGGCACAAGAATCGCTTGAACTTAGGAGGCGGAGGTTGCAGTGAGCTGAGATCGTGCCACCACACTCCAGCCTGGGCGACAGAGTGAGACTCCATCTCCCCTCCCAAAAAAAAGAGAAACCAGAAAGATACTTATGATAAGTGAAGAAAAATAAAACGATACTTGCTCTATAGTGACAACTATGTTAAATATGTTTGCATGTGGAATTGACAGAAAAGGTAAAACTGAAAACATTATTCAGGTGGTGAGATTCTGATGATTTTAAACATTTACTCATTTAAAAATGATAACGCTGGGCACAGTGGTGCACACCTGTATTCCTAGCTATTTGGGAGGCTGTGGCAGGAGGATTGCTTGAGCCCAGGCAGTTCAAGATTACAGTGAGCTATGAGAGTATCACTGTACTCCAGCCTGGGCAACAGAGTGAGACACTGTCTCTTAAAAAAAAAAGTAAAATAAAGATGATATTCACTGCATTTTGTCTGAATATAAATAGTATGTTCATTATAAAAATTCAGCAGGATACAGACACTAAGTAAAAAAAAAACTGGTACGCAACAAGATCTAAAAAAACAGTAATAATAAAATAAAATAATAAAAATACATTCTAACAGACTTAAAAATAGAGAAAACAATAAATGCATGCATGATCCGCCCTCCCAGATGGGATAAGCAGTCTAGACCCCTGGGATGCATATCCTTCTAACCTTTCTGTCTGCATTTGCACAAAGACCGAGTTCTGTCCAGGCTTTGGAAGCCCAGGAAGAGCCAGAAGAGATGGCATCTGACCCAGGACTTACAGAGTGAGGATGTCTAAAGAGATGACCAGTTAGAGGAGGAGAGAGGCACGGGGCACACATGCAGCCTCACACAGCAGAAGCAGAGTGGTGGACAGGACCCAAGGCAAGTGTGTGCAGGACTCGGGGGCTGAACTAGGTCTGACTGGCATTGTCATCATCATCCATGCTATGCAGATCAGCCGCCTCCCATGCCAGGCCTCTTGGGCCACCCAACCTCAGTATGGGGAAAGGAGTCCGAAGTTCACAGGCCCAATCCACAGTGAACAGCAACAGAACCAGGACTGAACCCAGAGCCCACACCCTCCAAAACTATGCCCCGATGTCCTGCGTGTCAGGTCCAGAATCTGCCTGACAGGCAGCTGGCAGGAAAGGGGACTGTTCCCACGTAACACACAGGGATTGGGGCCAGGCCCAGCCAAGCCCGACTGCCTTGTACCATTCATGTTCCAGGTGAAGGCGTCTCGCAGCTTCTGCCCATCGATCTCCATGTCCAGCCGGATGGGGACCAGCACCTCGGGCTGAGATGCGTTCTCATGGATCACAGCTGGGTCATGGTCATCAAAGCTGAAAGTGAAATGGAAGCAACAGTCAGCGAGGGGGCCGGAGCCCTAGGCATGCAAATTTTCAGCCTCTCTCTCTGCACAGCAGGCCTCTGCAAACCCATCTGGGGAAGATGGCCGCTTGTCAGCTAACAGCTGAGGCAGCAGACGAGGCCAGCAGGGGTCCCGGGGCCACGGTCTAATGGGGACAGTTGGGGCCATAAATAACAAGCACCAGTCTGTCTGCAATAGAATCGACCTGGGCAGTGTTAGAACAACACCCAGACATCCTGTGAAGGGATATTTAAGCCTGAAATTTGGCAGGACTTTCATGGAAGGCTATGGGAAAGGAGAAGGGCATTTCCAGAAGAGGAAATATTCTAGCAAGGCCAAGGCAGGTGAATGGAGGAACTGCTGAGGACGCACAAACAGACCACAGAGCACAGATTCCGTGAGGAGCAGCGGTCAGGGATGCTGCAAAGCAAGCGGGTGTCGAAGCACCCACAGTTCTTCCCTCAGGCTATGCAAACTGGCCACTGCCCTGAGGGAGTCCCAGGAGGATTCCAAGCAATGGAGTACTTTGGGAAGATAAAGAGGGAAGAGTCTGGCAGGCAGGTTGGTGAAATGGAGCTGGAGGACACAGGACACCTAAGGGCGTCTGGGAGCATGGAGAGGGCTGAGAAAGGCCCCCAGTGACCTTGGGAGGTAGATGGAAGACAGAGAAAAGTGAGCTGAGTGCCAGGCATGAATGCGCTGGGAAACAGACAGGGAAAGGGGCAGGGATGCTGCAGAAAAGGGGTGGCCACTCTAAGGGAGAAGGGGACAGTCAACTAGGGATGGGAAGAGGAGACAGAGGGAAGGAAGATAGAAGGAAAAGGAGGAGGGGGTAGGATGGAAGGGAGGGAAGGAGGAATGATGGAAGGAAGGAAGGAGGAAAGGAAAGAGGGGAGGAGGGAGAACGGGGCTAAACCTCAGCAGAGGCAACTGCAGCGCAGGAGCTCTGGGAGGTCTGACAGCAATGAGGACGTTCTCAGGCCTGAGGCAGGGTGAGTGGGGCAGAGTGTGGCGGTGGCAGCACCAGGGCAGGTTGGGCCTGGCACCCCAATGAGAACTCCTGCTTCTGCTCCGAGGGTGATGGGGAGCCTGGAGGATTCTGCGTGGAGAGGTGACATGATCTGCCTGGAGCAGAGGCCACACCAGCTGCAGAGCTGAGAAGGCAGTAGGGAGGAGAGGTAGGGGCTGCTAGAGACCCCAGGGAGAGCAGTGGGGGGCTGTCTGAGGCAGTCCCAGGTGAGAACCTGGAGAGACTGGACTTGCTGTGTGAGGAAAAGGCAGGCCTTGGGAAAGAAACCTACAGCCTGAGCAAGGAGAGGGCTGGATCTCCACGTGCCGAGATGGAGAAGTCTTCAGGCAGCATGAGGCTGAAGGGGTGACGGCAGCTGAGGAAGTCTGGGCCACAGAGGTAAAAAACAGACCCCGAAGACATCTACAACTTAATCCCCAAAACCTGTGACTGTCAGCTCATATGGCCAAAAAAGGAGACTTTGAAGATACGATTAAGTGAAAGATCCTGAGAGATTAACCAGAAGGGTTCTAAATTACATCGCCAAGTGTCCTTCTAAGAGAGAGACAGGGAAGTTTCATGCAGAGAAGGCCACGTGACCACAGAGGCCAAGACTGGAATGAGGCAGCCACAAGCCCAGGAACGTGGCAGCCCCCAAAGCTGGAAGAAGCAAGGACCGAATCGCCCCGATGGCCTCTGGAGGGAGCATGGCCCTGTCCACACGTGAGTCTGGTCTAATGAAACTAAATCCGGGCTCCTGGGCCCCAGAACTGTGAGGGAAGAAATGTGCTCTGCTTGAAGCCACCAGTTTGTGGTGGTTTATTCCAGCAGCCTCTGGGAAATGGTGGCACAGTGGGAGTCACGTGGATGGCATCTGAACCATCAGACTGGCTGTGGCCCACTCATGTGAAACTGAGGGCAGAGAAAGGGCCCAAGGACCGCGCCCTAAGTAACTCCACTTGAGGGGCCAGAGAGGTGAGGAGGACATGGCAAGGTGACAGCAGACAGAGCCAAGGAGGCTATGGACAATGTCCTGGAAGTCAGGGAAACACAGCGGTTCAAAGGCGAGGAGGTACTGTGGCATTGTGGGGAGCACAAGGTCAAAGCAGAGTGTTTTTCTGGGGAAGAAGGAACTGAAACGTGCTGGAGAACTAAGGCGGAATCAGCACGGAGGGTGAGTGCAGCGATGCATCCACACCAAAGGGGGAAGGTTCTCTTCTTGTCTCGGCCCATGCGGTTCCTGTTGATGGTCGTGGAGCATGGCACGGCATCCAAGTGGTGGGAGCTGTTGGGCAGGGTGGGTACCCACTGGCTGTTCCTCTTGGCCTTCTGTTCCCTGAGGAGATACAAGAAAAGTCCTCCCAGTCAGTCTAGGAGCCTGATCCTGCCCACCAGGAATCAACTAATGCTCCAGGGATGCCCACTGTACCTCTGTCAGGCTCAAGGCTCCCATGGGAGTTGTCTGTGCACCTGACTTTGCAGGAGCCTGCTCCCCAGGCAATCATCAGATGCTAGAGGCACCTGGGCAAGGGCAAGGGTATGGAGGGGCACCAGACACAGCACGGCCATGGTGTACTGCACTATCAGCCAGGCATGGCTCCACGGAAGCACTTCCTGGATGCGGGGAAGTGGTACAAGGGGGAGACTTCCCAGAGGAGTGGACAATAGAGCAGAGCCTTAGACACTGAGTCAGGGTTCACTGCGGGGAGGGGCACGGGCAGCAGCAAGGAGGAGAGACTGAGGGGCAGTCCAGGGAGGAGGCCCCCAGGGAGGGGACCGATCACAGGTCTCACATGCTCCGTGAGATGACTTTACTCAGCAGGTGGCTGGGAGTCCCCAGGGTTTTGAAGGAAGAGACGTGATCAGGCTGTCATTTTAGACATACCGGCCATCCTGAAATGGACTAGGCAAGGCCTCTGGCCTCTCAGCTTCCACAGCAGTAGAAGTTGAGAAGATGGGTTGATAAATACCTTCCAGAGGTGACATCCAAGGTAATTTAAATAACCCATGTCCCATGAAGAGTTTGATCTTTTCTCCCAAATTCCAGGTTGCTTTTACCAAAAGCACCAGGTGCAGTGGCTCATGCCTGTAGCTCCAGCACTTTGGAAGGTCAAGATGGGCAGACCACCTGAGGTCAACAGTTCGAAACCAGGCCAGGTGCGGTGGCTCACGCCTGTAATCCCAGCACTTTGGGAGGCCAAGGCGGATGGATCACCTGAGGTCAGGAGATCAAGACCAGCCTGGCCAACATGGTGAAACCCTGTCTCTACTAAAAATACTAAAATTAGCCAGGTGTAGCCGGGCGCGGTGGCTCACGCCTGTAATCCCAGCACTTTGGGAGGCCGACGCGGGCAGATCACGAGTTCAGGAGATCAAGACCAGCCTGGCCAACATGGTGAAAGCCCATCTCTACTAAAAATACAAAAAATTAGCCGGGCATGGTGGCAGGCGCCTGCAGTCCCAGCTACTCAGGAGGCTGAGGCAGGAGAATGGCGTGAACCCGGGAGGCAGAGCCTGCAGTGAGCCAAGATTGCGCCACTGCACTCCAGAGTGGGAGACAGAGCAAGACTCCGTCTCAAAAAAAAAAAAAATTAGCCAGGTGTGGTGGCAGGAGCCTGTAATCTCAGCTACTCAGGAGGCAGAGGCAGGAGAATCACTTGAACCCGGGAGGCAGAAATTGCAGTGAGCTGAGATTACACCATTGCAGTCCAGCCTGGGCAACAAGAGCGAAACTCCGTCTCAAAAAAAAAAAAAAACAACAAAAAGGTGAGTTCGAAACCAGCCTGGCCAACATGGTGAAACCTCAACCCTACCAAAAATACAAAAGTTAGCCAGGCGTGGTGGCACACGTCTATAATCCAGCTACTCAGGAGGCTGAAGCATGAGAATCACTTGAACCCAGGAGGCGGAGGTTGCAGTGAGCCGAGATCAACCACTGCACTCCAGCCTGGGCGAGAGAGCAACATCCTATCTCGAAAAAAAAAAAAAAAAAAAAACCAAAAGCTGTTTTAAACTAAGGTTCCAGGGCTGGGTGAGACAGATGAGAGCATTTGGGTGCCCGCTGTGCTCTGTGCTTTCCCATTTTCCCTGGCAAGTCTGTGAGCAGGAGCAGGCAGCGACTGTGTGTCACTTCCCTGTGTAACCCCAACACCTGTGCAACCACTTCCGCAATAACTATTCAACCATTCAGAACAAGTCATGACAAACTTTTTTTTTTTTTTTTGAGATGGAGTCTCGCTCCGTCGCCCAGGCTGGAGTACAGCGGCGCCATCTCAGCTCAATGCAAGGTCTGCCTCCCGGGTTCACGCCATTCTTCTGCCTCAGCCTCCCGAGTAGCTGGGACTACAGGCGCCCACCACCACGCCCGGCTAATTTTTTTGATTTTTAGTAGAGACGGGGTTTCACCCTGTTAGCCAGGATGGTCTCGATCTCCTGACCTCGTGATCCGCCCGCCTCGGCCTCCCAAAAGTGCTGGGATTACAAGCGTGAGTCACCGCGTCCGGCCGACAAACGTTTGACAGTTCCCTCTAAGGAGGGACCTGGGAAGACAGCACAAAGGTCCTTCTCCTTTCCAGAGGGTGGGGGAGGGCAGAAGCAATGACCAAGACCT
The DNA here is from genome assembly GCF_029281585.2 of Gorilla gorilla gorilla. NCBI lineage: Eukaryota > Metazoa > Chordata > Mammalia > Primates > Hominidae > Gorilla > Gorilla gorilla. The sequence goes on along the minus strand of NC_086018.1, from coordinate 21,288,489 downwards.
GCCTGGACTCTGGGCCCTTTAACTCTTTTCCCTTCTAAAGTGGGAGTCACTTACACGTCTGATGCTGAGGCCTGGACTACCCCTTGATTGCTGGTAGGGGTAGGGAGGATTTTGTAGTACCCAATTTGTGGAACATGGAATCAGCTTGGGCAGAGACTATGAGAGGGGACAGCAAGACAGGGGTCCCCTCTACAGCCTATCTGGGTCATAGTTCCTAATCGTGGCCGCTCAGAGTGCAATTTTTTTATTTTTTTATTTTTATAGAGATGGGGGGTCTCACTATGTTGCCCAGGCTGGTCTCAAACTCCTGGGCTCAAGCAATCCTCCCACCTTGGCCTCCCAAAGTGCTGAGAGTACAGGTGTGAGCTACAACACCCGACCCCAGAATGCAAAATTTTAAGTAGCACATTCCTGAGCCCCACCCAGGTGGAGTGACTTCCCACCTCTGAGGAAGGGCCCAAGAAGATGCGTTCTTTGCAGCTTCCACGGGTGATTTCCAGGCAGCTGAGCCTGTATTTGCAAACCACAGATCTTGACCACCTCCTCTTTTCTGACTGGATACGTTAGAGCCTGGGCTGAGCCCCTGCCCCCTCATCCTGCCCTATCTCAGTAGCAAGTTCTCATTTCCAGGTCTAGCTATCAACTCAAGTGGACAATGCAAGTGTCACTAGACACAGTGAATGTGAGTAACATGCTCAGCCATACACAGAATCTGCAAATCTAAGCCATAAAATTCAACCTTCTGGCCAGGTGTGGTGGTTCACACCTGTAATCCCGACACTTTGGGAGGCCGAGGTGGATGGGTCACCTGAGGTCAGGAGTTCGAGACCAGCCTGGCCAACATGGTGAAACCCCGTCTCTGCTAAAACTACGAAAGATTAGCTAGGTGTGGTGCCTGGTGCCTATAATCCCAGCTACTTGGGAGGCTGAGGAAGGAGAATGACTTGAACCCGGGAGGCGGAGGTTGCAGTGAGCTGAGATCCCGCCACTTCACTCCAGCCTGGGTGACAGAGCGAAACTCCATCTCAAAAAAAAAAAAAAAAAAAAAAAAAAGGCCAGGCGCAGTGGCTCATGCCTGTAATCCCAGCACTTGGGAGGCCGAGGTGGGCGGATCACAAGGTCAGGAAATCGAGACCATCCTGGCTAACACGGTAAAACTCCATCTCTACTAAAAATACAAAAAAAATTAGACGGGCGTGGTGACGGACACCTGTAGTTCCAGCTACTCGGGAGGCTGAGGCAGGAGAATGGTGTGAACCTGGGAGGCAGAGCTTGCAGTGAGCCAAGATGGTGCCACTGCACTCCAGCCTGGGCGACAGAGCGAAACTCCGTCTCAAAAAAAAATAATAAAAAATAAAAAAATAAAAAAATAAAAAACAACCTTCCTTCCATTGCAATCCCAGCATCCCTGAGAGAGGGCACCCAGCCTCTGCTCAAATTGTCCAATGACAGGATGGGGAGGGTGCCATAAGTCCCCTTATTGGGCTGACTGAGTAGTGTGGAGCCAGCCAAAGCCACTTCCCTCAAACCTCTGCCAGTCCCCACCCCTAAAGACTTGACCTCCAGGGCAATGGGATTCCACTCCTGCAGCTGTTCCTCACAACATGATCACCAAGAAACTGTTTTATCGCCCCATAAAAGATTCCCAGCTGACGTGTGCAGAATTAAAGTGCCCTCCATACGTACACAATTTCCTTCTGCAACTTCCCTGGGAAGGTCAAGCCATCCTTATGTTCTTACCACATCCCTTGGGGGAAAAAGAATCTGCAAAGCACACGTCTGTAACACTGGCCAGCCTGGAGGCGTGCCACCTTTCGGGGGAATCATAAAAAAGATTTTCCATAACCACATCACTCTGAACAATAATCCTTTTTCTTAATGCTCCTTGGGCTTTGTGCAGAGAAATGCATACTTTGTTGAGAGCTGAATGCACAAGGTAGATGGGAACAATCTTGTATTCTGCACGTCTCACCCACAGGACCCCCGTCTCGGGTCACTGCAGAATCTACTTAATTATACCATGTATGGGTCACATCTTTGTCCATTCAAGTGGCTGACCCGTCACTAACCTACCCTTTCCTTAAATGCTGGATACTTAAGCGACTCCATATTCTCCAGTATTATTCACAATGCTACAAAGAATCTCTGTACATATACTGGGTTTATTGATTCATTTTGTTCTTTGAAAATGTTTCTTTGGGACAAATTCCCAGGGGTGGTATTAATGGGCCAGAGAACAAAAACGTTTGATGTCGGGATGCTTTACACAAAGGGCACTTCCGGCTGGGCACAGTGGCTCACACCTGTAATCCCAGCACTTTGGGAGGCCGAGGCGGGAGGATTACCTGAGGTCAGGAGTTCGAGACCAGCCTGGGCAAAATGGTGAAACCCCGTCTCTAATAAAAATACAAAAAAATTAGCCAGGCATAGTGGTGCATTCCTGTAATCCCAGCTACTCCAGAGGCTGAGGCAAGAGAATCGCTTGAACCCAGGAGGCGGAGGTTGCAGTGAGCCGACATCATGCCACCGCACTCCAGCCTGGGCAACAAGAGTGAAAACTCCATCTCAAAAAAAAAAAAAAAAAAAAAAAAAAAAAAGCACCTCCAGCACACATGAGCGCAGTTCTATCACACCTTCCCCAATTCCTTACATTGCCAGTTTTTTGTTTTATGCTTGGAATTTTTATTTTTATTTATTTATTTATTTTTTATTTTATTTTATTATTTTGAGATGGAGTTTCACTCTCGTTGCCCAGGCTGGAGAGCAACGGCGCAACCTCGGCTCACCGCAACCTCCGCCTCCCGGGTTCAAGTGATTCTCCTGCCTCAGCCTTCCTGAGTAGCTGGGATTACAGGCATGCACCACCATGCCAGGCTAACTTTGTATGTTTAGCAGAGATGAGGCTTCACCATGTTGGTCAGGCTGGTCTCAAACTCCTGACCTCAGGTGATCCACCCGCCTCGGCCTCCCAAAGTGCTGGGATTACAGGCGTGAGCCACTGTGCCCGGCCTATTTTTTATTTTTTTTAAGAGACAAAGAGTGTCGTTCTGTTACCTAAGCTAGAGGACAGTGGTGTGATCACCACACTCAGCTAATTTTTTTAACTTTCAGTAGAGATAACGTCTCACTGTGTTGCTCAGGCTGGTCTCCTGGGCAACACAGTCAAATCCTGGGCTCAAGCGATCCTCCTGCCTTGACTTCCCAAAGTGCTGAGATTACAGGCATAAGCCACCATGCCCAGTCTTATGCTTGGAATTTTTGAAATTACACATGAGGGCAAATTCTTTCCATGTTTGTTTACTCCCTTGTACTTCAAGGTATGGACCATCTTTTACCTATTTGTTGGGGTATCCAAGTTTGTTGTATAAATCTAGATGTATAGATTCTAGATACAACATCGTAACTTCCCAATTACTTGGTTTTTTAATTGTTACTATCAATACTCTTCTAAAGGTTCTAAGTTTTGTTTTGTTTTTGTTTTTTTTGAGGTGGAGTTTCGCTCTTGTTGCCCAGTCTGGAGTGCAATGGTGCAACCTCAGCTCACTGCAATCTCCACCTCCTGGGTTCAAGCAATTCTCCTGCCTCAGGCTCCCGAGTAGCTGGGATTACAGGCATGGGCCACCACACCTGGCTAATTTTGTATTTTTAGTAGAGATGGGGTTTCTCCACGTGGGGGAAGCTGGTCTCTAACTCCCGACCTCAGGTGATCTGCCCACCTCAGCCTCCCAAACTGCTGGGATTACAGGTGTGAGCCACCGTGCCCAGCCAGGTTCTAAGTTTTTATACATTCAAATCTATTGTTGTTTCTTTTGTGAGTTTATGTGAGCCACTGATTTTTCTGACAAATTGGTCCCACTTATATGTTTTTTTAAGAAATGAGGTCTTGCTGTGTTGCCCCAGGCTGGTCTTAAACTCCTGGCCTCAAGCAATGGCTCGGCCTCCCAAAGTGCTGGGATTACAAACATAAGCCACTGTGCCCCGCGAGTCCCACTTTCCAAGCATTTGTAACTGTTCTCCAGAATCCAGGACTTGGCTTACGTTTCTTAGAAATTCCAATGATACAGAAGAAACTTAGAAACCTGGCTAAGAAAATGTATAAAAACAGAGGGAACTGTTAAAAAGTGTTTCAATACAAAAATTGGGACCGGGCACGGTGGCTCACGCCTGTAATCCCAGCACTCTGGGAGGCCAAGGCGGGCGGATCACCTGAGGTCGGGGTTCGAGACCAGCCTGACCAACATGGAGAGACTCGTCTCTACAAAAAATACAAAATTAGCTGGGCGTGGTGGCGCATGCCTGTAATCCCAGCTACCTGGGAGGCTGAGGCAGGAGAATCACTTGAACCCAGGAGGCAGAGGTTGCAGTGAGCTGAGATCACGCCATTGCACTCCATCCTGGGCAACAAGAGTGAAACTCTGTCTCAAAGAAAAAAAAAACAAGCCAGGTGTGGTGGCAGGCACCTGTAATCCCAGCTACTCGGGAGGTTGAGGCAGGAGAATCACTTGAACCTGGGAGGCAGAGGTTGCAGTGAGCCGAGATCGCGCCACTGCACTCCAGCCTGGGCGACAAGAACAAGATTCCATCTCAAAAAAAAAAAAAAAAAGTGTTTCAATTTAACTTCAACCCAACCAGTTCTTGAGTCTGAGAAAAGACCCCACAGGTGTCCCCAGAGATGCCCTGGCCAGGAACGCATTACCTGAGGTAGGTGGGGGGCTCTGTGCTGATGGACACAGCCTTGTACTTCTCATCGTTGCCATCCAGAATCTCTTCCACTTCCGAGGCTTTTAACAGGGTCACACTGGTGGCTAGAGTCGTGTATCCGTGATCTGTAACAGACAAACATCACTGGGTCACTCTGCTGGTGGCGGTGGCACACAGCAGCCAGCCAAGTGGATGCAGCACATCAAGGTCCTCGCATGCGGGAGGTGGGAAAAGCAAGGTGTCAAACTTACTACTGCTGAATGCTGGCCTCTTCCAAAAGGGCAATCTGGACTGAGTGCTTTACTTACAAATCCTGCTGGGTAGAGCCTCCAATGGGACTGATTTGGACTAATCTGCCCCAGGAGCACTGGCTCGGGGCAGAGGGAAGTGCTCAGGGCAGTACCAGCAACTACAATACAGCACAACCAGCGGGGACACTCGACTCCAGAACATATTCTCTTGGTCCTCACTCAGGGGAAAAGAAAGCTCCCAGAGTAACACCCCAGTGGGAAGAGGTCTGACACCACCACAATCCACAACACGATGCAAGGTGGGGAGATGGAATGGAAGATGAAGAATACTTTTCTTTTAAAACAAGAGCCCAGAGAGTTGGAAAGAGCTGCTTCACACCAAACACGAATTTCTATCCCCAAGCCGGTCCACAAGTGCTGCCTGGGAAGCAGGACAGATTCTAGGCAGCTCGACCCCTAGCTCTTCCGGGGAATCTCCGTCAAGAGCTACCTGTCTGTGGGCCCAGTCTGGCTTCTCCTGGAGAAATCAATCGCTTATGGGGAAGGTATCTCCCAAGACTTAGCCCAGGGACTTGCGGAGGGGGAAGCAAAGCTGGGGACTCACTGTGTTAGCGACTGATGCTCTGCTAGGGGAGGAGGGGGAACAAAAAGGAAACTGTTTTAAGCAAGTGAGTGGAAATGTCATAGCAGCAGATCAAAAAGAAGCTCCGGCTCCTGCATTAAAAGAACCACTACTTTCCCGCAGTGGACAAAACCACAGCAGCACCTACAGACACAAACAAACAGGGCAGACTACGAAGCATTGCGCACATGCTCACAGACACACCCAGGCCCAGGGCAGCTCTCTACAAGGCGCCATTGCCACGTGGGAAGCAGTTTTGCCACCTGCCAAAGGACATGCTGTGTCCACACCCAAATGTCTCCATGGGAGTGTCTCCCGCAGAGCCCCCAGAGTGTCTGAAGAGCACCCTTTCACCCTGCACAGAGCTGCCGTGACCCAAAGCCCACTAGTTTCACTAGTGTACCTAGCAAGCCCCAGGCACACGCAGGCCACCAGGAGCAGGGACATGCACATGGGCTCTAGCACACTGGCTGCCAGGATGAAGTGCTATGGGATGGATGTGCTCCAGGAAGCAAGCAGTGAAAGCCCCAGAGGGGAGTGGGAGCTGGGACCACCACCCGCCACTTGGGCTGCATGGAAGATGATTATGGCGACACACCCACGGCAGATGGCAGAGCATCGCAGCATTCCTAAAACGTTTTGAGACCAACATGTCTTCACAGCACCTGCTAGTGTCCTGGCCCCGGCCCGCTCACGTACCCAATGGCCCTGCTGGAAATACCTGACAGTGGACCACCAATGGCTCCCTGGAGCCACTTCCTCGCCTGGAGTGCTCACAGGGCGGCCCACCCCGGGATGCTCCCTGCCCGACTAAGGCCAAGGCTGCAGTGAAGACACTCTGGAGTGAAAACGTTTTATCTTCATGACATAAGCGAGTGGTTTTGAAACAGGTTTACAAACCCTCGTGAAGACGCACCCTTAGTGTTAGGTTTTGTTTTTTTACCATGTGACGATGCAACTATTTTCTTCCTCTCTTCCACAGTGGCTAGTCGCCTCCAGAGTGAGGGGTATCTCTTGTACAGAGAACCTCGGAACATACGGAGGTAGTTTCCCACCTATGAGTAAAGCAAGAAGGCTCATTATAAGGGTCGCAGCACCACAGGGAAGGGGAGGGTCCTGGCGCAGACTGCATCAAGCAACAGACAAACAGGCCTCGAGGTGGCCCCCAGGCGCCACGCTTTCGGCAGCATTAAAACACATTCTGCTGATATGAAGGGTTCACCAGCAGTGCACATCTGGCCTGCATATGTGCATCCTGACAACAGAACCAAGTTCCGAAAGGCCTGGGCAGATGCCTGAGTGGGAGGCCCCCAGAGCTTAGCAAGAAGTTCGTGGTGATTTTGATTTTGGACTAAGGATCTCTGGCACTTTCCAGAAATGCAAGGCCTCCTTGACCTTCTTTTATCTTAAGGACAAGACTTTGATATTTTTACAATGTAATAAACACCAAAAAGGTCTTTTAATTTTAGACAGATGCCAGATAATTTCCCCCATGGCCTGTGTTGCTTTGTTTAGTAACAAAACCCAAACCAGGGATACCAAAGGAATTTTCCAAAAGGTTTACAAGGCAATCACCAGACTGCTATATAAATCATCACTGACTCAAACAATGGCTTCAGTTTGCTTGTACCCAATACTGAAAGTGTGACTTCCTTAAGGAAAATAAATCTAGACCTAAAGTTTTTATGAGGGTACCCTATTGTCTCGTTGACTTTTCAAGTATGATCACTTCGGAGTCACATTGCAGGGGATGGCCAATAGACTGGGTGCCAGGTGCTGGCTCCATCTGTAACCTGGCATCACTTCCCATTTTCTGGGTACTCTTTACTCATCTGCAAAATGCTCAGCAACTCTGAACTTCACCCCCATGAAGGACCACTTCTATTATGTTTCCCATTTTATCTACCCAACACAGTATATATTTTGAATTTTTAAATTTATTTTTAATTTTTATTATTATTTTTGAGACAGGGTCTCGCTCTGTCACCCAGGCTCGATTGCAGTGGTGCGATCATAGCTCACTGCAGCCTCGAACTCCTCGGCTCAAGCGATCCTCCTGCCTCAGCCTCCTGAGTAGCTGGGACTATAGTTGCTTGCCACCACAACCGGCTAATTTTTGTATTTTTTGTAGAGACGGAGTTTCACCATGTTGCCCAGGCTGGTCTCAAACTCCTGGGCTCAAGCGATCTGCCCACCTCGGCCTCCCAAAGTGCTGGGATTACGGGTGTGAGCCACATACCCGGCCTAATTAAAAAAAATAAAAATAAAAATCTGTAGAGACAAGAGTCTCACTATGTTGCCCAGGCTGGTCTTAAACTCCTGGGTTCAAGTGATTCTCCTGCCTGGGCCTCCCAAAGTGCTAGGATTATAGGTGTGAGACCCAGGCATAGTATTAAATAAAATGTTTCTCCATTTTCAGCAGTGACTGTAATCAACAACCAGGGCTACTGAACGCTGAGAGAAGAGCAGACACAGCAAGTCACTTGCTTTCCACATAGAGGGCACAGACCCCTCTATGTTATTTGGCTTGTGTGTCAGTATCATCCAGTATCATGGTAAACGTAGAGTTTCCATTAGGTTTTTTAAAAGAAATTGACAATACTCCCCCCTATGACTACCTTGCAGGCCCTGCAGGGCTCTGAGTCTCCTAGATGCCCCCCAAAGCCCCTTCAGAACTTAGGAAACTGGGCTTGCCTTCCTGGCTTTTCTCTGAACCAGCCTTCGCCCTCTTGGGACCCAGGTTTCCTGAATATAAAATCAAGGTGCTGGACTTGGGGATCTGTTAGGGTCCTCAAAGCTCCATGACTCCAGCTTGGTAAATACAGCTGTCTGTTAATGGCAGAACAGTGACACACACTCTTAGTAAATGCAGATGCCTTCCCAAGACAGCTCCACAGATGGCGCATGGAGGTACTGGGTATGTTGCTATGGATGGCCCACCTCTCTGAATACAGTGCCTGTTTTCCACAGGGCAGTGGGCTGAGACCGTCCATCCACTACTGTCACTGGAGCTACTGAATTGCAATAGAGCTCTGACCTTGAACCCTTCCCTAAACTCCGAAGGTCTGATGATTAAGTCAGGACCAAAAGAACAAACTGCCTCTCCATCTGAGTCTCTTACAGCCTGGGTCTCAGGAAGATTATTCTTACTGGGAGGCCCAGGAGTCAAGGGGCTGAAAGACAAGACTGTAATTAGCTTTCTAGAAACTAAAATGTGTTTTGGGGAAGATCTTGGAGACCATCTAGTCTAAGCATCACATTATACACATGAGAAACACGACAGCAAGGCAGAGCAGGGCTGGAACCAGGCCTCCCAAGGTTCTTCCCACTTGGCCATGCACAGCTTCTCAATTTGCTCCAACTAATAAATGAAAGCTTTCTTTTGAAGTGTCACCTACTTAGAGCCAAACTGATTACTTTTACACCCATTAGATCAGGTAAACAACTCGCCTAGTATCACAGGCTGAAATTCGACACCTTTTGCATTCTGCAGTTAGGCAGGTGCCTACTGGCCAATGAGGACCATTCTGAACTGTGGCAGATGGACAGGCACTGGCTCTACCTCCCCAGCACTGGCATCTTTGAACAGTTGTAATTTAAGTGACAACGTGAAAATTTTATTGAATCCTATATTTTTTGTTTTATAAAAATTAGTGGAGGCCAGGCACAGTGGCTCACGCCTATAATCGAGCACTTTGGGAGGCCAAGGCGGGCAGATCACTTGAGCTCACAAGTTTAAGACCAGCCTGGACAATATGGTAAAACCCCATCTTTACTAAAAATATAAAAATTAGCCAGCCGGGCGCGGTGGTGTGTGCGTGTAGTCCCAGCTACTTGGGAGACTGAGGTGGGAGGACAGCTTGAGCCCGGGAGGCGGAGGTTGCAGTGAGCCGAGATTGCACCACTACACTCCAGCCTGGGTGATAGAGTCAAACCTCGTCCAGAAAAAAAAAATGGTGGAAAATGCTAACACTAAAGTTCTGATGCTATTGACCTTAGTCTCATCCATGGGACTCAGTGTGACCATCTTGAGGCTTCATTCATTCATGCTATGCTCAATTGTGAAGGATAAAACCCACAAGTTTAAAAAGTATGAATGCGCTGAGTGTGAGTGCAGTAGCTCACACCTGTCATTCCAGCACTTTGAGAGGCTGAGGTGCAAGGATCACTTGAGCCCAGGAGTTCAAGACCAGCCTGGGCAACATGGCAAAACCCTGTCTCTACAAAAAATACAAAAATTAGTCGGGCACGGTGGTGCACACCTTGTAGTCCCAGCTACTTGGGAGGCTGAGGCAGGAGGATCACTTGAGCCCAGGAGGTCAAGGCTGCAGTGAGCCGAGATCACACCACTGCACAAAGTGAGATCTTTTTTCAAAAATAAAAGAAAATAAAGTATGAATAAAATGCTGGAATATGATACTAAAAACTGCTATGAGAAGAAACTCTTGGCACTTCATGATAGCTTTAATTCTCCAGGATTGGCACTTATTTCCTTACATGAGATTCTACTGCTTGACATTTGTACATCTGAACTGTATATCCATAATTTTTTTAAAAAGGTAACATATACTAGCTGGGGACTGCCTTTGGAGCAAAAAAGGCTAGTTTGAGACAATCTGTAAAAACCTAATATATGGCCGGGTGTGGTGGCTCATGCCTGTAATCCTAGCACTTTGGGAGACCCAGGCGGGCAGACTGCTTGAGCCCAGGAGTTGGAGACCTGCCTGGGCAACATAGCCAGACCCTGTCTCTATAAAAAACAAAAAACAAGAACCTAATAGACTTGGAACAAACACCCATTCAAAGGCCAGTAGAGTTTTCCTGAAGTCAGTCATCCAGTTGATGCAACAAAATGCAGCCACTCTAGTTAAGGGTTAAACATTCTTAGGCTCTTTCCCCTGTAATAATTCAGAATCAGTTCACAGATATGGAAAGTGTCAATTGCTTCAGAATTGCTGAAAGATCTAGCTTAGGCATGGGGCCCTTATTCACCCAAAAGCAAACACCTTCCTCCAATCTGTTTCTTCACCGGTAAACAAAGGTCAAAAGACCTCCACTGCTCACCTAAGAGGCAACAAACACGATGCGGATGAGCCCTCACTAAGTCCAGGGTTTCCAGCCTGCCATTTGAGGTTCCCACAAGTAGCAATACGGGGAGGGGTGCACGTGAAATTTACGACATCTGAAAAGGGTCAAAGGCAGCAGTGCGGTCCCCCAAGCGTCGCAGGGGCTAACTCAATATCCCGTTTCTTTGCGTCTGGCTGGAAACCAACCCAGCGCGGAACCACTGGGGCCCCTCGCGGCGCCAAAATCTTGGCAGCACTGAAGGCGGCGGACCTCGGCGAAATAAGTAAGGAAATCCCAGGTCGATGAGGGGGCGGGGCCACACCCGACACGCCCACTAGGCCTCGCCCCACAGCCCCGAGCGCGTGCGCGCGCGCCCGCCCGCCCCGATGAATGGAGACGCGCGCTCTCGGCGCATGGGCCCGCCCCGGGGCTCCCGCGGGGCCGAGCCCGGGGAGGGCGAGGACGCGCCCCGGGCTACCTCGGAGCCGATCATGTAGAACTCGCCGTCGTCCTCCAGCTGGAACTTCACGGGCTTCTGCCCGAAGGTCTTGCTCAGCGCCATCATCATCATTGCGGCGGCAGAGGCGGGCGGCCGGAGCCGGGCTGCGAGGGATCAGGAGGGCTGGGGCGGGGCCGGGGCGTGCTGGGCCGAGGGAAACCGAAGCCGGAAGGCGAAATGCGGACCGGGCCGGGTACTGGCGCCTCAGCCGGGTTCCTCAGCCGCCGCCGCCGCAGACGACGACCAGGCCGCCCTCAGTGCGCAGGCGCTGGCGTTGACGCTGACGGGCGCGCCGCCGCTCAAACAAAAGGCCGGGCGCGCCTCCGCGGACCCCTTAAAGGAGCCACGACTAATTTCTCTTTCTCCCAGGCTGCCTCCCAAGTCGTGGTGTAGAGGACTTCTCACGGACAAAAATAGCCACTGAGGTCCTGACTCAAGCAGTGGCTTTCCCAGTCTTACAGCCAGGACTGGAACTGAGCCTAGGGGAAAAGAAACGAAGTGAGGCCTGAAGGAGGAGGACCTAGTATCTGGAAGCCTGGGTGGTCTGGGCATGCTTTGGGACCCCAGTCTCGTGCCTTAGCTTCCCCACCCCTAAAACGCAGTGCAGCTGAGCAGATAGGCAGGCCCCTAGGAAGAGATATCCCAGTTCCGGGCCTATGGCTGTCCCTGCAGCTGTGGAGGTGGGCAAAATGACAACAGCGGATGAGGCTTGGCAATGTTCAAAGGCCTGGGTGGTATTTGGTTTGGCTGGTGCATCAGATGAGCGTTGGAAGGGAGGGATACCTTCCACCTTCTCCATTCCTCTCTTAGCCTACACTCTGCTTAACCGAGCCCTGCAGTGGGGAGTGAAACCAGGCAGCCCAGCCCTGTGGCTCTGCCTCTTGGCTCTTACAGCGCGAAGCTAGTGAAACTAATGAAAGTCTGAAAGCAATCATGTATCTGATTGAATAATGCAGGGAGTAAAACAGTGGCCCACTGCTGATGATTTCACACCGTTCAATCTAATGAAATTGCAGCTGTGGCTGGGCTCAGCGGCTCATGCCTGTAATCCCAACTCTTTTTTTTTTTTTTTTTTTTTGAGGCTGGAGTCTCCTGCTTCAGCCTCCCAAGTAGTTGGGACTACAGGCACCCGCCACCACGCCCAGCTAATTTTTTGTATTTTTAGTAGAGACAGGGTTTCACCGTGTTAGCCAGGATGGTCTCGATCTCCTGACCTCGTGATCCGCCCACCTCGGCCTCCCAAAGTGCTGGGATTACAGGCGTGAGCCACTGCGCCTGGCCTTGTAATCCCAACTCTTTAGGAGGCCAAGGCAGGGAGGATCACTTGAAGCCAGGAGTTTGAGACCAGACTGGACAAGACAGCAAGACCCTGTCTCTACAAAAATTCTAAAATAAATAAGCTGGGTGTGGCATGGCGGTGTGCACCTGTAGCCCCAGCTACTTCGGAAGTGGAGAGGGGAAGATCCCTTGAGCCCAGGAGTTCAAGGTTATAGTGAGCTGATTGCACCACTGCACTGCAGCCTGGGCAACAAAGGGAGACCCTGCCTCTCTTAAAAAAAAAAAATGCAACTATGCTATTACGAAGACACACGTGGGGCTGGAAGGTAGGGCAAGGAGACACTGGAGAGTTGGGAAGGGCAGTGACTGAAGTTGGTTTGTTCTGTATCCTCACAGTGGTGGGAAACCAAAGTACAGTCATCCCTCAGTATCCATGGGAATTGGTTCCAGGACCCCCTGCAGATAATAAAGTCCACAGATGCTCAAGTCCATTATATAAAATGGTGTCATACTTGCATATAACCTACACACACTTTCCTGTATACCTTAAATCATCTCTAGATTCCTTATACTACCTAATACAATGCAAATGTTATATAAATAGTTGTTATACTATTGTTTAGGGAACAATGATAGGGAAAAAAGTCCGTACATGTTCAGTACAGAGGTAACCATCCTTTATTTTATTTATTTATTTATTTATTTATTTATTTATTTATTTATTTATTTATTTTATTGAGACAGAGTCTTGCTCTGTCGCCCAGGCTGGAGTGCAGTGGCATGATCTTGGCTCACTGCAAGCACCGCCTCCTGGGTTCACGCCATTCTCCTGCCTCAGCCTTCCGAGTAGCTGGGACTACAGGCGCCCGCCACCACGCCTGGCTAATTTTTTGTATTTTTAGTAGAGATGGGGTTTCACGGTGTTAGGCAGGATGGTCTCGATCTCCCGACCTCGTGATCCACTGGCCTCAGCCTCCCAAAGTGCTGGGAATTACAGGCATGAGCCACTGCACCTGGCCTATTTATTTATTTTATTATTTTTTTAGACGGAGTTTTGCTCTTGTCACCCAGGCTGGAGTGCAATGGCACTATCTCAGCTCACTGTAACCTCTGCCTCCAGGTTCAAGTGATTCTCCTGCCTCAGCCTCCCAAGTAGCTGGGATTACAGGCATGAGCCACCACACCCAACTAATTTTTGTATTTTTAGTAGAGATGGGTTTTCACCATGTTGGCCAGACTGGTCTCAAACTTCTGACCTCAGGTGATCCACACACCTCGGCCTCCCAAAGAACTGGGATTACAGGCACGAGCCACTGCGCCCGGCCGCATCCTTTTTTTAAACATTGTTTTTTCTACCCGAGGTTAGTTGAGCCTACGGATGCAGAAACCACAGCTATGTATGGCAGGCTGGGCTGTGGCATGAGCAGATAAACCACCACTCTGGAGGATGAACAGAGGGGACAAGTAGGAAAGTGGGGAGCCAGTTAAGAAGCCACTGTAGCAAAATGTGATGTAGAAATGGAGCAGAAGGAGCCCTGAGCACTGTGCCCAGCCCCAAGGGCCAGAGGCTTGGGGGTGGTGGACTTCGACCCTGGCTCCCAGGATAGGGCTGGACAGTGGCCAGGCCTCCCCATCCTGGCTGAACATTCACAAAAGGAGACCAAGCAGGCAGGTAGAAAACAACTGTGTTTAATGACAATCCTCAGTTTAAAAAAAAAAAAAAGAAGAAGGTTTATACACACTGTACACACATTTACAATGGCTTTGGAGGATAGCAGTGCTGCGAAAAGGGCTTCAGGAGGATCCGGCCTGGGACAGGATTGAGGTATGTTGCAGCCTCCAGGGCCTGGGGTCTCCTGCATGAATACCCCTCCCCATTTGACTGTGAACTTTTTGGCCTGGATTCTGGAGAACAGATTTCCAGGATTGTCAGCCAGAAGGCAGACAGATGCAGGCACCTACCAAGACCTGACTTCAGGAAGTGGCCCTGCCCTACAGCCCAGTTGCTCAGCCAGGGCTGAAGGCCATGGGGCCCCAGCACCCTTGCTTCAGTGCCAGCCCCTGGAAGGAACCTCACAACAGGGATAGAGCAAGGACACTCCAGTTCCCCCCAGTCCTGCCATGGTGCTACCCTGAGGGACAGGGATGGAGACAGGGCAGCCAGGTTTGCCAGGACCTGCATAGCGGGCCCAAGACTGCCCTTCCTCTTAAGTCATGCCAAAGCCTCCCTGCCCAGTCTGAGACAGTCGCTGGCAGGTGACCACGACCTGCGTGGCCCTCCCTGCAGTTGTCATGGTGGTTGTACCCCACCCCATCCCCCTGAGGAGACATGGGCTCAGTCCCACGCCTGGTGCCCACAGCCACAAAGATGGCCATGGGTCTCTAGCCTGATATTCGTGGCCTGGCAGGGGTCAGCACCCCTGAGGGCATCCAAGCCATGGTCAGAGGAAAGTGTTGGCAGGCTCGGCACAGCCGAAGAAGTCGGGACCCACGAGACGGGGGAAGCCTTCCAGAGCCTTCACCTTCACAGGGTCAAACTTCCAGTAGAGGCGGCCGCGCAGGAAGTAGGCATAGCCTGAGAAGAGAAGGTGGTCAAGCCTGGGCGAGTGGACACTGGGCCCTACTCCTGCCTGTCAGGCTGTGCCCAGGGATGGGCACTAAGGGAGGGCTGAGTGGGAAGACCTTGGCCACTGCTGAGTTCCTCGAGTCCTGCAGGATCCAGGGCCAGCCTTTCAGAACCTCTCTTCCCTCTAGGGAGCCCTTCTGCCTGCCCCGGAATCTGGGCTGGGCTAATACCCAGCCTGACAGGTACCCAGAGCCTCAGAGGCCTGAGTCCCACCTCTCAGGAAAGCAAGTCCCGTTGCCCCCCCCAACCCTCCACATCACTCTCTCCTGCATCTATTAAATTAGCCAGGCTATTGACGGGCACCCTGGAGTCCTGGAGCTGGAGGCTACCCTAGGATAGCTCTCCCAGTGGGTCCTGATGTGGGAGAAAGAGCACAGAAGAGGAGCCTAGCAGGGGAGGGAGCACTGGACTGGCTCTAGCCCCATGTGGTTGTGGGAGGCTGGGTGGGTCAGTGGTTAGGAGCAGGGACCACCAGGGTAGTCCAGGTTAGGGGCCTCATTGCCTGAGCCTCTGTTTGCTCCTCTGGAAACTGGGTTCACAACAGGTGTCACATCAGAGGGCTGTTCTGAGAACTGGATGAGACCAGTAAGGAGCTTAGAGCATTGTTGGCCCTCAGTGTACAGCAGTTGATTGTTCTACTGGCTGTGGCTGAACAACCAGGGTAAGACCTTGCACTTCTCTGACCCTCAGTCTCCTCATCTGCAACATGGAATGTAGCACTAGCCGGCCACCGAGAGGAGGGCAGATGGCTCTGGACAAAGGACCTGTGATGAAGAGCCAGACTTCCTGTGGCAGGCATGTGGGAGCCCAGCCACCACCAGGTGGGAGAAGCGGCTGCTGTGCCCACCTCCCACCAGCTGCCTCACCCCCAACGCACCATCTGCATCCTGGAAGGCAGCGTCGATCTCAGAGGGCACCCCTCTCCAGTCAGTGGCCCTGCGGGGCACGGGACTGTCTACACGCCGGGTGCTAGGGTGGAAACGCCAGTAGTCCCTGCCTCGGAAGAAGTAGATCTTGTTCTTCTCGGGACCCCAGACCAAGGCGGCATGGACCGGGAACCTCACCAGGCCCAGCTCGGTGAGGGGTGCGGGGCCCAGGACTGGCTTTTCACCGTCGTACACCCAGTACTGAGCACCTGCCAGAGAGGGAAGGCTGCAAGGACCTGCCCAGCCACCACTGCCATGCCCCACCACTGTGGACCTGCTTGACCCCTACCACAGACTCTCCCAGCCTCAGTTTCCTCATTAGTAAAACATGCAGGCCAGTAATGCCTGCTCAGCACCCCACCCGCAGAGGGAAGCGGGAGGCCTGGGATAAGCTGGGGCAGTGAATGCTCTGTAAACTAGTGCACGGGTGAGGTTACTCTCATCAGTGGAGGACTGCCTGGGCGGCTGTTCCTTCCACTGGCATTTGGCCGTGACAAATGCCTACTGACCACTCCCTGGGCCCCTGCAGGCTGGACTGCCCTGGAACCCACGCAGGTTTCCCATGCTGTGCCTTCATTTGTGAAGTCCCTGGCATCTGCAATGCTCCAGGCTCTCATCTCTGCCAGTTGAAGATGGAAATCCCAGCTCTAGGATGATAGACCTGGATCAATTCCCTGCCCTGCCTCTTCCCAGCTGCACTCACAGTGAGTCACTTCACTGCCTCGGGGCCCCAGAGGCCTCATCTCTAGAGCCCCGCCCCATGGGGTGGCTGAGGGTTGAACGCACCAACACACGGCCCCACCGTGCAATCCCTTCCACGCTGCTCCTATCTCAAGAGCCACCTCCGGGAGCCTCCTACCTGTGCCTGAGGAACAAACCACACTCTCTCTCCCTTGGCCCCCAGGCTTTGGGGCAGCTCTCCCTATCCACTGTGTCCCTAAGGATCCATCTGTCTGTTCCTGCCCTTGGCCATAACATTCCTGGCTCTGGGAAGTCTCTCCAGCAGATCCCCAACCCCCACTCACCTTGGAAGAACCAAATGTGGCCCTGGGCATCCTCGAAGGCAGCGTCCACAGGGCTGGGCAGTCCCTGCCAGTGGCGAGAGGCCAATGCTGGGTAGCCGGGCTGCAGCTGGCCCCCACGCAGGCGCCACACATAGCCCGCTTTGAAGAAAAAGAGCTCGCCTCGGATGGTGGAGACCGCGTCAAAGGAGGCCTCACAGGCATCTGGCGGGGCGTCTGGCTGTGGTGGGAGAGAGGGACACATGCTGAGGGCATATGCTGCAGTCACAGTGGCCAGCAGAGGAGTAGGGGGACTGGCAGGCAGGGCCTCACCTCCAGCGGTGCAATCTCATTGGTGTCTATCCCAGCCTGGGGGCCCAGGGCTGGGGTCCTGGAGGTGACAGTGGGCCAGGGCTGGCCATATAGGTGTTGAACGCCCCTGCGGTCATCTGGGCTGAGACTCAGTGGGTAGCGAAAGGTGTAGAAGGCGGACATCAGGGCCTTGGCTGCTGTTGTGTGCTGCAGCCCCAGCACGTGGCCAAATTCATGGGCTGCCACCTGCAGCAGGTCTGTGCCTGAAAAAGGGAGGTGGCTCAGCAACCCCCGAACCTCCTGCCCAGGACATCCAGCTCCAGACCCCAGCTCAGTGACCTTGGTGAGTCCCCATTCTTTATGATCTTCAGTTGCCCCATCTGGAAAATGGGTCCCCAGCCCATACCCTGGTCATCCCCGATAGTCCAGGTCTCATCATAGTCGAAGTGGACATCCCCTTCTCGGTGAGTCTTAGGGAAGAAGGCATGGGCCAGGATGCCCCCAGGCCCATCAAACGGCAGGTCGTCCCCATGCCAGTACCTACAGATGGGTGGGGGCGGGGTCAGTGGCTGCTGGCAGGTGAGGCTGTTCCCGGAGGGGTCCCAGGCCGCCCATTCACCTGGCGAAGTCGATCATGATGTCAGCACGGCCCTCGTGCACCTCAGTGAAAGTGAGTGGCGTCACATCGCTCCATACCTTTAGGGCCTCTGCCATCGTCTGCCGCACCTGCTCCTGCACCAACTGCCATGGGAACCGAAGGATCCTGGAGGGAGATGGAGGGGCCTGGGCCTCAGGGAAGGGACAGCCCCCGATGGCTGAGGCACCAGGAGTTGCCCCTGGATGCTTGGTGGGTGTGTGAACACTCAGGACACAGGCCAGGTGTGCTCTGGGCCTCAGCTTCAGCGCACTGGTCTCCCTGGCCACACGGGCACATGTGTATGTGGTTTGCTCATACTTAGGCAAATACAAGTGTCTGCATTCAGTGGAAAGAACCAGGACCAGGGGTCCCGAGACCCCCATCCTAGACCTGACAGTGCCACTCACTGTGGGGACACCTTGGTTCCTTGAGCCCCTATTGGTTCCCAGGCCCCCACCTAGGAAATTCTAAAGACCCCAGTCTCAGCTCCAGTGCTGTGTGACACCAGTCCATTCTTCAGGCTGGGTCCCCACCCGCAGGATATGTGAGCCTCAGCTTCCCCATCACCTGCCCAGGGTCCTCCCAGGTCACCCAGTGAGATGCCCACTATTGCCTCTCCCTGCTTACCACTGTCTCCACCTGCTCGAAGCCCAAGTTGTGATGGTAGAGTTGGACAATGACATGGCTGACACCCACCTCAGACTGACACAGAGGATGGGGCTGTGTCTGCCTCATTCACTGTGGAGTCCCAGAGCCTGGTCCTCACAGGTCTCTAGTAAAGGCTGCCTGAGTGACTGAACACCCGTCCGCAGGCATGTGCTGCGACTCTTTGCATGATGACGGAGGGTCTGCCCCTCTGCTGAGGGAGGGTCTCCATATGTGTATGTGTCTAAGTTGGGGTTTCAGGGTGTTTGCCCATAGATGACCTCCCTGGGGTTCAGTGGACACACAGGTCTGTTAGACACGAAGATCTACCCTGGCCTGTGTCTCAAGCAGCAGCTGTGAGGGCAGCTGGCTTACCCACGGACACACAGGTGGCATCCTAGTGTCCTGCTCCCAGGCCCCTACCTGTAGGTGAGGTCCGTCTTCTCCCAGCGCCCGCCAGAAAGCACGAACCTCTTCTGTCGGTTGCGGGCACTCAGCCCATCAGGTGGGTCGGGCACGCCACAGCGGGGAGGCCTGAGGCTGCTGGCAGGCCGGGGGGCCTCCTGCATGGCAGGGGCAGGTGCCGGGCTACTGGGCAGGGCTGCATGCCAGGGCTGTGGCCCCCTCCTCTCGGCATGGAGGTGGTGGGCATCCTAGGCAGGAGGATGACATGAGGGTCTGGTCAGGCCTAAGGTCCACATGGCCCACAGTTAGAGGTGTGGCCTGTCGGCAAACACAAGTGCAACCCCAGCCCACTGTGTGGCTGGGCAAATGGAGAGGGAAAGGGCACCGGCACATGGCAGGGCCCTTTGGCATCTGGCTGGCTCTCTGGTTTCTTGGCACCTTGTTCCAAGGCACCAAGCTGTCCCCCACATCGTGGAGGGCCCTGGGCTGCCTGTCACCTACTCCAGCTACTTAGGCCAATGAGGTCTGGGGGTGGGGGCACACTGGGACTGGCTATGAGCCATACACTCCAGGAATGGACCCCAAAAAGCTTCCTCCGAAGGAACACCAGGCAACCTCCTCCTGCTCCCCACAGAAACTCGCTTCCAACTCCCTTTCTTCCTGTGTCCACTAAGTTCAGACACACCTGGGTCACCACCCATGCTGCTGTCCCTGTCATGTGAGCAGGCTCTGCCCTCTCTCCTGCCCAGGATTTCCCCCACCTCCTCCCCAGTGTGGAGCGGCTGTAGCCCTGCAGTGTGGCCTCAGTCAGTGTAACCTGACTGCTGGGGGTGACACTGATTTGTGGACTGGACAAGGTGAGGTATGTACAGCACCTAGCACAGGCCCAGCACCCGGGAAGGCACCTGGCCACTGAGGCCTGGCTTCTAGCAGAGGTGGTTTTGGTCACACCCCACCAGGGCTAGGAGTACAGTGGGAGCTGATCTGTGATCTGCCTGCCTTCTTCAAGCGGGGAGGGTGGGGACAGTTAATTACCAGGTGCCCAGCCCCACTCGCCAAAGCCCCAGGACCACAGATGGCGATTCAGACCTGAGCTACATCCTGCTACCTGTCTATAAGTCTCCAGGGCAGAAGTTACAGTTTTGTGCATGAGAAAAGCAGAAGCTCAGAGAGGTTGGAGACCCTGCAAAGTCACCCAGCAAGGGCGTGGCAAGGCCAGGCCAGGACTCTGGTGGCCCAGGCCTAAGGCTAAGGCCTGGCTCTGGACACCGCACAGAAGCCAAGTGTCCTTCCTGCACTGAAGGAGAGGGATGGAGCTGTGCTGCTTGCTGAGAGACTCAGCACCTGTCTGGTCTGGGCAACTGCAGCCTCCTCACAGCCATATTTGGGGCAGGAGCTCAGCCACTCAGGCCCCACCTCACCCTCAGCCTTTGGCAGCTCTCCCAGGCTCCATACACCCCAGGGATCTGATCAGTGTCCCAACGCTCCCTGCTCCTGATCCCAGAGCTGAGGCATCAAGAACACCCCACCATGAAGGGGGGCCTTCTGAACACGGAGGCTATGGAACTACTTAGGGCGTGAGGCCCTGAAGCAGCTTCCCCCCATTTCCGAGCTTGCTTATTGCATGGTTACCTGGCACAGCACAGTCTCACTGGGTTGTGGGTTCTGGCCGATTCTGGGCTTATTGGTTTTTTGTTTTGTTTTTTTGAGATGGAGTCTCACTCTGTTGCCCAGGCTGGAGTGCAGTGGCGCGATCTCGGCTCACTACAACCTCCACCTCCCGGGTTCAAGCAATTCTCTGCCTCAGCCTCCCGAGTAGCTGGGGTTACAGGTGCCTGCCACCACGCCTGGTTAATTTTTTTTTTTTTTTTTTTTTTGAGAGGGAGTCTCGCTCTATCGCCCAGGCTGGAGTGCAGTGGCGTGATCTGGGCTCACTACAACCACCGCCTTCCGGGTTCATGCCATACTCCTGATTCAGCCTCCCGAGTAGCTGGGACTGCAGGCACACGCTGCCATGCCCGGCTAATTTTTTTGTATTTTTAGTAGAAACGGGATTTCACCATGTTAGCCAGGATGGTCTCGATCTCCTGACCTTGTGATCTGCCTGCCTTGGCCTCCCAAAGTGCTGGGATTACAGGCATGTGCCACCGCACCCAGCCTCACGCCTGGCTAATTTTTGTATTTTTAGTAGAGATGAGGTTTATCCATCTTGGCCAGGCTGGTCTTGAACTCCTGACCTCATGATCCACCCGCCTCGGCCTCCCAAAGTACTGGGATTACAGGCATGAGCCACCGCACCCAGCCTGGGCTTATTGTTAATAAGTACTTAGCACTGGTTGGCCGGGCACGGTGGCTCACGCCTGTAATCCCAACACTTTGGGAGGCCGAGGCAGGCGGATCACGAGGTCAGGAGATCGAGACCATCCTGGCTAACATGGTGAAACCCCGTCTCTACTAAAAATACAACAAATTAGCCAGGCGTGGTGGCGGGCTCCTGTAGTCCCAGCTACGCGGGAGGCTGAGGCAGGAGAATGGCGTGAACCTGGGAGGCAGAGCTTGCAGTGAGCCGACATCGCACCACAGCACTCCAGCCTGGGTGACAGAGCGAGACTCCATCTCAAAAAAAAAAAAAAAAAAAAAAAAAAGTACTTAGCACTGGTTGCAGGCTAGGACCTTGGCAACAGCTCCACAGACTTGCTCTTAGCCCCTGATGGAACCTCTCACCAACTCCACCATCATCACCCTCATTTCCAGGATGAGGAAATGGGCCCCAGAGGAATTAAGCAGCTTGATCAGACAACAGCTGGCAGGCAGCGGACTGTCTGTGCTCACAGCCCACCCAGCTCCCTGCTACCTCTGCTCTGCTCTGCAGGGGTTGAGTTACCTTTCCCCTGAAGGAGGGACCCAGGCTGGCCTCACCTTGGTGAGGTGCAAATTATTCAGCGCCTGCTATTTCCTGGGCATTTTGCAGGCAGGTTCGTTGGGCTTCCAATATCCACCAGGAAGGTGGAGATGCTACATATCCAAGTTCTCCCATGGAGGATGTGGGCTGCCAGAGGGGCCTGCCTCCTCCTCCTCGCCACACTGCCCCCTTGACTTACAGGAGAAACAGATTCCTTTCCCCAGCCTGGCAGGGGTATGAAGACCCTCCCTGGAAAGGGCAGAGCTGTGCTGTCCCCTGGGAGCTCCAAACAACCTAGAGCCCAGCCTGCCAGCCCTGCCTATGCCCATGGTCAGATATCTCTTCTCTCCTCTGCCCTCCAGTGAGTCCTGGTGCAGACAGTCACGGAGGGAGAGCCACGGGCATGCCCCCACCCCTTCCACTGTCCCTTCCTGTCCTTCCCTCATGAGGCACCCAGTCCATGCCCAAACCCCTGGATCATGACAGTCTTAGTGTCGCAAAAAGAGCCAGCCACTGAGGTTCAGAAGGCCTAGTTCTATGACATGGAGACTCTAGACAAGTCACCTTCCTCTCTTAGCCTCAACTTTCCTATCTGTCAAATGGGAATGATGCCACAGCAAAGGGCTACATGACATCCTTCTGTAATGCCTGCTGTAGCCTCTGGCACAGAAAAGCACCTCTTACCTGGCCCTGTTCCTTGTCCCTGTAGGCCCTCCCCTCCCACGCTTGGGAATCTGCCCTTGCCAGTCCCTACAGTTCCCATCACCCACCTCCCCTCTAGCTACCCAACAAAATCTCCAGGCTTTAAATGGTAAAACAGAAGTCGCAGCTAGAAGGGAGCTTTCAGGCCTAGAAAAGAGAAGCGCCTTGTGCAGGGTCTCCCACATATCAAGGTCTCTTCTCCCTGTCCCTGTCTCGTTCATTAAATTCTTAGAAACTGAGTGAGCAGGAGATGCTAGAAATGAGGCCTCTAGCTAGTGAGGTTGTTTTTAGAGCCCATGATTTTTTTAGAGCCCATGAGCTCTTGGCCTCAGTTTCCCCGTGGCTGGGATAGGACACACATTCTGCCTCACTGTCCTCCTACACTTCATCTTTCCAAGTCCTTTCTGGCCTGGGGCCAGATGCCCTAACTACAAGGCACAGCATGAAGCAGCTTGCTACTTGTGAGACAGGTGGGCTTGGCCTTCCCAGGACTCTCAGGATTCAGTGAGGTGAGGTGGTAGACACAGGCCACCACTGGCCTCATCTACACCCCTGGGGAGCTTGAGGAAGAAGCAACTCCCCCATTTCCCAGAGGATGAGACAGAGCCCAGAGAGCTCAAGGACTTTGCCCGGGGTCACACAGCAAGTCATGCAAGAGCTGGACCTAGACCTGGGGCTCATGCCTCCCACCTCCAGGGCTTCCCCCTGTCTCCTCAGCTCTTGGCTTTTCTCCAAAACCCACTTTCCCAAGAAGCATTTCTGCTTCCAGTGCATTCCCTCTGTCTTGGCCAGTAGCCTCCCTTGGCCTGCCCTGTGGTGGGTTCTTAGCTCACTCAGCCCCACCCTCCTCTGCCAGACACCAAACCTCAGCTGCAGACACATTCAAGGAATTTCTCAGCTGACCCAGTGTCCTGGCAGAGCTTAGAGACTCGGAGTCAACCCTGCCCCGGGGTCAACTTGCAATCCAGAAAATGGGAGGCACCAGATAGAGGGGAGATAAGGGAGGACCCCAGGGTGCCAGGAAACACTGCGAAAGGCTGGGCTCATTGTGCCCCTTTCTGGACCTCAGTTTGCAGTCAGTCTAGTGGGTATAATTAATCATAGCTATGCCTTCTGATGTCAGTGGGAGGCAAGACTTCGAGGAGGGCACTTGTTAGGCTATGGAGGAAGACGGGAGCATCACCATGCAGGTATCATCACGCCCCTCTGAGGCTCAGAGAGGTCAAGCAACCTGCCCAACTCGCACAGCCAGTTGGCAAGCAGGGATATCTTCTCCCTCAAGCTTCCACCTAATCTTCCTATTCTCACCCCTCTGCTGCTGGCTCCAGGAGGGACGGTAGCTTCGTCCCATCCATCGGACTGCAGGGCTTCCATCAACCCTGAAAGCTGGGAACTGGGCTGGATAAATATTTACAGAGCTCTCCCAGCCTTGCTGAAGGCAGCCGGGGGATAAACACATCAGAGGTGACCCCAGATGCTCCCTGCGTGTTTGCAGAGTGACAGACCACAGTCCAGCTCAGACCCCACCCCAAGCTGGCCCCCAGCTCCAGCATTGACCATGCACAAGCGTCAAAGTGGCAGCTACAGGTGACAGTGTTTCTAGTGAGCCTGGCATCACCTCATTGCTCAACAGTGGGCACAGCAGTAGGCACCATTGCCCCCTCCCACCCGCACTCCCATTAGAGATGGAGTGGGTGAGATTCTGAGGCATGGCAGGATTCACCCAGGGTCGCATGGTTCAAACCCAGATCTCTCCAATTTCCAGACCTGTGGTTCAATATCTACCCACAGTGATTCCTGACTCTGTCCCAAGTCCTAGGAACCAAGAGGGGCTGGGAAGGAGGCAAGACTCCAGACTGAGATGCCCCCCATTCACTCTACCCCACCCATCCCATCCCTTTCTGCTCCCATAGCCAGCACAGGACAAGGCTGCCCTGAGCAGAGCCAGAGTGGCTGGACAGAGGGTCCCAGCCTGGCCAGGCCTCCCTCCTCACCAGGCCAGTCCTGAGACTCCTGCCTGTCACACCCTCCTGCTCCCTTCCCTGCCTGAGCTGTCTGGATGCCTCCCCTCTGGAGTGGAGTGGCCCAGGCTCTGGCCCCAGGCCCTGTGACTGGTGCCTGGAAGCGCCCCAGGGAAGGGGCAGCTTTTGGGACACATGCAAGCTGTCACACACACTCCATGACAGTCCCTCCTCTCCTCACTCTGCTGTCCTCTCTTACCTGGGCTTTCTTCTCCTCTCCTGAGCACACATTTTCTCCCTTTCCTTTCTCTCCCCGCTTCTTTCTGACAGCCACCTCTCAGTCACACACACACTGCACTCATACTATTTCATACTCATGTTCTCCTGGCTCCAAGCCTCCCAAAACTGCTGCCGGTAGGTGCCCGCGGGGGACATCTCCAGGCTCAGACCCCATTTCCCGGAGCACAGCGCTGCCCTCCCCACTTCTCCCTTTATCCTTCATCCCACCGCACACCTGGAGGTGTACTAACTGCGGCCACACACCTGCAGGCTGACACCTGCCTGGGATCTGCTCGGCTTTGTCCCTGCGATGAATAGGGGGCCCTGTTACCACTCCCTCTGCTGCTTCCTTCAACGCACACTCCAGCACCCGCGGCTGGAGCGCGAGAGGCAGGTCCCCACGCTGGGAGCAAGCGTGAGTCCAGCGTGGAGTTCCGTCCCACCAGCCCGAACGATGCCGGCGCCGGCTCCCCTTCACACCCCCAGGGACTGCAAGCTCGCTGTCTATCACGCCTAGAGGGAACCAGAAAGCGTTTCGGGTACCGGGCGCTGGAGGCCACCCGGGGCGCCCCCCTTCGGTCCGGATCTGCCGCTGGGCCCAGCCCGCGTGCCCGGCGCCCCCTCAGCGAGGAGCGGCCGGCGAGTGGCGGGCACTCACCGGCGGCAGAGCCCGGGCCAGCAGCGGCGGCGGCTGGAGCAGCAGCAGCAGCATCGGGGGCAGGAGGGCGCGCGCGGCCGCGCTGCGGAGCCAGGCGGCCGGAGCCATCCGCCCCGGGGCTGCTGGGCTTGCTGGGCCGCGCCGGGCCGCCGCCCCTTATAGCTTCCGCCCCACCCCCGGCCCGCCTCGGCCCCGCCCCCCGCCGCCTTTTGTTCTGAACTCTCCTAGCAGCCGCGGCCCGGGTGGGGGAGGTGAACGGGGAGGGGACGGCCCAGCGGGGTCGAGGGCCGGAGACAGGGTCCTGCCCCGGGGCTGGCAAAGTCCCTGTCTGGTGCTGGGTGACCCTGGCCAACCCGTGCCGCTCTGGGTCTCAGTTTCTCCTCTGGGTGGTGGCCGTCCAAAGTCTTAGACTTGGCTAGAGTCTGAGAGGAGTCAGGTTTCATGGGTCCCATCCGTACCCCCACCTTTGGAAGGCGCATCCCACTGGGTCTCCTTGGTGGCCTGACCTCTGACCTCTGCTAACTTGTGACAGGTGGTCCTACCCACAAGCAAGTTCCTCCACCCCTCAGAGCCTCAACAGATCCTTCTAGAAGATGACACAATAGCCCCTGTGAGGAAAGGGATATTATTTTATTTTTTATTATTATTATTTTTTGAGACACAGTCTCACTCTGTCTCCCAGGCAGGAGTGCAGTGGTGTAATCTCCACTCACTGCAACCTCCGCCTCCCAGGTTCAAACGATTCTGCTACCTCAGCCTCCCAAGTAGCTGGGACCACGGACGTGCGCCACCATGCCTGGCTAATTTTTGTATTTTTAGTAGAGATGGGGTTTCACCATGTTGGCCAGGCTGGTCTCGAACTCCTGACCTCAAGTGATCTGCCCACCTTGGCCTCCCAAAGTGCTGGGATTACATGGGAAGCCATTGCACCTGGCCAGGAAAGGGATATTAAAATGTGTCCCAGGGGAAAGTGAGGCATATGGCAGGGACTGGCCAGTCCTTCAGCTTGGGATAGACCGAAGTTTACAGATAGGGAAACTGAGGCTCCAAGAGGGAGGGTCCAGGCTTTTCCACACCAGCAGACAAGTGGAGGGGTCAGGAGGTCCTCTAGCTGGTCAGCTGTGGGGAGGGTGCTGTCAGAAGGCTGTGGGAGGTGTCTGAGTGGAGTACTGGGCCCCCAGGGTGTCCCCTCGTCAGGGCCCAACAAGCCCCTGGGGACCCCTCCAGGCTAGCCACCTCAGACTTGAAAGAAAGGAGGCGAGAGGCCGGGCGCAGTGGCTCATGCCTGTAATCCCAGCACTTTGGGAGGCCGAGGCAGGTGGATCACGAGGTCAGGAGTTGGAGAGCAGCCTGACCAACATGGTGAAACCCTGTCTCTACTAAAAATACAAAAATTAGCCAGGTGTGGTGGCACACGCCTGTAAGCCCAGCTACTCAGGAGGCTGAAGCAGGAGAATCACTTGAACCTGGGAGGCGGAGGTTGCAGTGAGCCGAGATTGTGCCATTGCACTCCAGCCTGGGCGACAGAGCGAGACTCCATCTCAAAAAAAAGAAAGGAAGGAGGTGAGACTCAAAGGAGGGGGTGTGTCCACATTCTGGAAGGGATCCTTCAGTCTCATCCCTGATTTTCGGGGTTACCCAGTCCTACTGTACACCCCCTGAAATGATGAAGGGCCTCACCACCTCACCAGGCGACCTGTTCCATCATGGGTGGCCCTGCAGAGCCACGATCCAGGCAATGGCTCCCATCCTGGCAGGCAGGGCTCTGAGCTGCTCAAAGGTGAGGCTGTGGTCAGGAAGCCTGGGCCAAGAAAGGGAAGCGGGTGGGGAAATGTTTCACAGCTTATTCAAGAAGACTCCACAGAGACTCCTAGAGGGCAAGGAGAAGTAAGACAGCAGTAATTTTTACAACCTACACTGTTCGTAATCTTTTCTTTTTTTTTCTTTTTTTTTTTTTTTTGAGACGGAGTCTCTCTCTGTCGCCCAGGCTGGAGTGCAGTGACGCAATCTCAGCTCACTGCAAGCTCCGCCTCCCGGGTTCATGCCATTCTCCTGCCTCAGTCTCCCGAGTAGCTGGGACTACAGGCGCCCGCCACCATGCCTGGCTAATTTTTTATATTTTTCGTAGAGACGGGGTTTCACCGTGTTGGCCAGGCTGGTCTTGAACTCCTGACCTCAGGTGATCCACCCGCCTCGGCCTCCCAAAGTGCTGGGATTACAGGCGTGAGCCACCACGCCTGAAAGGCAATCTTTTCTTTAAAGTCACTCACTTTTATTTACTTTTATTATTTTGAGACAGGGTCTTGCTCAATGGTGTGATCTTGGCTCACTGCAACCTCCGCCTTCCAGGCTCAAACGATCCTCCTGCCTCAGCCTCCCAAGTAGCTTGGACTACCGGTGTGCATCACTATGCCCTGCTAATTTTTGTATTTTTTGTAGAGACAGGGTTTCACCATGTTGGCCAGGCTGGTCTCGAACTCCTGGACTCAAGCAATCTGCCTGCCTGGGCCTCACAAAGTTCTGAGATATAGACATGAGCCACTGTTCCCCACTAAAGTGACTCATTTTTTAAAAGTAGGCATTTCAGGCCAGGCGTGGTGGCTCATGCCTGTAATCCCAGCACTTTGGGAGGCTGAGGCAGGCAGATCACAAGAGACCATCCTGGCCAACATGGTGAAACCCTGTCTCTACTAAAAATACAAAAAAAATTAGCTGGGCATGGTGGCACATGCCTGTAGTCCCAGCTACTTGGGAAGCTGAAGCAGGAGAATCACTTGAACCCGGGAGGTGGAGGTTGCAGTAAGCCAAGATCACACCACCGCACTCCAGCCTGGCAACAGAGTGAGACTCTGTTTAAAAAAAACAAAAACAAAAACAAAAAAACAACAAAAAACAAACAATTAGTGGGGCATGGTGGCATGTGCCTGTGGTCCCAGATACTCGGGAGGCTGAGGCAAGAGAATCGCTTGAACCCAGGAGGCAGAAGTTGCAGTGAGTGGAGATCACACCACTGCACTCCAGCCTGAGCGACAGAGCAAGACTCCGTTTCAAAAAAAAAAAAAGTTGGCATTTCAATGCCTGCTTCAGTGTCATCCTTTCAGCCTCATTTTCATTTGTGTAACCCACTTAAGTGGTCTTGGGTGCCTCCGAGGTGCAAGGCCATGCCTTGTGGAACCTGCAGTCCATCAGCCATGGGAGCTGAAGTAACAACTCTGTGCAGTTTAGGCCCGGGGACCACCATGAGAAGTGTTCAGTTTGTTTGGTGTGGCAAACAGGAACCAGGTGGCATGGACTGCATGAACAAGGGAGTAGCGGCTGGACCAGGCCTGGTGAGTCTGCCAGGAAAGAATGGCCCACCCTTGGTGTGCTCACCTCACTGGGAGGCCACCCTCAAGGTGGGTGGTCACCCCCCTTCAGAGAGGAGAAACTGAAGACAGGGTGGGGAAGGGCCCTGTTCACAGGCTGGCTGAAAGGACTGCAGTGTGAGAGAACACAGGGCTGCACCTGACTTCCATGGAGAGCATGCATGGCTGGAGACAGCTGTGCACACACAGAATTGAGCATGCCAGGCAGGGCCAAACGCCCCAGCCACCACTCCCCTTGCCCCTTGACCTGCTCCTTCCTTATGGAGGGGCCTCCTCTCTTACTTGGTGACCCACACCCCCACTTCTGGGTGCTTTTGCTCTTGGTTGTTGCACCCTGCCAACAATCCCGGTGTCAGGAGTCCTCTGTAGGCACAGCAGTGATGAGGGACAGTCCCTACCTTCCCCCACCTAGGAGTAATAATATGACCACTGCAAAGTCACCCAGAAAAGACCATAAAATCCTCAAGCTCAGCCGGGCGCGATGGCTCCTGCCTATAATCCCAGCACTTTGGGAGACTGAGGTAGGAGGATCATGAGCTCAGGAGTTGGAGACCAGTTTGGCCAACATGGTGAAACCCCATCTCTACTAAAAATACAAAAATTAGCCAGGTGTGGTGGCATGAGCCTGTAGTCCCAGCTACTCAGGAGGCTGAGGCAGGAGAATTGCTTGAATCCGGGAGGTGGAGGTTGCAGTGAGCCGAGATCGCCACTGCACTCCAACCCGGGCGACAGAGCAAGGCTCCGTGTCAAAAAAATAAAATTAAAATTAAAATTAAAACCTCAAGTTCCCGAAGAGCAGAAAAGCATTCTAAATCCGCGCTCCAGCTCACCTGGCCTGGAACGAAGCTGCTAAAATTGCGAGGCCGCAGGCTTCAAACTTGCGCTAGATTTGACCGAGCCGGGCAAATGCTCCTAGGCCTTTGGGATACACACGCTGCTCGGATGTCGCGTAAAGGCCTTTAGTGTCGGGGGTTGTACCCGCGGGGCCAGGGACTAGGTGGGGGCGGTCGGGCCGGCCCGGGGAATCCGGTGGGGTTCAGGGCCGCGCGGGGGGCCTCATATCCCCCGCGGGCACTGCGTAAGGCTGCCAGCATTAGCAGCGCATTTTGGCCAACAGTCGAAGACGGGTTGGGACGCCCCCTCGTGGGAGTTCTGGGGATGGGTTGCTCCAGGCCTTCCCCAGGGCCGCGCTTCACTTCCCTAGGCCACCGGAGACTCCGAGGCCACGCGGTGGTCAGCAGACCCTGTCTGGAGGGAGGGGACAGACAGCTGAGTCCGGGAGGGGGCAGAGAGCGGAGTCCAGCCTGGAGCCTCGCGTCCCCTTCCCGGCTGGCCCCATCCCGT
Source organism: Gorilla gorilla gorilla (assembly GCF_029281585.2). Taxonomy (NCBI): domain Eukaryota; kingdom Metazoa; phylum Chordata; class Mammalia; order Primates; family Hominidae; genus Gorilla; species Gorilla gorilla. Next base: position 21,258,308 of record NC_086018.1, on the reverse strand, counting down.
CGCCTCCCCGTCTCCTCTCCCCTCCAGGGCTCGCAACAACCCCCAACTCCGCTCCCTGCCCTCTGCGGTGGTCCTAACAGAAGGAACTGTCGCCCTCCTTAAGCCCTCGGCGCTTTGCGACACTGGCCCCTGTCCCCAGAACCCGCACAGCCTGCCAGGCGCAGGGAGGGAGCAGGGTCCCATTTCCAGCCGAGACCCGGAGCTGCTGGAAGGGAGAGGTCCGGAGGAAGGGAGAAGGGGGATAGGGTTGGGGGCCGCCTCCCGCTGGGGGCGTGTTCCTGAGGCCCCGCCCGGGGCCCCGCCTTTTTTGCGCCGGCTGTGACAAGCGCTGCGGCATTTGTCCCCGCGACAGCACCGCTGCCGCCGTCTCTAAGGTCGCCGGGGTCCCACCGCCGCCACCATGCCTCGGGGGAGCCGCAGCGCGGCCTCCCGGCCAGCCAGGTGTGAGGGGGACAAGGGCCCTGTGGGGAGGGGGTTAGGGAAGCGTGGGCACTCCCCTAAGGGCGTCCGCAGAGTGACCTTGGCTGCTGCTGCGCCATCTTGATGGGGGGAGGGGTGGGGGTGCAGCACCCACGTGTGGAGACGTGGGTCGTCCATCTCTCCGGGGGTCGTTTCCAGGAGCTGCAGCCCTCCAGCCTGGGGTCTGGCCAGGATTAACCCTGCTTCCTCCCACCCCGGCAGCCGCCACGCCGCGCCCTCTGCCCACCCGCCTGCGCACCCACCGCCCTCGGCAGCCGCCCCAGCCCCCGCCCCTTCGGGCCAGCCGGGGCTCATGGCTCAGATGGCGACCACGGCCGCAGGGGTAGCCGTGGGCTCAGCTGTGGGACACGTCATGGGCAGCGCCCTGACCGGAGCCTTCAGCGGGGGGAGCTCGGAGCCCTCCCAGCCTGCTGTCCAGCAGGTGAGCAGCGGGTCCAAGAGAAACTGAGGCAGGATTATCTCGAGGCCACACAGGGAGCTGCCCAAGTGTCCAGTGAGGAGTGTCCGCGTGTATTCACCATTGCTTCAGCCCAGGACTCTGCCCGGGAAGGGTCCTAGTCCACTGGTCTTGAGTTCACTGTCACTTAGAGGCAGGCTTCCCAGCCTCTCCCTTGAGGCCAGGGTCCCTAAGCTCCCAGGGAGAGACACCAACCAGCCCTTTAAAGATGGGAAACCCAGGCCCTAAGGGCTCAGAGACTCGCCCAAGGTCACCTCACCCTAGCAGAGGGGAGGGATGTTGGATTTCCTGAGCCCCTGTTCTCCCCACACCCAGGTCTGGGCACTGTGGCCGCTGGGCGCAAGGGTGAAGGGGAGCCACTTCCCTGATGACCTTTCCCCTGCTAGGAACCCCACCCGCCGTAAGCCAAATGTGGCTTTGTGGCTAGGTCAGGGGTCATGAGGATTAGTGTAGCTGAGCCAGGAAGGTGCTAGAACTTGTGGGGGTGGGGCTTATACTCTGAGAGTACAGGCAGAGTACTGGGCTTTCCTAGAGCCTTCTCCTCCCTCCCCTGCACCCGCCCAAAGTGCCCATTAGAAGGCAGCAGAGGCCAGGCGCAGTGGCTCATGCCTGTAATCCCAGCACTTTGGGGGGCCAAGGCGGGTGGATCATGAGTTCAGGAGTTCGATACCAGCCTGGCCAACATAGTGAAACCCCCTCTCTACTAAAAATACAAAAATTTGTTGGGCATGGTGGCGGGCGCCTGTAGCCCCAGCTACGTGGGAGGCTGAGGCAGGACAACCACTTGAACCCGGGAGGCAGAGGTTGCAGTGAGCCGAGACTGCGCCGCTGCACTCCACTCTAGGTGACAGAGTGAGACTGTCTCAAAAAAAAAAAAAAAGGCAGCAGAAACATGCTGTCTGTAGCCGCCTCTGCTGCTGGATCACTCAGCCTGCCTAGGACCCTTGGGACACCCAGGCTGGGGATGTGGGGAGGGGCAGGTGGCCCCAGCTTTGAAACGCACCTCCAGGTGCCAACTCCAAGCTGATCCTGCAGCCTCTTGCACTGTACCCCCAGGCCCCCACCCCCGCTGCCCCCCAGCCCCTGCAGATGGGGCCCTGCGCCTACGAGATCAGGCAGTTCCTGGACTGTTCCACCACTCAGAGTGACCTGTCCCTGTGTGAGGGCTTCAGCGAGGCCCTGAAGCAGTGCAAGTACAACCATGGTGAGTGAGTGGACCCCGACTCAGGCGGGGAGGGGGAGAGGCCAACCCTCCTCTTGCACCTGCAGGCTGACCACCAGCCTGTGCTGCCCCTCCCTTCCCAGGTCTGAGCTCCCTGCCCTGAAGAGGTTGGTGCAGACTCGGGGGCCAGTCCTGCACCCACCTCTACCCCTCACCGACAGCCAGACCACAACACCAGATTGTACCCAGATAGCTGGGATTGGAAGTGAGGAGGTTTCTCACCCCACAGATAACCCAAGACACAAATGTGCAATTAAAAGTTTATTTTAGACCACAGCCTGTTGTGTGCCTCTCTCGATGGCCTGTCTTCAGGGAGCTCCCTGGCTGATGAGGTGGGGTCAGGATGGATGTCTCAGTACAGTGTGCAATCCATCCCCTTAATCAGGGCCCTGGGTGGGGAGGAGGAGCCCTGTTGCAATCTGCACTGTGGGTAGCACAGGACAGATTCCTTGGGCAGTCCAGAGTGTGGTGGAGAGGCATTAGTCGGTGATCCCAAGGGCATCTGACTCTGAGGGTGGAATCCCAGGATGAACCCATGGTCTCCCCCTTATCAGGGATACCTGCCACCTCTACCCTTCTTGTCTCTGCCTCTGCACCCCATTCTCTGCACCCACAGCTTAGGTGCCCCCGGCGGCCTCAAATCCTGTCTGACCTTGCCCCTCTTGCTGATGCAACTTCTCAGCAATTCCAGATTCTGCAAGAGGAGTCCTGCTGGGTTGTTGTCTGTTTGCACCTGATCACACAGGGCAGAGGTCATGGCTAACCCCCCTGGGTCTGAGTCCAACTTGGCTAGTTGGCAGTAGTGTGCCAGGTCCCCAAGCCTGCCAGAATGGAAGAACAAGCCCTTCAAACCCAGTGTGGGCCGTGCCATCACACACCATGCTGCCGCCTTCATTGAGTTCATCCAGCAGTTGTGCACTGAGCTCCTAGTGTGTGCCAGCCCATATGCCACATCTGTGAAGCCTGAGGACATTCCGGCCCTTAGTGCGCTGGCACTCCAGTGGGGTGGTGGGGACCTGTCTCAGGGTACAATGTGTTCCATCTGGGGGTATATGTGCGTGGAGTTGGTGTTGAGAGTCTGCCCCTCATCATATGTGTCTGTCTCGCAGGAAGGGGTCCCACTCTGGGTGTCTCTGTGGATGTCCAAATCTGCTCTGTACCTGGCTCCCTGCCCCAGCTAGCAACTCCTGGGTGGCAGGGAGCTCACCTTTCTGGGCCTTGAAGTGGGGCTTTGCTCATGGCGGCCTCGCCGAGTGCCCATGCGCTTCCTCCAGTTGTGGCCCGCAGAGGAGAGGCCTGACAGCCTGCGCAGTTCCTCTGGAAGGCCCAGGAAGTCCTGTTGGTAGGGGTTAGGGAGAAGGTGTGCCCTCCCCCTGGGCTGTACCCTGACACTCACGTGCCAGCTCTGGGTAATGGTCATCCAGGTTTTCCAATAGGGACTCATAGCGGGTGGAGGCCATGTCCTCTCCCTCTGTGGCATGTGGAGAGAGGGTGAAGGACACCTGACTGGCCTAATGGTCCCTACTCTGCCTCTCACTCTGGAACTGTTTGCTAGTCCAGGCTGGGAGCAGAGCATTGGGTAGGGATGGATTGGGGCTAGGTCCCCAGCCGAGGTGGGAGGCTGGACAGGGCCTTGGGTGGTCTATGGTCTGCTATGCCCCCCTCTTACATTCTACCATAGCTGCAGGGGAGAGAAACCTGGGCCACCTTACTGATGATCCGAACGAGGACATATATGGCTCGCTCCTTCAGCAGGGAGTTGCCCATGGTTTGGGCCCGGGAAGCCCCTTCCTTCAGGTCCTCCTCCAGGCTCACTAGGTTGCCGTCCTCAGCCAGGAGAGCAATGGTCGCTGGGAGGACATGGAGAGAGGCTGGGCAGGGCTGGCACCCCTGCCTGGGACCCCTCAGCCCCTCCTTCTCCTCCCTGTCTCCTCACCATCTGGGGGCAACCCTGCTTTCTGCCTCAGGTGGGCGGTGAGGTTCACCAGCCTGCAAGAGGTGTTCACCAGCACCGAGCAGCCGGCTGTGGGGGAGGGGCAAAGGTGAGCATGTGAGATCTCTTAACCTTCCTCCAAATCTGGGGTCCTCTGTCTCTCCCTCCCATCTCTCCCTTTCCCAGAGCTGCGACTGGGCCTATGGGCTAGGACTGTGCCCCGGGCATAACAGCTCCGACATCTGTTGCTTAAACTGCCTTGGAGAACCCTCCATCCATCTCCCATGTGTGGTGACATTTCTCCCATGTGTGGTGACTCCCAAGTGTTGGTCTCTTGAGTCCTGCAAAGCACGAAGTGCGCGCCAGCCCAGCCTCCTCCCGGGCCCCGCCCCCACGGGACCCAGCCAGTCCCCGCCCTCCGCACCCACCGGCTCCTCTCTTCCCTTCCGCTACCGCACAGGGCCGACCCGCCTCCAGCCAGAGGGACGGGGAACCTGCAACTGTGGCTAGAGTTTCATGTGTCTGATGCACGCTGAAGCTTGAGGATCACGGATTGAATGGCGAAGAGATTGTGCGGTTTAAAAACCTGCTCCAGGGTAATGCGGCGGTCTCTGGCCGAGAGGAACCCTTGTGAATGAGCAGGACTCAGCTCGGGTTTTCCCTTTAAGGGACTCGCTCCAGGTGCTGGCTTTGCCTCCTCACAGAGCCGCTTCCCCGACCCCCGCCATGTGCACCACCCCCCTTCCCGCCATTCCCTCCCCACCCACCGCAAGGGCGGAAGGAAGCACGCCTCTGAGTGTGCTCATCCCCCTATCCGCCTACCAAGACAGGGGACCCCACTTACCCCCAAACATCACCTTGATAAACATAGCTGCAGCGGGTGAGGGAGATGTGGGGGGCTTTGATCCCCCAACTCTCGATTCCCCAACTAAGGAAAGGCCTGGAGCAGAGACCTGCTTCAGGGCCGGGCTCTGGAGGGAGAAGTGGATGTGTGAGTGTGGATGGCTGGGTCCCAGGGCCAGGCCCCTGCTCAGCCACCTCTGTGGTTCTGCTGCTTCAGCCTAGCTCAAACCCTGCAGCTAGTCCAAGACTCCTGGCCTCCTCTTCCTCCCCACTGAGCCCTGGGCCACAGCAGCTCCCCTAAGCTTCCAAGCTGGTCTCCATGGCAGTGGGGGTGGAGACATCTAGGCAGGAAATGCCTTCCTCCCTGTATCCGTTAACGGGGCCCATGGGGGAGGGGTGACAGAAGAAGTGGGGGCTGGCATTCCCTGAGGCGGGGAATGCCATCATTGGGATTGATTTTTTTTTAGAGACAGTTTCCCTATGTTGCCCAGGCTGGTCTCGAACTTGGCTCAAGCAATTCTCCAGCCCCAGCCTCCCACAAGTGCTGGGATTGCAGTTGTGAACCACTTGTACAGTAAAGTTCACCCTTTCTGGTGTTTTAAAGTTATGCCAACTCTCATATAACCACCACCACAGTCAAGATACAGAACATTTCCATCACCCCCAAATTCCTTTGCCCCCTTTGTACTCAGCCCTAGTCGCTTCCAGGTCCATAGCAGGTCACAAGCACCTCCTTGTTAGCACTGGCCACTAGCTAGTCCCTCACACCGGTTCTCACCGTCATTTCCCGTCCTTTATTTATTTATTAAGTTTATTAATTATTATTATTATTGGTGTTTTTTTAATTTTTATTTTTTGAGATGGAGTCTCCCTGTCACCCACGCTAGAATGCAGTGGTACGATCTCGGCTCACTGCAACCTCCGCCTCCCGAGTTCAAGCGATTCTCCTGCCTCAGCCTCCCGAGTAACTGGGACTACAGGTGTGCACCACTACACCTGGCTAGTTTTGTTTTTTTTTTTTGTTTTTTTTTGAGACGGAGTCTCGCTGTCTCGCCCAGGCTGGAGTGCAGTGGTGTGATCTCGGCTCACTGCAAGCTCCACCTCCCGGGTTCACGCCTTTCTCCTGCCTCAGCCTCCTGAGTAGCTGGGACTACAGTTGCTCGCCACCACGCCCAGCTAATTTTTTTTGTATTTTTAGTAGAGACAGGGTTACACCATGTTAGCCAGGATGGTCTCAATCTCCTGACCTCGTGATCTGCCCGCCTCGGCCTCCCAAAGTGCTGGGATTACAGGATTACACTGTAATCCTGCGCCCAGCCTTTTTTTGTATTTTTAATAGAGATGGAGTTTCACCATATTGGTCAGATTGGTCTCGAACTCCTGACCTCAAATGATCCGCCCATCTTGGCCTCCCAAAGTGCTGAGCCACCAAGCCTGACCTATTTATTTATTTTTTTTTGAGAATGAGTCTCGCTCTGTCAGCCATGCTGCAGTGCAGTGGCACAATCTCGGCTCACTGCAACCTCCGCCTCTCGGGTTCAAGCGATTCTCCTGCCTCAGCCTCCGGAGTAGCTGGTATTACAGGCGCCAGCCACCACCCCTGGCTAATTTTTTGTATTTTTAGTAGACATAAGGAAGGCCAGGCTAGTCTCGAACTCCTGACCTCAGGTGATCCACCTGCCTCAGCTTCTCAAAGTGCTGCGATTATAGGAATGAGCCACTGTGCCCGGCCATTTCGGCCATTTCGTGTCTTTTGTATTTGTCTGCTTCTCCCAGTCTCTCCCCTTCTTGTTCCCCTCCTCTCTGTCTTCCTTTTCTGTCTAGGCTTCACATTCTCTCTCCCCTCCCCTCCTCTCCCCTCCCCTCCCCTCCCTCCTTTCCCTTTTTTCCTTTCTCTTCTTCCCTTCCTCTCTCCCTCCCTCCCTTCCTTCCTTCCTTTCTTTTTTTGACAGAGTTTTGCTCTTGTTGCCCAGGCTGGAGTACAATGGTGCAATCTCAGCTCACCGCAACCTCCGCCTCCCGGGTTCAAGCGATTCTCCTGCCCCAGCGTCCCAAGTAGCTGGGATTACAGGCATGTGCCACCACACCTGGCTAACTTTGTATTTTTAGTAGAGACAGGGTTTCTCCATGTTGGCCAGGCTGGTCTCGAACTCCTGACCTCAGGTGATCCGCCCCCCCCCCCCGCCCCCTCGGCCTCCCAAAGTGCTGGGATTACAGGCGTGAGCCACTGCGTCCGGCTGGCTGGCTTGCTTTCTTGCTCTTTTGCTCTTTCGCTCTTTTGCCCTCCTTCCTTCCCTCCTTCCTTCCTTCCTTTTCTCTCTTTCTCTCTTTCTTTTCCTTCCTTCCTTTCTTCTTTTCTTTCTTTTCTGTTCTCTTTTTTTTGAAACAGGGTCTTACTCTGTTGCCCAGGCTGCAGTGCAGTGGCACAATCACAGCTCACTGCAGCTTTGGCCTGCCGGGCTCAAGCAATCCTCCCACTTCAGCCTCCTGAGTAGCTGGGTCTACAGGTGCATGCCACCATGCCTGTTGAAATGTTTTTCTTTTTAATTTTGTAGAGATGGAGTCTCACTATGTTGCCTAGACTGGTCTTGAACTCTTGGGGTCAAGCAATCCTCTTACCTTGGCCTCCCAAAGTGCTGGGATTACAGGTGCAAGCCGCTGGTCCCGGCCTCACATTGTTTTTTTTGCCTCTCCGTGTTCATCCTTCCTTTGACTTTTTTTCTCATGTCTCTTTTCATTATCCTTTCCCTTTCCTTCCTGCTTACTGCCTCCCCTCTGTCTCTGTCTCTGTCTCTCCACTTCTGTCTCCTGCCCTTACCCCATGACCCCCACCAGACCTTTCCAGCCAGGGCACCAGGTGGATGCCTGGAGCAACAACTCCCTTTCCCCAGCTCCCTTACCCCCAAGGTTTTAGAAGTGCTTCCAGCCCCCATGATTCAGCTGTGTCCTGCCTTTTGCAGGCAGAGTTCTGGACAGTGAGGGTGGAGGAAATCTGAGTCTTCCATGAAGCCTGCCATTGTCAGACTCTGGCTCTGGATAAGCACTTTCCTTTGGACTGCCTTGGTGTTTCCATCTGTAAAAGGGGGGTATGACCCATGACTTAGCAGGGCTGTGGTGACGATTAAGTGTGATAAATTTTAAAGAGCTGTCTCTGTGCTCAGCACCGTGATGGAGCAAGCACTCCAATCAGTATTGCAGAAACAGGCAGCACTTCCCAAGCTTATTTAAACATGAGATGGCCAGGCGCAGTGGCTCATGCCTGTAATCCCAACACTTTGGGAGGCCGAGGATCTGCCCAGCCTGGGCAACATAGCAAGGCCTCATCTCTGTAAAAATAAAAACATTAGCTGGGCGTGGTGGCTCACACCTGTAGTCCCAGCTCCTCGGGAGGCTGAGGCGGGAAGATCACTTGAGCCCAGTTCAAGGCAGAAATTAATTAAAATCACACGACTACGCTTCAGCCTGGGTGACACGGTGAGACCTTGACTAAAAAAAAAGACAAAAAACAGTGCCCTTTTTTTAACTCACAGCCTCCGGACTTCCCTTGGGGAGGCTACATAGCCCCTTCCCAGGTCCCACTCCATTCTTGACACCTCCTCAGGGTATCTCCATGACAGTCAAGATACAGTCTCTTGATTCCCTCCTTGGTGGCACTGAAGAGGAGATCCTTGGATGGCAGATGGTGACTACCAGAGCTGAGGCTCCAGGCCTGGAGTGGCCTTTCCTTCCAGATTCTGGCTTCAGGCACTGGAGGCTCCACACTTACAGTCTCCTGAGCTGTGTTCTGTGGGACGTGGATTCCCAGATATGGTTCTGTCCTGGGAAAAAGTGCTCCATGTTTTTTTTGTTTTTTTTTTTTCTTTTTTGAGACAGTTTCATTCTTGTCGCCCAGGCTGGAGTGCAATGGCACGATCTTGGCTCACTGCAACCTCCGCCTCCCAGGTTCAAGTGATTCTCCTGCCTCAGCCTCCTGAGTAGCTGGGATTACAGGCGCCCGCTACCATGCCCAGCTAATTTTGTTTGTATCTTTAGTAGAGACAGGGTTTCACCACATTGGCCAGGCTGGTCTCGAACTCCTGACCTTGTGATCTGCCCACCTCAGCCTCCCAAAGTGCTGGGATCATAGGCATGGGCCACCTAGCCCCGCCCATGTTTTGTTTGTTTGTTTGTTTTTGTTTTGTTTTGAGAGTCTCACTCTGTCGCCCAGGTTGTAGTGCAGTGGCACGATCTCAGCTCACTGCAGCCTCCCAGGTTCAAGCGATTCTTCCGCCTCAGCCTCCCTAGTAGCTGTGATTAGAAGTGCACACCACCACGCCTGGCTAATTTTTTGTATTTTTCGTAGAGACAGGGTTTTACCCTGTTGACCAGGCTGGTCTCAAATTCCTGAGCTCAAGCGATCCCCCCGCCTCCGCCTCCCAAAGTGCTGAAATTATAGGCATAAGCCACTGCGCCCAGCCTTATTATTATTTTTTGAGACAGAGTCTCACTCTCATCCAGGCTGGAGTGCAGTGGCACAAACATGGCTCACTGCAGCCTCAAACTCCTGTGCTCAAGTGATCCTCCCACCTCAGGCTCCCAAGTAGCTAAAACTACAGGTGTGAGCCACCACGCCTGGCCAATTAAAAAAAATTTTTTGTAGAGACAGGGTCTTGCTCCGTTGTTCAGGCTGGTCTCAAACTGCTGGCCTCAAACGATTTTCCTGCCTTGGCATCTCAAAGTGCTAGGATAACAGGCGTGAGACACCGTGCCCAGTGTCACAATTATTTTCTGATGTTAGCCTTACGTTACTTGAATAATAATAAAACCGATTAAAATGGTGCACTCTTGTGAGGCACGGTGGCTTATACCTGTTATCCTAGCACTTTGGGAGGCTGAAGCAGGAGGATTGTTTGAGGCTGGGAATTCAAGACCAGCCTGGGCAACATAGTAAGACCCTGTCTCTACAAAAAAAAAAAAAAAAAAAATTAAAGAATTAGCTGGGCATGGTGGCTCACACCTGTAGTCCTAGCTTCTCGAGAGCCTGAGGTGGGAGGATCACTTGAGCACAGAAGTTCGAGGCTGCAAATGAGCTATGATCACACCACTCTACTCCAGCCTGGATAACAGAGCAAGACTTTGTCTCAAAATAAGTACATCAATTAAACAAAAATAAAAGAATTAGCCAGGCATGGTGGCATGCACCTGTAATCCTAGCTATTCGGGAGGCTAAGGCAGGAGGACTGCTTGAGCCCAGTTCACGGCTGCAGTGAACTATGATCAAGCCGCTGTACTTCAGCTTGGGTGACAGAATGAGACCTTGTCTCAAAGAAAAAAGAAAAAGCGACACTCCGTCTCAAAAAAAAAAAAAGAAAAAAGAAAAAAGAAAAGGCTGGTCACGGTGGCTCACGCCTGTAATCCCAGCACTTTGGGAGACCGAGGCAGGCAGATCACGAGGTAAACATAGTGAAACTCCGTCTCCTAAATATACAAAAATACAAAATATACTAAAAATACAAAAATTAGCTGGGCATGGTGATGCGCACCTGTAGTCCCAGGTACGCGGGAGGCTGAGGCAAGAGAATCACTTGAACCCAGGGGGCAGAGGTTGTGAGCTGAGCATCGCGCCACTGCACTCCAGCCTGGGCAACAGAGCAAGACTCTGTCTCAAGAAAAACGAAAAGAAAAGAGAAAGAAAAGAAAGGGAAGGGGAGGGGAGGGGAGGGGCAGGGGGGAAGTGCCATTGAAAACATAGTTTGTGGCCAGGCGCAGTGACTCATGCCTTTAATCCCAGCACTTTGTGAGGCAAAGGCGAGCGGATCATGAGGTCAGGAGATCAAGACCAGCCTGACCAACATGGTGAAACCGACCAACACGGTGAACCCCGTCTCTACTAAAAAAAATAACAAAAAAAATTAGCCGGGCATGGCAGTGCATGCCTGTAATCCCAGCTACTTGGGAGGCTGAGGCAGGAGAATCACTTGAACCTGGGAGGCGGAGGTTGCAGTGAGCTGAGATTGCACCATTGCACTCCAGCCTGGGCAACAAACAGTGAAACTCTGTCTCAAAAAAAAAAAAAACAAAAGAAAAGAAAAAGAAAAGATAGCTTGTTACTCAAAGTTCCCCTAAAACAGGGAGTACACCAAGGTGGGCCACACAGGAAGCACCACAGTTGATGGGCAGGCAGAGGGAGAGGGAGGAACTGTGGGCAAGCGCCTCTATTGTGGTTTCCAACGCTGGGCAGACTTAGGACTGAATAATTAAAGTGGATTCTGGGGCACGGGCTCTCCCTAGTTGTCTGGTGCGTGGCCCTGGGGAGATTAGGGCAGGTGGAGTATAAGAGCAGATTAAGGAGGGAGTTGAGGGGGTTGGGATTAGTTGACTTGCATTTGAAAAGCATGCTTTCAGAAGAGTTATTTACTATCATGGCTGGGTGAGGTGGCTCATGCTTGTAATCCCAGCACTTTGAGAGCCCGAAGTAGGTGGATCATTTGACGTCAGGAGACCGAAATTATCTTGGCCAACATGGTGAAATCCCGTCTCTACTAAAAATACAAAAAGAATTAGCTGGGCCTGGTGGCACATGCCTGTAATCCCAGGTACTTGGGAGGCTAAGGCAGGAAAATCGCTTGAACCCGGGAGGCAGAGGTTGCAGTGAGTGGAGATGGTGCTTTTGCACTCCAGCCTGGGGGACAGAACGAGACTCTGTCTGATAAAAAAGAAAAAGAGTTGACCAGGCGCAGTGGCTCACACCTGTAATCCCAGCACTTTGGGAGGCCGAGGTGGGCGGATCACAAGGTCAGGAGATTGAGACCATCCTGGCTAACACGGTGAAACCCTGTCTGTACTAAAAAATACAAAACATTAGCCGGGCATGGTGGCGGGCGCCTGTCGTCCCAGCTACTCGGGAGGCTAAGGCAGGAGAATGGCGTCAACCCGGGAGGCAGAGCTTGCAGTGAGCCAAGATCGCACCACTGCACTCCAGCCTGGGTGACAGAGTGAGACTCTGTCTCAAAAAAAAAAAAAAGAAAAAGAAAAAGAAAAAGAGTTATTTACTATTGGCTGGGCACGGTGGCTAACACCTGTAATCCCAGCACTTTGGGAGGCCAAGGCGGGCAGATCACAAGGTCAGGAGATCGAGACCATCCTGGCTAACATGGTGAAACCCCATCTCTACTAAAAATATAAGAAATTTGCCGGGCGCAGTGGCGGGCGCCTGTAGTCCCAGCTACTCGGGAGGCTGAGGCAGGAGAATGGCGTGAACCCAGGAGGCGGAGCTTGCATCGAGCCAAGATTGCGCCACTGCACACCAGCCTGGGCGACAGAGTGAGACTCCGTCTCAGAAAAAAAAAAAAAAAGAGTTATTTACTATCTATAGGGACTGGGTAACCAGGGAGAGTTAGTCCCTCAATGGTCAGCAAGGCCCCAGATTACACAGCATTGGAATACACAAAATAAATGACATGGTTAATCCACCCACTGTGGCCAGCCCTGAGCAAATAGGTCCCATCTTTGCATTTTCACAATCCTCAGGCTGGCATTATGCTTAACTTTATGTTCCAGATGAGAAAACCGAGGCACAGTGGGGGGAAGTAACTTGGCTGAAGTCATGCAGTTAAGAAAAGCAGGAGCTGGGATTCAAACCCAAGTTCAAAACCACCTCAGCTACTTGGAATCCTGGCAAATTAAAGGTTGTGATAATGTCAAGTGCTGGAGAGGATGCGAAGTCACAGTAAACTCTCTTACTCTGCTGGTGGAAGACCAGATTGTTACAAACACATCGGGAACCCTGGCAGACCTAGTAAAGCTAAATGTATTCTTTCCTTGCCATCTGGCAGCTCCATTCCTGGGTGTCTCTCCAGCACAAATGAGTGCACCAATACACCAAAAGACATCGACAGAGACATTCACAGAAGTTGTATTTGTAATGGCCAAAGACTGGAGAGCATCCAAATATCTAACAATAGGAGAATGGAAAACCTGATTACGGTGCATTCACACAATGGATTACACACAGCTATGGGCATGAATGAAATATTGCTGCACACACATGGATCACTCCCATCATGTTCAACAAAAGAAGCAGGCACAAAAGAGGGCACACTATCATTCCACTTACAGTTGAAGTTCTAGAGCAGGCACAAACTAAGGTGATAGAAGTCAGAATGATGATTCCCTTGAGGGTGCATGTCATTATTAACTGAGGGGCCCTCAGGGGAGATGGAGGTGTTCTTTTTTCTTTTTTTTTTTTTTGAGACAGAGTCTCGCTCTGTCACCCAGGCTGAAGTGCAGTGAAGCAATTTTGGCTTACTGCAACCTCCACCTCCTGGGTTCAAGCGATTTTCCTGCCTCAGCCTCTCCAGTAGTTGGGACTACAGGTGTGCACCACCACGCCCAGCTAATTTTTGTATTTTTAGTACAAAAAATATGGAGTTTTACCATGTTGGCCAAGCTGGTCTCGAACTCCTGACCTCAAGTGATCCACCTGCCTCCGTCTCCCAAAGTGCTGGGATTATAGGCATAAGCCACCGCCCTCAGCCGAGATTTTCTAAATCCTGATCTGGGTGGAGGTTGCAGGGGTCTGTGTGTGCCTGTGTGTGTGTGTGTGTGTGTGTGTGTGTGCACGCGCACATGCATGCATGCATGCTTGTGGGCATACATACATATACATAAAATCATCAAGCTATGCACTTAAGATTTATGCACTTTACTGTATGCTAGTTGTACCTCAATAAAAAAGTAGATTTCCACCTGCTATAACTGCACATGAGGACTTCTGGGCTCCTATTCTTGGAAGGCCTTGTGGTGCCAGGACCCTGACATTTGGGAAGAAAAGGCTTGGCCATTGGGCCCCAGTCACCGCCCCTCCTTCCTCAGTCAATAGGCTGATTTGCATGCTCTGTTGTGGTCCAGTGGCCTTCCCAGCCCTGTGCCCCAAAGCACCTGGAGCATATAGCCTTGCAGAACTTCTCCTTGCCTGCCTCCCTGCCTCTGGCCATGGCCTGCCGGTGCCTCAGCTTCCTTCTGATGGGGACCTTCCTGTCAGGTGAATCTTTCCTGGGCCTCAGTCACCTGGGTGTGGGGTGGGGAACAGTACCGGCCCCAGAAGGCCCCTGCAAGGAGGCAAATCGATGGGGACAGTAGGGCAGGTCCTGGGAGGGGTATTTTTTTTTTTTTTTTTTTTTGAGACGGAGTTTTGCTCTTGTTGCCCAGGCTGGAGTGCAATGGTGCAATCTCGGCTCACTGCACCTCTGCCTCCCAGGTTCAAGCGATTCTCCTGCCTCAGCGTCCTGAGCAGCTGGGATTACAGGCATGTGCCACCACGCCCGGCTAATTTTGTATTTTTAGTAGAGACAAGGTTTCTCCATGTTGGTCAGGCTGGTCTCAAACTCCTGACCTCAGGTGATCTGCCCACCTCAGCCTCCCAAAGTGCTAGGATTACAGGCTTGAGCCACTGCACCTGGCTGGGAGGGGTATTCAGGTAGAGGGGTGACCTGGCTTCAGACAGCTCTGCCCTTGACCTGGGGCAAATCACTTCCCTGTGTGGGCCTTGGTTTTCTCATTCGTGAATGACCAGATCACTAGAGCCCTGGACTCTGACTTTGGGTCTCCTTCTTAGTTTTTCACAGGGGAAGCTATTGTGGGTTGGTCCCTACCCCACAGGGCCTGAGGCAATCTAACCTCCCTGAGAGGGTCCCTGCAGCCAGTTGCCTGAGGCTGAGTTGATGTGTGGGACAGCCCAGGAGGTTCCTGGGGTGGTTAGTCTGTATTCAGGGTTTGGAAGAGCTGAAGTGAAGTGGGCGGGGAAGTGGGGGAGAGGGGTGCAGTTCTGCAGAGAAACGTGGATGGGTAGCAGAGGGACCTAGAGGCTGCTAGTCCAACCTTCTGAGCTCTGGGCCTTTAACTGAACACAGATCCTTGAGGATATGGCACTAATGGGGACTTGGGGGCTAACTCCAAACCCCTCACTCACAAAGGGAGATGGAGGTCCAGATAGGGCACCCTAAGTCACACAGAACCAGGCCTCCTGCACCCCGTTCATTGCTAATCCCATAGCACTGGGCTATGAGCCCTTTGGGACTGGGAGTCTCCATGGAGTCCAACCAAGCCTTCACAGGGCAGGGGTGGGAGGGAAGGGGCTCAGGCTGAGTGGGTTTGTGTCTCACAGTCTCCCAGACAGTCCTGGCCCAGCCGGATGCACTGCTGGTCTTCCCAGGCCAAGTGGCTCAACTCTCCTGCACACTCAGCCCCCAGCACATCACCATCAGGGACTACGGTGTGTCCTGGTACCAGCAGCGGGCAGGCAGTGCCCCTCGATATCTCCTCTACTACCGCTCAGAGGAGGATCACCACCGGCCTGCTGACATCCCTGATCGATTCTCGGCAGCCAAGGATGAGGCCCACAATGCCTGTGTCCTCACCATTAGTCCCGTGCAGCCTGAAGACGACGCGGATTACTACTGCTCTGTTGGCTACGGCTTTAGTCCCTAGGGGTGGGGTGTGAGATGGGTGCCTCCCCTCTGCCTCCCATTTCTGCCCCTGACCTTGGGTCCCTTTTAAACTTTCTCTGAGCCTTGCTTCCCCTCTGTAAAATGGGTTAATAATATTCAACATGTCAACAACAGCTATTGTGAGGGTCATGAGATCCTGGCTGAGAAAAATGACTGTGGTGGGTCTGGGAGTCGAAGACCCACTCCTGGGGTGGGGAGCAGTGTGCGGGGGAATGGGGATTCTGGGGACTGTTGTCAAAGAGGAAGCACCTGAGACTATTGGGGCATGGCCCAGACTCCCCCACCATGGCCCCCTGGGGGCTCAAACTGGTAGCCTGACCTTCCTGTGACCTGAGGAGCCCGAGGGAGAAAAAGGAACCAGCCCTTGCTGCCCCCAACTCTGCATGGCTGGTTATGGTCCAAGGGTTATGGCTCTAGGGTGGCTGGTCCCCATGGAGCTCAGGCTGTTGGCTTGGGGAGGGGCAGCCACTGCCTACCCCTTGGAGTCTGTGCCCAAGGCCCGACAGAGCATTAATGGGGCAGGAAGGCAGGTGTGTGTGGGTAGCATTGGAGGCACTCGAGCGCCACGGCTGAGGGTACTGAAGGCAGGTGGGCAGATGGCTGGGGCAGAATCCTTTTTCCCAGGGACGGTGTGTTCTCCTGATGTCCTGTGATTGAGCCAAGGTCTGCGGAGGGAAGCTCTCCCACAAGCTGGGCAGCTGCACCTGAGCGGGGCTGGCGGGGGGGTCATGGGAAAAACACTGGGTGGAGGGGCCAGTCTTGCCATCAGCAGCAAGGAGGGGGCAGAGATTCCTTTTCTTTTCTTTTTTTTTTTTTTTTGAGATGGAGTCTCGCTCTGTCGCCCAGGCTGGAGTGCAATGGCACTATCTTGGCTCACTGCAACCTCCGCCTCTCAGGGTCAAACGATTCTCCTGTCTCAGTAGCTGGGATTACAGGCGCTTGTCACCACTCCCGGATAATTTTTAGTAGAAACAGGGTTTCACCATGTTGGTCAGGCTGAGTCTCGAACTCCTGACCTCGTGATCCACCCGCCTCGGCCTCCCAAAATGCTGGGATTAAAGGCATGAGCCACCGCGCCCGGCCAAGGGGGCGGCCATTTCAAGAACACATTCCTCTTCCCTCCCGGTGCGCCTGAGAGGAGGCGCTTCATGTCGAAGTCAGCCCTGGGATGCAGAGAGTTGGGGGGCTCAGGGTCCTGGGATGGTCTCGCAGACACTCCTAGTTCTTCGCCTGCCCGTTCTCATCTCTATTTCTGTGGGGGCGGGGAGGGTAGACAGGAACAGGGCTACCCTTGAAGCAGGTTGGGGGAGGGGGATCCTAAAAAGACCCCGGTGCCTGTGTACAGTGACAGGGTCGACAGCTCTGGGGCTCCACTCTCCTTTCCCTGAAGACCCCAGCTGCCTCAGTGGCTTCTGGCTTGCCCGCAGCACCAGCGCAGATGCCCCGAGTGCCGGCGGCTCGAGGTCGGCCCGCCCGTCCGGACCTGTTTCCTCCTCTGCTCTCCTGCCAACGCCTGCCCATCTCTGTTTCCCCCACGTCCAGCACGCGCTTCGGGGACGGCCAGAGCCACCATGCCGACTGGAGAGACTCTCCTGATTCGGGTCCCTGTGTCCCGGGACCCGGGCGGCTACGCGCGGCGACAACCGGCGCGGTGGGACCACCGAGACGCCGGGACCTCCGCGCGGCCTAGAGTGGTCCCGGAAGTGCCCGCGGGCCGGGGGCGGGGCTCTGGGTGCTCGGCGGCCGCGGGCTCCGCGTCAGCAGCTGCTGTGGAGCCAGGCAGCGTCGGCCGCGTCGGCCGCGGGTTGGAGCAGCTCAGGTGCGGCCCCGCCCCGCCCGCCTGCGGCCCCGCCCCGGCCCAGGTGAGCTGCCCCGCCCCGGCCCAGGTGAGTGGCCCCGCGTCCGCCGGTGTGACCCGAGTCCGCCTGACCACCTGTCCCTCCGGTGGCCCTGGGTGTGCGTGTCCCCAATCGCGGGGAAGCCTGTAGGGGCGCCACGTCGCCCCCTGGGCAGCGTGTGCGGGTCCGTGGCCACTCTTGGGCCCCCAGCCAGGAAACCTTGATTGCACTAAGAGTTTGCAGGGTGCCCAGGCCCTAGGGACTCTCTGGAGGATGGGATGACAGATGCAGGAGGACCCGGAGAAGGCCCCGACAGAGGTGGGAAGCATGGAGTTCCAGACCTTTGCATTTTCGGTCCAAAAACACTTATCATGTTGTGGGAGACAGATAAAAGGTTGCCAACTTTTTATCCTGAGTGGAGACTTCAGGGTGTAGGGGCTATATAGTGGGAATGGAAAACCTCTACGGAGGGAAGTTTGAGAACACGAGGACTTAACGGGTGGGCGGAGGAAGAGTTGCAATCTAAAGATATCAAGAAAGAGAACTTGGAAGCCATGAAAATTGGGAAGAAAGCGAGGGTGGGGATGGGGTTGGGGGGTAGCTCAAAGCTTTCATGCACCCAGGTAGGCAATGTGGGCGAGTGAAGGGATATTGTCACATCTTCGTTTTTCAAGAGAAAGCCAGAAACCTACTGAGTTTTAAATATTGGTAACTAAGGAAAATGAACAGGAAAAGCCAAACTCTTCGAGAGCCAAACATAACATAGCAGGATCTTCAGGCTGCCAATTTGCAACCTCTGAAATGAAGGGTTTTGAGAAGGAGGTATTGGAGAGCAGTGCCAGATGGGGTGGGAAGGTGAAGACTGAGAAGAGAGGGATTGGCAATAAGAGCCAATGCTCTTATTGATGCCAGAGCTGAGGTCCCAGCTGAAATCGGAAACTCGAAATTTGTCGTGGTGCCATACAGAGTTGTATGATTTTTCTTGGCAACATTTAACAACTTAGGAGGAACTGGCCGAGAAGACTGGGACTTAGCGGCTAGTTGCAGCCGGATGAGGAGGTGAGGAGCATGGTGCTAGAGCGTGAGAGTTGAAGTGATGCGCATAGTATGGAGAATCTAAGCTGGATGGAGAAGGGGTGGAGCTGGAAAAGGACAACTACAGTAAAAATGGCTTGGATTTCATGAGGTCGAAAAGCACAAATTGAGTGAGAGAGCTGGAAGGGTTGGAGATTATGGGTTGCTGAAGAGGAGGGGGAGGGTGAGAGGAGTTGAAGTGATTAAAGAATTTTTGAAAATACTTTAGGGCTGGGCGAGGGGGCTCATGCCTATAATACCAGCACTTTCGGAGGCCAAAATGGGTGGATCGCATGAGCTCAGAAATTCGAGACCAGCCTGCACAACATGGCGAAAGCCCGTCTCTACAAAAAATACAAAAATTAGCCAGGTGTGGCACGTGCCTGTAGTGCCTGTAGTCCCAGCTACTTTTTTTTTTTTTTTTGAGACGGAGTCTCGTCCTGTCGCCCAGTCTGGAGTGCAGTGGCGCGATCTCGGCTCACTGCAAGCTCCACCTCCTGGGTTCACGCCATTCTCCTGCCTCAGCCCCCAAGTAGCTGGGACTACAGGCACCTGCCACCACGGCTGGCTAATTTTTTTTTTTTTTTTTTTTGAGATGGAGTCTCGCTCTGTTACCCAGGCTAGAGTGCAGTGGCGCGATCTCGGCTCACTGCAACCTCCGCCCCCCAGGTTCAAGCGATTCTCCTGCCTCAGCCTCCCGGAGTAGCTGGGATTACAGGCGCACTGTAATTTTTGTATTTTTAGTAGAGACGGGGTTTCACCATCTTGGCCAGGCTGGTCTTGAACTCCTGACCTCATGATCCACCCACCTCGGCCTTCCAAAGTGCTGGGATTACAGGCGTGAGCCACCGCGTCCGGCCTTTTTTTGTATTTTTAATAGAGACAGGGTTTCACCGTGTTAGCCAGGATGGTGTCCTAGCTACTTAAGAGGCTGAGATAGGAGAATCACTTGAGCCCAGGAGCCAGAGGTTCCAGTGAGCCGTAATCACACCACTGCACTCCATTCTGGAAAAAGAAAATACTTTAGTTCAGTGCTCTTTTTTTTTTATATCCAGTCTTTCTATTGGCTGAAAAATCATTTTAAAAAATCATTTCTGGGCTGGGCGTGGTGGCTCATGCCTGTAATCCCAGCACTTTGGGATGCCAAGGTGGGCGGATCACCTGAGGTCAGGAGTTCGAGACCAGCCTGGCCAACATAGTGAAACCCCATCTCTACTAAAAATACAAAAATTATCCGGGCCTGGTGGCGGGTGCCTGTAATCCCAGCTATTCAGGAGGCTGAGGCAGGAGAATTGCTTGAACCCGGGAGACAGAGGTTGCAGTGAGCCGAGATTGCGCCATTGCACTCCTGGCTGGGCAACAAGAGTGAGACTCCACCTCAAAAAAAAAAAAAAAAATCATTTCTGCTGGGCATGGTGGCTCATGCCTGTAATCCAGCACTTTGGGAGGCAGAGGTGGGAGGATTGCTTGAGCCCAGGAGTTCAAGACCAGCCTGGGCAACATAATATTATCTCATCTCTACAGAAAAATTAAAAAATTAGCTGGATGTGTTGATATACCCCTGTAGTCCCAGCTACTTGAGAGGCTGAGGTTGGAGGATCAGTTGAGCTGGGGAGGTCAAGGCTGCAGTGAGCTGTGATTCTACTCCTGCACTCCAGCCTGGGTGACAGAGTGAGACCCTGTCTCAAAAAAAATTTTTTTTCCAAGTAGAAATGAGTTCTGTTATGACTGTTCTGATTAATTTAGGTTTTTGTTTTTTTTTTGAGGCAGTTACTCTCTAGATTCAGTATAAGGATAATCGTGCCTTTGTATAGAGTTGTGAAGATTAAATGAGGTGACTTGAAGGACCTATTAGTGCCTAGCACAGAGTAGGTGCTCAGTGAATATGAGCTGTTGCTATCATTATTGTGTCACCTGAAGGCTTTGCCTTTATCTAGCGCAGAAGTTTCTGAATAGGGCTCTTTGGGGCTTCCTTAGGGGCCACATCTGGGAGGGGGAGTGCTGAGTGGGCTGTTCTAGCTTCCCTCCTTGTCCCTGCTAACGCGCCCTCCTTCAACTAGAGCAGCTCTGCTTTTTTCTGTTTTATTTTATTTTTATTTTTATTTATTTATTTATTTTTTGAGACGGAGTCTCACTCTGTCGCCCAGGCTGGAGTGCAGTGGCATGATCTCGCAAGCTCCGCCTCCTGAGTTCACGCCATTCTCCTGCCTCAGCCTCCCGAGTAGCTGGGACTACAGGCACCTGCCACCACGCCCGGCTAATTTTTTTGTATTTCTAGTAGAGACGGGGTTTCACTGTGTTAGCCAGGATGGTCTCGATCTCGTGACCTCGTGATCCGCCCACCTCGGCTTCCCAAAGTGCTGGGATTACAGATGTGAGCCACCGCGCTTGGACTTGTCTGTTTTATTTATTTATATCTCCTAGACCAGTGATCCCCAACCTTTTTGGCATCAGGGACCAGTTTTGCGGAAGACAATTTTTCCATGAATGGGTGGGGGACATGGGGGATGGTTTTGAGATGAAACTGTTCCACCTCAGATCATGAGGTGTTAGATTCTCATAAGGAGTGCACAACCAAATCTCTCGTATGCACAATTTACGATAGGGTTCCAGTTCCTATGAGAATCTAATGCCACTGCTCATCTGACAGGAGGCAGAGTTCAGGCTGTAATGCTTGCTCACCTTCCGCTCACCTCCTGCTATGCAGCCTGGTTCCTAACAGGCCACAGACTGGTGCCTGTCCCCCACCCTGGGGGTTGGGGACCCCTGCCCTAGACAGTTGACTTATTTGACTAAAGTGTTCTTTGACCAAAAAAGGTGACAGTTCTAGCACAAAAACGAATGGCTTTTCCTCCATTTGATAATTTATTCAACAACTGTGTACATTGGGATTGTGCTTTTGTGCTGGGGGCTGGGGATTCTGAAATGAAGGAGCACAGTATTTGCTCTTAGGGAATTTTCAGGCTAACGGTGGGGGCCTGAGATGGTCAAGAACCTGAGGGTGCAGAGGAAAAGGGACATTTGGACGAGTCCTGAAGGATGAGCAAGTGGCAGTCTGAGAATGGTCGTTACCTGTTAGGACCAGACAACAGCAGTGCAAATTAGTCATTGAGCTGGAAAATTAGAAGTGTTGGGGGGACCAGCCTGGGCAATACAGTGTGACCTCATCTTTACAAAAACAAAGAATTAAAAAAATTAGCAGAGTGTGGTGGCATACACTTGCAGTCCCAGGAGGCTGAGGTGGGAGGATCACTTGAGCCTGGGAGGCAGACGTTGCAGTGAGCCAAGATCACACCACTATACTCCAGCCTGGGCAACGGGCAAGAGCCTATCTCAAATAAAAAAGAAGAGGTGTATGGGGCAGACAGACAGGAGATGGATTGGAAGGGCCAGGTGTGAAGGAGTTGGGCTGTCACAAGATCCTAAGAAGGGAACCACCAGGCCAGGCATGGTGGCTCACGCCTGTAATCCCAGCACTTTGGGAGGCCGAGGCAGGCAGATCACTTGAGGTCAGAAGTTTGAGACCAGCCTGGCCAACATGGTGACACCTGGTCTCTACTAAAAATACAAAAATTAGCCAAGAATGGTGGCGGGCGCCTGTAATCCCAGCTACTCGGGAGGCCGAGGCAGGAGAATCACTTGAAGTTGGAAGGCAGAGGTTGCAGTGAGCCAAGATCGTGCCACTGCACTCCAGCCTGGGTGAAAGAGTGAAACTCCATCTCAAAAAAAAAAAAAAAAAAAAGAAAAAAAAAAGGGAACCACCATAATCAGGCTTATGTTTTGGATATTTGACTCTATTGTTAGTGTAGGGCATGCACCAGAGGGAGAGGAGGAAGCCGGAGGTCAGCAGCTAGTTTGGAGGCCATCCCTGAAAAGATCCCAGGAGGTAGCACTGAAGCCTGAGCTGCAGAGTGGCAGTGAGGACTGAGAGACAGAGACGCTGCCCATGCAGCCTCAGGAAGTAGATAAGAGGGGACCGGTCGGGTGAGAATAAGAGTGGCTATGCTGACTTCCAGGTTGGGGCACCTGGCTGGAGGGAGTGCGACTGACCTAGGGTAGAAGGAAGAGCTCTCTTTCTCTTTCCCAGCAAAACCTGCCCCCAATGTCACCCAGTAGCTGGAGTCTTGCTCCTTTTCTGCAATGGCCCCACTTCCTGGTTGTTGTTGCTGCTGTTGTTGTTGTTGTTGTTGTTGTTTGAGATAGAGTCTCGCTTTGTCGCCCACGTTGGAGTGCAGTGGGGTGATCTCCGCTCACTGCAATCTCTGCCTCCCAGGTTCAAGTCTCCTGCCTCAGCCTCCCTAGTAGCTGGGATTACAGGCACCCACCACCACACCTGGCTAATTGTTTTGTATTTTTAGTGGAGACGGGGTTTCACCATGTGACCAGGCTGGTTTTGAACTCCTGACCTCAAGTGATCTGCCTGCCTCGGCCTCCCAAAGTGCTAGGATTATAGGTGTGAGCCACCGCACCCAGCCCCCACTTCCTGTTTTAGCTCACCTTTCTGAACACCTTCAGCCCGTAGAGTCTAGACACCATGATGTGGCACTTGATTGTGTCTGTCTATCTGCCTTCAATTGTCTCTGGTAAGCAAAACTTGCCTCTAACTCATTTGGGATCATCTTAAGGGCAAGATTGTGTCTTATGCGTATTTTGTTGTTTCTACCATAGATTCTAGGACAGGAAGCAGGCACATATGAGCTGCTTGACTTGCTGACTTGACAGAGTTCCCTGTTTTCTTTTCAGATTGTGAGAACAGTAAGTGTGGCCCAAAGAAGAACATTTTTAAAGAAATACAACCATTGGGGATGATAGCAGATTCACAATGGAGGTTCCCCCAGCAACCAAGTTTGGTGAGACCTTTGCATTTGAGAACAGGTTAGAGTCACAACAAGGACTTTTCCCAGGGGAGGACCTGGGGGACCCTTTTCTTCAGGAAAGAGGTTTGGAGCAAATGGCTGTGATCTACAAGGAGATCCCTCTTGGTGAGCAGGACGAAGAACATGATGATTACGAGGGGAATTTCAGTTTGTGCTCAAGCCCTGTTCAGCATCAAAGTATCCCCCCAGGAACCAGACCCCAGGATGATGAGCTCTTCAGACAAACCTTCGTCCAGAAATCCGACCTCAGCATGTGTCAGATAATCCACAGTGAAGAGCCCAGTCCATGTGATTGTGCAGAAACAGACAGAGAGGACTCAGGACCTAACGCACCTCACAAAACCCCACAACCAGCCAAGCCCTACGCATGTCGAGAGTGTGGGAAGGCCTTCAGCCAGAGCTCGCACCTGCTCCGACACCTGGTGATCCACACTGGGGAGAAGCCCTATGAGTGCTGTGAGTGCGGGAAGGCTTTCAGCCAGAGCTCCCACCTGCTCAGGCACCAGATCATCCACACCGGGGAGAAGCCCTACGAGTGCCGGGAGTGTGGGAAGGCCTTCCGCCAGAGCTCAGCCCTCACGCAACACCAAAAGATCCACACCGGAAAGAGGCCCTACGAGTGCAGGGAATGCGGGAAAGATTTCAGCCGGAGCTCCAGCCTCAGAAAACACGAGAGAATTCATACAGGAGAGAGACCTTATCAGTGTAAGGAATGTGGGAAATCCTTCAACCAGAGCTCAGGCCTGAGCCAGCATCGGAAGATCCACACCCTAAAGAAACCTCACGAGTGCGATCTCTGTGGGAAAGCCTTTTGTCACAGGTCACACCTCATCCGACACCAGCGGATCCACACTGGGAAGAAACCATACAAATGCGATGAGTGCGGGAAGGCCTTCAGCCAGAGCTCCAACCTCATTGAGCACCGCAAGACCCACACCGGCGAGAAGCCCTACAAGTGCCAGAAGTGCGGGAAAGCCTTCAGCCAGAGCTCCTCCCTCATTGAGCACCAGCGCATCCACACCGGTGAGAAGCCCTACGAGTGCTGTCAGTGTGGCAAGGCCTTTTGCCACAGCTCTGCGCTGATCCAGCACCAGAGAATCCACACCGGCAAGAAGCCCTACACCTGCGAGTGTGGCAAAGCCTTCCGGCACCGGTCAGCCCTCATCGAGCACTATAAAACCCACACCAGAGAGAAGCCCTACGTGTGCAATCTGTGCGGCAAGTCCTTCCGGGGGAGCTCGCACCTGATTCGCCATCAGAAGATTCATTCTGGGGAGAAGCTATAGAAAGAGGAGCCCACACAAAGCTTGAAAGCCTGTGCCAGATGGAGCCCTTATTCCACGTCGCGTGGTCTCCAAGACCCCACCTACCTCCCTGATGCTGAATGGAAACCTTCCCACCTAAGCGCTCTTGAACATCCCACTAGCGGGAAGGCCCCGCGTGGCCCCGGGCCAGGCATGCCAGCTCTCAGCAGGTTTTCTGCGTGGAAGGGAAAGTGGGGTGATAGGGAGGGCAGCCGGAAAAGACAGCTGGCCTTCAGTTTCTCCTTCTTGCATTTGACTCCCAAGCCTACAGGATTTCATTTTGCCCTATCTTCACATTTCCCAGAATCTAGAAGAATAAATGCCAAGAGGGAGAAAGTTGAATTAAACCCAGGAAAATATCAGATGAACTCTTTAAAACAGGCCGCAGTCTGGCACTTTTAGAAGACAGAAACCACACTCACAGTCCAAAGCAGTAGAAGAAAAATGAATTCAAAAGTAGATGTGTCAGCAGCAAAGTAGAATTTTCTCACTGGGTTGGGCATTGGTGGTGACAACCAAAACAGGTCTGCAGAGCAAAGGCAGGTCTGGAGGGTGGGTCTTGAGATTGGGGGTGAGGGTGGTGAGCCCCTGGGCGTGGCCTCTTAACCCTCTCCTTAGCCCTAGGGCAGTTTCCCTCAGACAGCTCTGTTACAGGAGGATAGAGATTTGATCCTGTTGGCCAGAGGATGTTTGACACCCAGCGGTGACTCAGCCTGGACACCAGACATGATTGCCCTCCAGGAATAACCCCTCCCTGAGACATAGTGTCCCCAAGACCACAGTGTGCCTTGGACATCAGCAGGGCCTGGGTCTGGTCTGGTCTGGCAATGATGCAGCCCTCCTGCCCCAGTGTCAGGGGACCTGGGAAGCTGGGTGGCTTGTTGGAGGAGGCTGTGTTCTAATCAGAAGGTCTGGGTTCAAGTCCTAGTTCCACCCCCTCCTACCTGCTTGAGCTTGAACAAGTCCTGTAACTTCCCCAGGCTCCATTTCCCCATCCAAGAGTTGGGGTAATGGGAACTGGCCACATGCCTCTAAGGGTTGGTGCCAGGCTGTCATTCAAAACACAGCCACTGTGAAAGTGCTTTGGCAACTGTGAGCAGTCATGGTGACTGAGGACAGAGACCCAGAGTGACCCCTGCCCCACCCCTGTGCATTTCCACGGACTGGAGAGATGTTCCCGTCTGGTTTCTGAGCAGTGGGACCTCTCATTGAACAGGGCTTTCTCTCCCTCCGCCCCTTGCAGCCTGGGCTGTGTATGCCTGCGGATGCAGTGTCCCACACAAGGACACTTCCTCTTGGATGCCATCCTGAGCCTCCTGTAGCAGCAGTGTCATTCTGCACTTCCACATTCTGTCTGTCTTCCCTGCCTGCCAACTAGGAGTTCACGTGGGGCTTGTTTAAACAGTACCATTGCTTGTGTCCCACCTGGACCAGTTCAGTCAGCCCCATTGGTGGCATGTTTTAAAGCTCCCCAGGTGATTATAACTTCCTAGTGTGCAGCCAGGCTGTGGGCCCTGTGCTGGGCTTTTTTTTTGAGATGGAGTGTTGCCCTGTTGCCAGGCTGGAATGCAGTGGCGTGATCTTGGCTCACTGCAAGCTCTGCCTCCTGGGTTCAAGCGATTCCCCTGCCTCAGCCTCCTGAGTAGCTGGGACTACAGGTGCGTGCCACCATGCCTGGCTAATTTTTTGTATTTTTAGTACAGACGGGGTTTCACCATGTTGGCCAGGATGGTCTCGATCTCTTGACCTCGTGATCTGCCCGCCTTGGCCTCCCAAAGTGCGGGGATTACAGGCATGAGCCTCCACACCTGGCCCATGCTGGGTTTTTGTGCATCCCTTGACAGCTTCCAATGTCAGCCTGCTGGCTTTGGCTGAGCAGAGCTTGAAGGCCATTCTGTCTCAGTGCCCTCACTCCCTGCTCCCCGCACCCGGAGCCTCAGGGATGGGCTCAGGCTTATGGTCAGCTGGGCGCTTGGAAAGTGTTTGGCTGGGGCCTCGGGGATCTCTTTAGTCCTGGCTTCCCTTGGGCTCCTCAGAGCTAGTGGGGAAGGAGGCAGTCTAGGCTGTTTTGAAGTTTCCTAAACATTTATGGCTGGGCTAACATGAACTCATGGTAACACTGGGTATTTCAGCTGATCAGAAGCTCAGCATGGCCATTATGCCTAGTTTTGATGAATAAACATGGGAAAGCCATAACTGTTACTAAGTGGGTCTTGATAGGCCAGAGATTTCCAAATGACAGATATGATGGGCTGGAGAGGTCATGGTGGGAGTTCCAGCCATGCCTCTGTCCAGCCCCTGTCTTTGCTACGTATGTGAAACATTTAACATTTAACCAGCACTCCATTGTCCACCAGAACCCTCTGTGCAACCAGTTGGACTGACTGGGTGGTGCCCTGGGCATTGCCTGCAAGTGGCCTGTCATTTCAGGCCTGTCTCTATCAAGAGTGAAGAGAGAATGCTAGGATGCAGTGGGGACAGCAGGCGGCATCAAGCAGGGGTCCCTGAAAGATCTACCTCCTCTTTACACCTGCCCCTCTTCCCTACCATTATCATCTGGCAAATGTCTGTTACCTATCTTTGGTCTCTCCCTCCCCATCCTTCCTGCACACTCCAGCCAAATTGATTTTTAAAGCATCATTTTGCACAAGTCACCACTCTCCTTAAAACCAACTTTCAGGAGCTTTTCTGCACGTAAACCCTCGTTTCAGCCAACCTGGTTTACCCACTCTGAGCAAGCCACATGGAGATCAGGCCGCCCCTGCTCACTCCAGCATCACTCCCAGCTCATAATTCTGTGCTGTTCTTGCATTTTGAAATGTGCACTTTCTCCTCCCCTCCCTCCCTCTCTCTTTCTAATTTTTGTGTAACGTGGAGATGAAGATCCCCCCTCTCTTCCAAGGGTTAACAGATAAACATGATAAGACCAGGTTCTTTTTTGGAAGTATGACCAGAGCCTCATTCCCTCTGTTCAAATTCTTTCCTTGTTTTATTAGTTTTTCTTTTTTTTTTTTTGAGACAGAGTCTCACTGTCACCCAGGCTGGAGTGCAGTGGTGCGATCTTGGCTTGCTGCAACCTCTGCCTCCCGGGTTCAAGTGATTCTCCTGCCTCAGCCTCCTGAGTAGCTGGGATTACAGGCATGCGCCACCACGCCTGGCTAATTTTTATATTTTTAGTAGAGATGGGGTTGCACCATGTTGGCCAGGCTGGTCTCGAACTCCTGACCTCCTGGTCTGCCTGCCTTGGCCTCCTGAAGTGTTGGGATTACAGGCGTGAGCCATGTGCCCGGCCAGCTTATTAGATTTTTTTTTTAAGCTCTCTCATTCTATTTAGATTCTCAAACAGTGTAAAGTTATAAAAGATCATCCCTGGCAATATTTTAATCAGTTATCTTTTAATTTAGTTGTTCTTTGTTTTTGTTGTCCTACCTTTTTTTTTCTTTTTTCTTTTTTCTTTTTTTTGAGATGGAGTCTTGCTTTGTCATCCAGGCTGTAGTGCAGTGGGGCGATCTCGGCTTACTGCAAGCTCCACCTCCCAGGTTCAGACCATTCTCCTGCCTCAGCCTCCCGAGTAGCTGGGACTACAGGCACCCGCCACCACGCCTGGCTAATTTTTCGTATTTTTAATAGAGACGGGGTTTCACCGTGTTAGCCAGGATGGTCTCGATGTCCTGACCTCGTGATCCGCCTGCCTCGGCCTCCCAAAGTGCTAGGATTACAGTCGTGAGCCACCGCACCTGGCCTTTTTTTTTTCTTTTTATGGCAGTGGTTTACTTAGATGTTGTTGAGTAGTACAAAACTCCAACTCTTGCTTTTATTTGCTAATCTCATTGTTTTGTCAGCGTATATGTGTTCTCTCTTTTTGTTTGTTTTTTTACTTTGTAGTTCTAAGATTACTTAGATATAATTAATCATATTTTAAATATTTCTAGTAAATGTAGGTACTTTGGTCTATTTTTTTTTTTTTTAACTGAGTCTTGCTGTGTTGCCCAGGCTGGAGTGCAGTGGCGCGATCTCGGCTCACTACAAGCCCCCACCTCCCCGGTTCACGCCATTCTCCTACCTCAGCCTCCTGAGTAGCTGGAACTACAGGCACCTGCCACCATGCCCAGCTAATTTTTTGTATTTTTAGTAGAGACGGGGTTTCACCGTGTTAGCCAGGATAGTCTCAATCTCCTGACCTCGTGATCTGCCCGCCTTGGCCTCCCAAAGGGCTGGGAATATAGGCGTGAGCCACCGCGCCCAGCCTTTTTTTAATTTCTTCTTCTTCTTAGAGTGACAGCTTTGTCTGCACTCCGTAAGTTTTGACGTGGTGTTTTTTGTTATGGTATTAAGAATTTCCTTTTGCCCAAGTGTTATTATTTAAAAATATTTCTAAGAGGGCCGGGCGTGGTGACTCACACCTGTAATCCCAGCACTTTGGAAGGCCGAGGTGGGTGGATCACGAGGTCAGGAGTTTAAGACCAGCCTGGCCAACGTGGTGAAAACCCGTCTCTACTAAAAATACAAAAATTAGCTGGGCGCGGTGGCGGGTGCCTGTAATCCCAGCTACACGGGAGGCTGAGGCAAGAGAATCGCTTGAACCCGGGAGGCGGAGGTTGCAGTGAGCCAAGATTGTGCCCCTACCCTTCAGCCTGGGTGACAGGGCAAGACTCCGTCTTGGGGAAAACAACAACAACAACAAAAACAAAAAACAGCCGGGAGCGGTGTCTCACGCCTGTAATCCCAGCACTTTGGGAGGCCGAGACGGGCAGATCATGAGGTCAGGAGATCGAAACCATCCTGGCTAACACGGTGAAACCCTGTCTCTATTAAAAATACAAAAAATTAGCCGTGCGTGGTGGCTACAGGCAGCCGTGCGCCTGTAGTCCCAGCTACTTGGGAGGCTGAGGCAGCAGAATGGTGTGAACCCGGGATGCAGAGCTTGCAGTGAGCCGAGGTGGCGCCACTGCACTCCAGCCTGGGCGAAAGAGCTAGACTCTGTCTCAAAATATATATATATATATATATATATATATATATAAAATTTCTAAGTGATGAATGCTTAGGGTATTGCTGCTTATTTCTTATTGTACTGTGGTGTCAACATTTCTAAGTGTCCATAGGACTTCTTTGGGCCTGAATATATTATCAGTTTTTATAAAAGCATTTGTGTAATCTCAAAATGTGTTTTTATTCTACCAGTTCTATTTGTTAACTCAATTTTTTCATTATTTTATTCAAATCCATATTTTCTCTGACTTTCATTTACTTTAGAGTTCTTAATCCGGGGGTCCATGGCCTGCCCAGGAGTCTTTAGCATGTAGGGGTTTAGGAGTTGCAGACCCCTAGGGATTGAACAAAGCTGGGTATGTGCTTGAAGGAATTTTGCTGGGACAAGGATCTGTAGTATTTACTATATTTTTAAATGCCTCTGTGACACCAAAGCAGTTCAGAACACTCATTTACCTGATCTAATCATAGTTTGATGTTTGTGTGTTATATCTTTATGTATTCCTGTTTCACTTTTAATTTCTGTATGTGTATTGTCGCTATGTTGTGCAGTTTTTCTCAAGTCATTTTTGAGAAATAGGGAGGGTATGAATTATCAATAAATAAGTATCATGTTTGGGGCATATATATTTAATAGTGATATATTGAAAAACTCGGCCAGGCACAGTGGCTCATGCCTGTAATCCTAGCACTTTGGGAGGCCAAGGTGGGCGGATCACTTGAGGTCGGGAGTTTGAAACGAGCTTGGCCATAATGGTGAAACCCCATCTCTACTAAAAATACAAAAAATTAGCTGGGCATGGTGGTGTGCGCCTGTAATCCCAGCTACTTGGGAGGCTGGGGCAGAAGAATCACTTGAATCCGGGAGGCGGAGGTTGCAGTGAGCAGAGATTGTGCCACTGCACTCCAGCCTGGGTGACAGAGCAAGACTCCATCTCAAAAAAAAAAACAAAAAAACAAGAAAAACTATGCTAAGTACCCTCTTTGCCCCTTTAATATTTCTAGCTTAAACTTGTCTTTTCCAAATATTATAATTGAAGCCCCCTGCTTTTCTTGAATTTGCATGGTAGAGTTTAGCTCAGCATTTTATTTTTTAAATTTGTGTATATATTTTGCTATACATCTACATAAACAACAAATTGTTAGAGTTTGTTTTCTGGTTCTTTCTGTAATTTATTTTTGTACAAGAAGTTCTATCATTAATACTATTGAGCAAGGCATAATTTATTTTCATTTTAATATTTTAATATATATTAACTAATTTAACCTCAAAAAGCCATGCTCACCCCTCACTCCCATCTCTAGGAGTTATTAACCATATGTGGAGTGTCATTTCTGGATAGACTAGAGGTCTGCCATTGGGCCCACCTGTCTCTCTTCTTGTCACATTTGGGTTCAGTGCCAGGATCTGCCCTGAGCCCATTCCTCAAGTTACAGCCTCTGACTTTAGGGTCCTCAGCTATAACATGGGGAAATGATGACACTCACAGCCTTGGGGGCCTCAGTGGTATAAGGAATGCAAACATGCTTAGCAAACTATCAGGTGCAGTTGATTATTACACTATTAGTGTTTTGAAGTATTTCTTTCTTTCTTTTTTTTTTTTTTGAGATGAAGTCTTGCTCTGTAGCCCAGGCTGGAGTGCAGTGGTGTGATCTTGGCTCACTGCAACCAGGATCAAGCAATTCTCCTGCCTCAGCCTCCAAAGTAGCTGAGATTACAGGCACGCGCCATTGCACCTGGCTAATTTTTTTTTTTTTTTTTTTTTTTTGGGACGGAGTCTCACTCTGTTGCCAGGCTAGAGTGCAGTGGCGTGATCTCGGCTCACCGCAACCTCCACCTCCCAGGTTCAAGCGATTCTCTTGCCTCGGCCTCCGAAGTAGCTGGGATAACAGCTGGGATAACAGGCATGCGCCACCATGCCCTGCTAATTTTGTATTTTTAGTAGAGGCATGGTTTCCCCATGTTCGCCAGGCCGGTCTCAATCTCCTGACCTCAGGTGATCCACTAGCCTCAGCCTCCCAAAGTGCTGGGATTACAGACATGAGCCACTGCGCCCGGGCCTCCTATGAGTCTTTAATGCCAAGGATGCTTCCTCAGGATAAAGGCTCATGTCCATTTCAGTGTCGATTGTCAGGGACTCAGCTGCAGACTCTTTTGACTCATCTGCTTTTTATTTGTTTTTAATTTTTTTGCAAGCCTTTATGCTGCTTTCCTGTCTTTCTCCTCTTCCTGAGTTCTCTTCCCCATACCTACAGTGTGGCCTCCGCACATACCAAGCTTGCAAGCTTGCTGTTTGCTGCAAAGAAACCTGGACTGACCATCTCTCTTCTGTCATCTGGGCAGCCAGACTGAGTGTCCCCTTCTACCTGGGTGCCTGTGTGCATGTCCTCTAACCCCTAACCCTTTGCAGCTTCTGTTTTTTTTTTCTTTTTCTTTTTTTCTTTTGTTTTTTTGTAGAAAGAGTTTTGCTCTTGTTGCCCAGGCTGGAGTACAATGGCAAGATCTCGGCTCACCACAACCTCTGCCTCCCGGGTTCAAGCGATTCTCTTGCCTCAGCCTCCCGAGTAGCTGGGGTTATAGGCATGCGCCATCATGCCCGGCTTATTTTGTATTTTTATTAGAGACGGGGTTTCTCCGTGTTGGTCCAGGCTGGTCTCAAACTCCCTACCTCAGGTGATCCGCCCGCCTCGGCCTCCCAAAGTGCTGGGATTACAGGCGTGAGCCACCATGCCCGGCCAGCTTCTGTTTCTTTATTTATAAACAGTACTGTCATGAAGATGCAATGAGATGAATTTTAGCTCAGAGCCTGCCACCTGGTGACTTACCCATGTTAGGTATTGTGGTTACAGCCCTGCTGTCAAACCACTTCTCCAACTCTCTTTCTAGCCTCAATTCCTTTGTCAAAGCGTTTGGCCCCAGGATTTTGCTGCATATTTAGAAGTACGACCTCACATCTGCAGAATGCCACTGGCTTTCACACGAGGCCTCCCAGAAAGGGATGTCAGGCCTCAGACACTAGCTGGTAGCTCTCAGGACTTGCCACTCCATTTTTGCATTTTTCAGGACCACATGGCATACAGTTGGTCTCACAGTCTTTCCTGTCTTCCCAGTGGTCAGCTGCAGCCCAGTTCTAGGGCTTCTGTGGGGGAAGACAGGAGAGGGCTGGGAGTCAGGACACTAAAATGTGTCAGATGAAGCTTTGCTTGCAAGGAGCTTACCACTTGGGTGGTGGAGAAGGCCCAGAAGGCACTACTACAGTGCTCCCAAATCAGGAAAAGATCGCTAAATGCCCGTACTACTCAGGATCACATGGGAGCCCAGAGTTGGACACCTGGATCAACTGGGAGTCTACCTGACATTGATGATGTTTGGCTAGAATACTGATGAATGAATGGGAGGTAGCAAGACCGACACTGAGGGAAGGGCATCCCAGGCACAGGGAAGAGCATTTAGGAAGGCTTGAAACAGTCGGATCCATTCTGGGAACTCCAAGTAATTCCATTCTTAAGTTGAGCCAGGGCTAGAAATCGTCAAACCACAACACATTCCAGCCATTGGTCTCTTTTTCTCCCTCTGTTCCATCCCATATAGCTCAATACTATAGCTAGCTTTATCTTCCTTCCTTCCTTTCTTTCTTTTTTAAGATGGGGTTTTGGCTGGGAGCGGTGGCTCACACCTGTAATCCCAGCACTTTAGGAGGCCGAGGGGGGTGGATCACCTGAGGTCAGGAGTTTGAGACCAGCCTGACCAACATTGAGAAACCCCATCTCTACTAAAAATACAAAATTAGCTGGGCGTGGTGGCGCATGCCTGTAATCCCAGCTACTTGGGAGACTGAGGCAGGAGAATCACTTGAACCTGGGAGGCAGAGGTTGCAGTGAGCCCGGACCATGCCATTGCACTCTAGCCTGGGCAACAAGAGCAAAACTCTGTCTCAAAAAAAATAAATAAATAAAAATAAAATAAAATAAATCTGGCTCCTCTGATTTTAAAATCGACTGGGGCTCCCTATGGCCTAAAGAACCAAGATCAAACTCCCTTTCTTGACATTCAAAGCTCTTCACAGCCTTCCCCCAAACTCTTTCCACGTCTCCTCCCTACCTTTTGTTATAGTTATAGCCACTTGGATGACTTCCTGTTCTTCAAGCAGGCCAGTCACCCTTTTTGTCCAGACTTCTCCCTCTGCCTGCAATGTTCTTTTCCCCTTCTTCCTTGGGCAAATTCCCCCTATCTTCCAAGACCTAATGCAGAGGACAGGTTTACTAGAAGCCCCTTCAGGGTACTCCCAGTGCCTAGAATCCAGCCTGTCATTTTGGTTGAATAATTAATCAGATCAAGAACATCTTCCCTGAGTTCCCAACAGAGACGCCCCCCAACACGCCCTCGTGCTCCCTGCACTCCTCCTCCATGCTATGTTGGAACTTCTTGAAGTCAGGCTTCATTTCTTTTCTGTTTCCTTCCTTCCTTCCTTCCTTCCTTCCTTCCTTCCTTCCTTCCTTCCTTTCTTTCTTTCTTTTTTTTTTTTTTTTTTTTTTGACAGAGTCTCACTCTGTCGCCCAGGCTGGAGTGCAGTGGCGTGATCTCGGCTGACTGCAACCTCCGCCTCCCAGGTTCAAGCGATTCTCCTGCTTCAGCCTCCTGTGTAGCTACGACTACAGGCGCTTACCACCACACCCAGCAGTGGGAGGCTGCAGTGAGCTGTGATGGCACCACTGCACTCCAGCCTGGGTAACAGAGCAAGACCCTGTCCCTAAAAGAAAAAAGAAATGTTTGAAACTTACATTTTATTAACAGCAAAGATAAAGAAGCTCAACTCAAGGAAGAATGAATAACCCCTACCAAGTGATTTGGGAGCAATGACAGATTTTGTTAACTAAAGCAAACTCCAGCAGTGAGGACGTGACACACCAAATCCCCAAAAGGGTCAAAGCTCTGGGTCACAGATAAAATCTTCCAGAGCAGTCATTCTCAGACTGTCATTCTTGGCCATCATAATTATTACCCAGGAACTTGCTAGAAATGCAAACTTTCGGCTGGTCGTGGTGGCTGACACCTGTAATCCTAGCACTTTGTGACGCCGAGGCAGGCGGATCACCTGAGGTCGGGAGTTCGAGACCAGCCTGACCAACATGGAGAAACCCCATCTCTAATAAAAATACAAAAAAATTAGCTGGGCGTGGTGGCATACACCTGTATTCCCAGCTACTCAGGAGGCTGAGGCAGAAGAATTGCTTGAACCCGGGAGGCGGAGGTTGCAGTGAGCCGAGATCGCACCACTGCACTCCAGCCTAGTGACAATGAGACTTCATATCCAAAAAAAAAAAAAAAAAAAAGCAAACTTCCAGGACCCACTGGCTTACCAAATAAGCTACTGAGCGGGGCCCAGCCTAGTGCCATTACTTTTAATGACAAAACTCACAATTACTTTTGCACCGATACAATAGTAACATCAAGGATCACCGGTCATAGATCAGCATGACAAATATTATTACAGTAATAATAGGCTGAGCACGCTGACTCATGCCTGTAATCCCAGCACTTTGGGAGGCCAAGGTGGGTGGATCACCTGAGGTCAGGAGTTTGAGACCAGCCTGACCAACGTTGTGAAACCCCGTCTCTACTAAAAATACAAAAAAATTAGCCAAGTGTGGTGGCAGGCCTCTGTAATACCAGCTACTTGGGAGGCTGAGGCAAGGGAATCACTTGAACCCAGAATGCGGAGGTTGCAGTGAGCCAAGATTGCACCATTGCACTCCAGCCTGGGCAACAAGAGCGAAACTACATCTCAAGGAAAAAAAAAAAGACCCCCAAAAGGCCTAGCCAAGATCAAAATAACTGAAACCTTTTTGTGGACCAGAAATAAGCAAAACTGTTGATTGAGGTGGACACCCGGACCTGCATGGGGCCAAGGGAGGCCCTGGTGTGACTGGATGCCTCTCTATTGTGAGGCAGCTGGCGGTAAAAGCCCTGGTGTGGACAACCTCCTTGGAGATGAACAGACCCTGCAACCCAGCAGCTCCAACCCTAGGACACACCTGGAGAAATCTCACACGAGCCACTACTGCAGTGTACTGCTGGAGTGTACATGGCAGCACTGATGGAACAAGTGAAAAATGAAAACAGCCTAAATGCTCAACAGGAAAAGGATAGTGGTGAATCCACACCATGGAACATACTCCAGCAGTTAATATGGATGAGCTGGAACTTCAGGTATTGGCTGGGCGCCAGTTGCTCACACCTGTAATCCCAGCACTTTGGGAGGCTGAGGTGGGAGGATTGCTTGAGCCCAGGAGTTCAGGACCAGACTGGCCAACATGACAAAACCTTGTCTCTACTGAAAATACAAAAATTAGCTGGGCATGGTGGTGCACGCCTGTAGTCCCAGCTACTTGGGAGGCAAAGGCAGCAGAATTGCAGACCACAGGCATTCAGAGAAATAAACAAAGTAATTTTTTTCTTTTTTCTTTTTATTTTGAGAGAGAGTCTCACTCTGGTGCCCAGGCTGGAGTGAAGTGGTGCGATCATAGCTCTCTGCAGCCTCAAACACCTGGGGTCAAACGATCCTCCTACCTCAGCCTCCCAGGTGGCTGGGACTATGTGCACATGCCACCCGGCTGATTTTAACAACTTTTTTTTTTTTGAGACACAGTCTCACTCTGTTGCCAGGCTGGAGTGCAGTGGTGCGATCTCAGCTTACTGCAACCTCTGCCTCCTGGGTTCAAGAAATTACCCGCCTCAGCCTCCCCAGTAGCTGGGATTACAGGCGTGCACCACAACGCCCGGCTAATTTTTTGTATTTTAGTAGGGACGGGGTTTCACCATGTTGCCCGGGATGGTCTCGATCTCCTGACCTCGTGATCCGCTCGCCTTGGCCTCCCAAAATGTTGGGATTACAGGCACTGCGCCTGACCTTTAACGACATTTTTATTATAGATCGGGCCCCACTCTGTTGCCCAGGCTTCTCTCAAACTCCTAGGCTCAAGTGATCCTCCAGACTTGGCCTCCCAAAGTGCTGGGATTACAGGCGTGAGCCACCATATCTGCTCAGTGGTAATTTCAGATTATGCCAAATTTCAAAGATTAATCAGGGAGATGTGAGAAGGTGAGTGGAACACATGCTAATTTATTTATTTAGAGACAGGGTCTCACTCTGTCACCCAGGCTGGAGTGCAGTGGTGTGATCTCAGCCTCAATCTGGGCTCAAGATCCTTGTGCCTCAACTTCTTAAGTAGCTGGGACCACAGGTGTGCACCAGCACTCCTGGCTAGTTTTTGTATTTTTTTGTAGAGATGGGATCTGGCTATGCTGCCCAGGCTACAGATAAGAATTTATATCAGGTGGAACCGAGAAACACATTATGTGCCCCTCATTCCTCCTGTTTAAAATTCCCATCTTGCCTTTTCCCTTTTCATATGTTAGGTTTTGAGCTCCTTGGCCTTAATTTTTTTTTTTTTTTTTTTTTTTTTTGCAGCTTATGGAAAACTGATATTGAGCTTGAGAATGTTGTGAGAGAAAAGCAATTTCAGGGAGACAAGAAAGAGAGCCAAGGCGCAGTGGCTCTCGCCTGTAATCCCAGCACTTTGGGAGGCTGAGGCGTGTGGATCATCTGAGGTCAGGAGTTCGAGACCAGCCTGTCAACATGGTGAAACCCGTCTCTACTAAAAATGCAAAAATTATCTGGGCGTGGTGGCACACACCTGTAATCCCAGCTACTCAGGAGGCTGTGGCAGGAGAATCGCTTGAATCCGGGAATCCAGGAGGTGGAGGTTGTGGTGAGCCGAGATCGTCCCATTGCACTCTAGCCTGGGCAACAAGAGTGAAACTCCGTCTCCAAAAAAAAAAGAAAGAAAGAAAGAAAGAGGATGTGTCTCTTTTCAGCAGCTGCAAAGTGGTAGACACCATTTCATGTCATAAAATTGATTCAAAGAATCTTGCCTGAATAAGCTGTGTAATTGATATACTCATGAAATTTGTTCTGTTTTCTGTTGCTAAAAGTGATACTTGGGAACAAGATACTAAAACATGCAGAAAATGGATGAATCTCAAAAACATGCTGTGTGGAAGAAGCCAGATCTAAAAGAGCACCCCGTATAATTCTACTGATATGAAATTCTGGAAACACCAAATCTAATCCATAGTGACACAGAGAAGATCAGTGGTTGCCTGGGTCAGGGCTGGAAGGTGGATTGACTGGGAGGGGTCAGAGGGAACTCCCTGGAGTAATGAGAAAGTTCTTTTTTTTTTTTTTTGAGACAGGATCTCACTTTATCACCCAGGCTGGAGTGCAGTGTCTCGATCTCGGCTCACTGCAACCTCTGCCTCCCAGGTTCAAGCAATTCTCCTGCCTCAGCCTCTGAGTAGCTGGGATTGCAGGCATGCACCACGACACCCAACTGATTTTTATATTTTTAGTAGAGACAGGGTTTCACCATGTAGTCCAGGCTGGTCTTGAGCTCCTGACCTCAGGTGATCAGCCTGCTTTGGCCTCCCAAAGTGCTGGGATTACAGGTATGAGCCACCACACTGGCCTAGGGAAAGTTCTTTTTTGTTGATTTGTTTTTGTTTTTATTTTGAGACAGGGTCTCATTGTGTTGCTCAGGCTGGAGTGCAGTGGCGCTGCCTCAATTCACAACAGCCTTCCTGACCTGGGCCTAGGTGATCCTTCCACCTCAGCCTCCCAAGTAGCTGGGACCACAGGCCTTTACCAACACGCTTGGCTAAATGTTTAAATATTCTTTGTAGAGATGATATAGCACTATATTGCCCAGGCTGGTCTGGAACTCCTGGGGTCAAACAATGCTTCCACCTTGGCTTCTCAAAGTGTTGGGAATACAAGTGTGAGCCATGGCACCTGGCTTTAATTTTTTTTTTTTTTTTTTGTGACAGCATCTTACTCTGTCACCCAGGCTGAAGTGCAGTATTGTGGTCATAGCTCACTGCTGCCTCCAACTCCTGGCTCAAGTGATCCTCCTGCCTCAGCCTCCTGAGAAGCTGGGACCACAGGTGCATGCCACCATGCCTGGCTAATTTAAAAAAAAAATTGTAGCCAGGTAGCTCCTACGTTGCCCAGGCTGTCCTGAAAGTCCTGGCCTCAAGCAGTCCTCCCGATTCAGCCTCCCAAAGTTGGGATTACAGGCATGAGCCACTGCACCCAGCAGAAAGTTCTGTATCTTGATAGTGGCAGTGGGTATTCAGATATATCCATTTGCTAAGCCTCATCAAACTGTACAGTTAAAGTGAGACCCTGTCTCAAAAAAAACCTATCTCCCTCTCCCTCTCCCTCTCCCTCTCCCTCTCCCTCTCCCTCTCCCTCTGCCTCTCCCTCTCCCTCTCCCTCTCCCCTCTTCCCACGGTCTCCCTCTGATGCCGAGCCGAAGCTGGACGGTACTGCTGCCATCTCAGCTCACTGCAACCTCCCTGCCTGATTCTCCTGCCTCAGCCTGCCGAGTGCCTGCGATTGCAGGCGCGCACCGCCCCGCCTGACTGGTTTTCGTATATTTTTGGTGGAGACGGGGTTTCGCTGTGTTGGCTGGGCTGGTCTCCAGCTCCTAACCGCGAGTGATCTGCCAGCCTCGGCCTCCCGAGGTGCCGGGATTGCAGACAGAGTCTGGTTAACTCAGTGCTCAATGGTGCCCAGGCTGGAGTGCAGTGGCGTGATCTCGGCCCGCTACAACCACCTCCCAGCCGCCTGCCTTGGCCTCCCAAAGTGCCGAGATTGCAGCCTCTGCCCGGCTGCCGCCCCGTCTGGGAAGTGAGGAGCGTCTCTGCCTGGCCGCCGATCGTCCGGGATGTGAGGAGCCCCTCTGCCTGGCTGCCCAGTCTGGAAAGTGAGGAGCGTCTCTGCCCGGCCGCCATCCCATCTAGGAAACAAGGAGCGCCTCTTCCCAGCCGCCATCACATCTGGGAAGTGAGGAGCCTCTCTGCCCGGCCGCCCATCGTCTGAGATGTGGGGAGCACCTCTGCCCTGCCGCCCAGTCCGGGATGTGAGGAGCGTCTCTGCCCGGCCGCCCCGTCTGAGAAGTGAGGAGACCCTCTGCCTGGCAACCGCCCCGTCTGAGAAGTGAGGAGCCCCTCCGCCCAGCAGCCACCCCGTCTGGGAAGTGAGGAGCGTCTCCGCCCGGCAGCCACCTCGTCCGGGAGGGAGGTGGAGGGATCAGCCCCCCGCCCGGCCAGCCACCCTGTCCGGGAGGTGAGGGGCGCCTCTGCCCGGCCACCCCTACTGGGAAGTGAGGAGCCCCTCTGCCCGGCCAGCCGCTCCGTCCGGGAGGGAGGTGGGGGGGTCAGCCCCCTGCCCGGCCAGCCAACCCGTCCAGGAGGGAGGTGGGGGGGGTCAGTCCCCCGCCCGGCCAGCCGCCCCGTCCGGGAGGGAGGTGGGGGGGCCAGCCCCCCGCCCGGCGAGCCGCCCCGTCCGGAAGGGAGGTGGGGGGGTCAGCCCCCCGCCCGGCCAGCCGCCCCGTCCGGGAGGGAGGTGGGGGGGTTAGCCCACCGCCCAGCCTGCCGCCCTGTCCGGGAGGGAGGTGGAGGTTCGGCCCCCCGCCTGGCCGTCCACCCGGTCCGAGAGGTGAGGGGCGCCTCTGCCCGGCCGCCCCTACTGGGAAGTGAGGAGCCCCTCTGCCCGGCCAGCCGCTCTGTCCGGGAGGGAGGTGGGGGGGTCAGCCCCCCGCCCGGCCAGCCACCCCGTCCGGAAGGGAGGTGGGGGGGTCAACCCCCCGCCTGGCCAGCCGCCCGGTCCGGGAGGTGAGGGGCACCTCTGCCCTGCCGCCCCTACTGGGAAGTGAGGAGCCCCCCCGCCCGGCCAGCCGCCCCGTCCCGGAGGGAGGTGGGGGGGTCAGCCCCCCGCCAAGCAAGCCGCCCCGTCCGGGAGGTGAGGGGCGCCTCTGCCCGGCCGCCCCTACTGGGAAGTGAGGAGCCCCTCAGCCCGGCCAGCCGCCCTGTCCGGGAGGGAGGTGGGGGGGTCAGCCCACCGCCCAGCCTGCCACCCTGTCCGGGAGGGAGGTGGGGGGTCAGCCCCCCGCCTGGCGAGCCGCCCCGTCCGGGAGGGAGGTGGGGGGTCAGCCCCCCGCCTGGCCAGCCGCCCCGTCCGGGAGGGAGGTGGGGGGGTCAGCCCACTGCCCAGCCTGCCGCCCTGTCCGGGAGGGAGGTGGGGGTTCGGCCCCCCGCCTGGCCAGCCGCCCTATCCGGGAGGTGAGGGGCGCCTCTGCCCGGCCGCCCCTACTGGGAAGTGAGGAGCCCCTCTGCACGGCCAGCCGCCCCGACCAGGAGGGAGGTGGGGGGGGTCAGCCCCCTGCCCGGCCAGCCGCCCCGTCCGGGAGGTGAGGGGCGTCTCTGCCCGGCCGCCCCTACTGGGAGGTGGGGAGCCCCTCTGCCCGGCCACCACCCCGGCTTGGAGGTGTACCCAACAGCTCATTGAGAACGGGTCATGATGACAATGGCGGTTTTGTGGAATGGAAAGGGGGGAAAGGTGGGGAAAAGATTGAGAAATCGGATGGTTGCCGTGTCTGTGTAGAAAGAGGTAGACATGGGAGACTTTTC
Source organism: Gorilla gorilla gorilla (assembly GCF_029281585.2). Taxonomy (NCBI): domain Eukaryota; kingdom Metazoa; phylum Chordata; class Mammalia; order Primates; family Hominidae; genus Gorilla; species Gorilla gorilla. Next base: position 21,217,268 of record NC_086018.1, on the reverse strand, counting down.
ATTTTGTTCTGTACTAAGAAAAAATTCTTCTGCCTTGGGATCCTGTTGATCTGTGACCCTACCCCCAACCCTGTGCTGTCTGAAACATGTGCTGTATCCACTCAGGGTTGAATGGATTAAGGGCGGTGCAAGATGTGCTTTGTTAAACAGATGCTTAAAGGCAGCATGCTCGTTAAGAGCCATCACCACTCCCTAATCTCAAGTACCCAGGGACACAAACACTGCGGAAGGCCGCAGGGTCCTCTGCCTAGGGAAACCAGAGAACTTTGTTCACTTGCTTATCTGCTGACCTTCCCTCCACTATTGTCCTGTAACCCTACCAAATCCCCCTCTGCGAGAAACACCCAAGAATGATCAATAAAAAAAAAAAAAAAAAAAAAACCTATACGTTTAAAATAAGTGCATTGTATTGTATGTAAACTATACTTCAATAACATTTATTTTAAGTAATAAAACAACTGTCCCTGGCAGTATTTGTACAAAGGGAAGGGGTCTTTGAAGACACTCAGAATTCAGACATTATTTTTAGGTCTTGCAAAAAAAAAAAACCCAAAACCAAAAATCTTTAACCTCAAAAACCGCACAAAAGGTAGCTGAGGTGGGAGATCAGAAATGCCTGTTATTCTAAATGGATGTTGTGTTTGATAATTGTTGTCATGATATTGCTATTAGAATATTAAAGTAACGATTAAAATATCAAATGACATCTCTGTACACATAAAGATATAAACACTTGTATTTATTTACATATGGGCCGAGCACAGTGGCTCACACCTGTCATCCTAGCACTTTGAGAGGCAGAGACGGGAGGATCACTTGAGGCCAGGAGTTCGAGACAAGCCTGGTCAATGTAGCAGCACCCCATTTCTATTAAAAAAATCTGGCTGGGCACAGTGGCTCACACCTGTAATCCCAGAACTTTGGGAGGCCGAGGAGGGCGGATCATGAGGTCTGGAGATCGAGACCACCCAGGCTAACACAGTGAAACCCTGTCTCCACCAAAAATACAAAAAATTAGCCAGGTGTGATGGCGGGCGCCTGTAGTCCCAGCTACTCAGGAGTCTGAGGCAGGAGAATCGCTTCAACCCAGGAGGCAGAGGTTGCAGTGAGCCGAGATGGCACCATTGCACTTCAGCCTTGGTGACAGAGCGAGTCTCCATCTCAAAAATAAAATAAAATAAAATAAAGTAAAAAAAAATAAAAACTATACATTTCATTCATATATACCCAGAGTATGAAAATTGGCAGTTCTCTTTTCTCGCAATATATGAGTATATAATAAAACCCATGACTCCGTCAATTCCCTCTTCAAACATAAATTTGAAAGCCTTTGAGGCCGGGCATGGCGGCTCATGCCTATAATCTCAACACTTTGGGAGGGTGAGCTGGGAGGATTGCTTGAGGCCAGCAGTTCAAGGCCAGCCTAGGCAACATAGTGAGAGCCTGACTACAAAATGCTTGCTTTCTTTCTTTTTCTTTTCTTTTTCTTTTTCTTTTTTTTTTTTTTTTTTTTTTGAGACGAAGTTTCGCTCTTGTTGCACAGGCTGGACTGCAATGGTGTGATCTCTGCTCACCACAACCTCCACCTCTGGGGTTCAAGCGATTCTCCTGCCTCAGCCACCCAAGTAGCTGGAATTACAGGCACCCGCCACCACGCCCAGCTAATTTTTGTATTTTTAGTAGAGACAGGGTTTCACCATGTTGATCAGCCTGGTCTTGAACTCCTGACCTCAGGCGATCCATTTGCCTCAGCCTCCCAAAGTGCTGAAATTACAGGCATGAGCCACTGCGCCCAGCTTTTTCAAAATTTTTTGAGACAGAGTCTGGCTCTGTGGCCCAGGCTGGAGTGCAGTGGTGCGATCTCAGCTCACTGCAACCTCCACCTCCCGGGTTCAAGCAGTTCTGCCTCAGTCTCCCAAGTAGCTGGGATTACAGGCACCTGCCACCATGCCTGGCTGATTTTTGTATTTTTAGTAGAGATGGAGTTTTGCCGTGTTGGCCAGGCTGATCTCGAACTCCTGACCTCAAGTGATCCCCCCGCCTCGGCCTCCCAAAGTGCTGGGATTACAGATGTGAGCCACCACACTTGGCCAATTGTCACTCTTAGTTACTGGAAGAACTGGTTGTTGGAAGAGCTTGGCACCTCTGCTCTCTCGCTTCCTCCTTTGCCATGTGATCTGCACACAGCTCTCCTTTGCCTCTGCCATGAGTGGAAGCTTCCAATCCTGCAGCAGAAGCAGATGCTGGGGCCATGCTTCTAGTACAGCCTGCAGAACCGTGAGCCAAACAAGTCTCTTTTTGACAAAAAAGACAAATGACCCAGCCTCAGCCTCAGCTATTCCTTTATAAGCGGACAAGCTACTTTATTCGGATGTTGTGAGAAGTAGATAAGATAATGTGGGTAGAGACCCCAGATGAGGGTCTGGCACATAGTGTATCAGTCAGGACAGGCTAATTAAGCTGCAGTAACAACTCCAAAACCTCAGTCTTTTGACTCAATAAAGGTTTATTTCTCATTCATCCTACACATCCATCACTGGTTGGAAAGGGGGCTTTGATTTCCATAAGTTGCTCAGGGATCCTGGCTGAGAGGTGCTCAATTTCGACACGTGCTTCTGTGATTACCAAGACAGGAAAAAGGGATGATGCAGAAAATCAGGTATTGGCTCTTAAAAATGTTGCTGCCTGCTGGACATGGTGGCTCACTTCTGTAGTCTCAGCACTTTGAGAGGCCGAGGTGGGTGGATCACCTGAGGTCAGGAATTCAAGATCAGCTTGGCCAATGTGGTGAAACCCCATCTCTGCTAAAAATAAAAAAATTAGCTGGATGTGGTGGCACATGCCTGTAGTCCCAGCTACTCAGGAGACTGAGGCAGGAGAATTGCTTGAACCTGGGAGGCAGAGGTTGCAGTGAGCCAAGATCACGCTATTGCACTCCAGCCTGGGTGACAGAGTGAGATTCCACCTCAAATTTTTTTTTTTTTTTTTTTTTTGCTGTTTAAGGCTGGGTGTGGTGGCTCATATCTGTAATCCAGGCACTTTGGGAGGCCAAGGCGGGCAGATCACTTGAGCTCAGGAGTTCGAGAGCAGCCTGGCCAACATGGCAAAAACCCGTATCTACAAAAAATTACCCCAGCGCAGTGTCATTCGCCTGTAATCTTAGCTATTTGGGAGGCTGAGTTGGGAGGATTACTTGAGCCTGGGAGGCAGAGGTTGCAGTGAGCCGAGACCGTGCCACTGTACTCCAGCCTGGGTGACAGAGTGAGACACTCTCTCTCTCTCAAAAAAAAGAAAAAATTGCTCTTTACATTTTATGGACCAAAAAAAGTCACATGGTCACCCCCTCACATGACAAAGTCAAAGACATGCAATTCCACTTCGTGTCTAAAAAGAGGGAGAAAGAAATATTTGCTGAACTTCCATGGTTAGTTATCATAATTTAAAAAGTGGGCAGATGGGAGCTTACTGAGGATGTGACATTTGAGTTGAGGCTTCAATGATAAAGAAGCAGAAATTGTAAGAGCTACAGGTGTGAAGTCTCTAAGGCAGGAATGGGCTTTTGAGGAACAGAAAGTGGCTTGAATGTTTGGAGAACAGTGAATGAGAGTAAGAATTGAGCAGGGGCTGGGTCATACAAAGCCTTGTTGGCCATTGTGAGGAGTTTAAATTATATTTCAAGTGCACCAGGAGACCGGGCATGGTGGTTCAAGCCTTTAATCCCAGCACTTTGGGGGGCCAAGGTGGGAGTATCATTTGAGCCAAAGAGTTTGAGACCAGCCTGAACAACATAGTGAGACTCCAAAATGTCACCAAAAATTTTAAAAATGAGCAGAGCCTGGTGGTACATGCTTGTGGTTCCAGCTACCTGGGAGGCTGAGATGGGAGGATCACTTGAGCCTAGAAGGTCGAGGCTGCAGGGAGACGTGATGGTGCCACTGTACTCCAGCCTGGGAAACAGAATGAGACTCTGTCTCCAAAAAAAAAAATAATAATAATAATAACAAAAATAGGTCGGGTGCAGTGGCCCACGCCTGAAATCCCAGCACTTTGGGAGGCTGAAGCGGGTGGATCACTTGAGGTCAGGAGTTCAAGACCAGCCTGGCCAACCTGGTGAAACCCCGTCTCTACTAAAAATAGAAAAATTAGCTAGGCATGATGGTGTGCGCTTGTGGTCCCAGCTGCTCAGGTGGCTGCTGCAGGAGAGTCACTTGAGCCGAGGAGGTCAAGGCTGCAGTGAGCTATGATGATACCATCGCACTCCAGCCTGGGCAGCAGAGTGAGACCCTGTCTCAAAAAGCTGCTACATTGGTACTAAACTACATAATTATGTAGTCAAATTATTCTTTCTCAACACACATTGATATATTGATGAATATATGTGGGAGTTTTATTACTGAAGCATTTCTTTAGTCTATTTGCTGTAGAACCACATAGCCTTCCTGGTGTGCTAAGATGTGAACTGAAGGCTGGGCACAGTGGCTTATGCCTGTAATCCCAGCACTTTGGGAGGCTGAGGCAGGCAGATCACTGGAGGTCAGGAGTTCGAGACCAGCCTGGCCAACATGGTGAAACACAGTCTCTACTAAAAATACAAAGATCAGCCATGTGTGGTGTCGTGTGCCTGTAATCCCAGCTACTTGGGAGGCTGAGACAGGAGAATCGCTTGAATCCAGGAGGCGGAGGTTGCAGTAAGCCGAGATTGCACCATTGCACTCCAGCCTGGGAGACAAAGTGGGACTCTGTCTCAAAAAAAAAAAAAAAATGTGAACTGATACATTGGGCTGTGACTTCATGAAAAGATATTATTATTGTTTATAGTACTGGTACAGGTTTGTACCCTACAAACACAAAAATTGTAATAACTTCTACTGCACAAAATTCTCATAAAAATGCAAACTCTATGTTAAAAAAGTTACCCGGGTGTAGTAGCCCGTGCCTGTGTCCAGCTTCTCAGGAGGCTGTGGCAGGAGGGTTGCTTGAGCCCAGGAGTTGGCGGCTGCGGTGAGCTATGATTGTGCCACTGCACTCCAGACTGGGTGCCAGAGCATATCCCTGTCTCTAAAACAAGCAAACAAAACAAAACAAAACAAAACTCTACGTGTGAGATTGCATATACCAAATGATTGAGGCCATTCTATTAGGATTGATGAGACATTATGACTAGGTATCAACAAGAATGGAATTATATGCTTACAATTGTACTTCTCTGATGACTGGAAATACTTTACACACATTAGCTTCTGGGTCCATACATATCCAACATTATTTCTTTTTTCTCTTTTTCTTTTCTTTTCTTTCTTTCTTTCTTTCTTTCTTTCTTTCTTTCTTTCTTTCTTTTTTTTCTTTTTTTTGAGACAGAGTCTTGCTCGGTCATCCAGGCTAGAGTGCAGTGGTGCAATCTCAGTTCACTGCCACCTTGGCCTCTGGGGTTCAAGCGATTTCCCTGCCTCAGCCTCCCAAGTAGCTGGGATTACAGGTGCGTGCCACCATGCCTGGCTAATTTTCTGTGTTTTTAGTAGAGCTGGGGTTTCGCCATTTTGAACAGGCTGGTCTTGAACTCCTGACCTCAGGTGATCCTCCTGCCTCAGCCTCCCAAAATGCTGGGATTACAGGCATGAGCCACCACACCCAGCCTTCAAACGTTATTTCTCCTCTGCTACCCACATTTTTTTTTTTTTTTTTTTTTTTGAGACAGGGTCTTGCTCTGTCCCCCAGGCTGGAGTGCAATGGTGCGATGACAGCTCACTGCAGCCTCAACCTCTCATGCTCAAGCGATCCTCCCACGTCAGCCCACTGAGCAGCTGGGACTACAGGTATGTGCCACCATGCCTGGCTAATTTTTGTATTTTTTGTAGAGATGGGGTTTTGCTATGTTGCCTAGACTGGTTTCAAACTCCTTAGGTCAAGCAGCCCGCCCACCTCAGCCTCCCAAAGTAAGATTTCAGGCATGAGCCACTACACCCAGCCAAAAAAAAGATAATTAAAAAAAGAAAAGAAAGTATTCTGCTTACCCCAATCCTAGGAACTGGGACGTCTAAGTCCATCAGACCCTAATGTTATAAAGACAGGAAACACATTACAAAACCTGGCACGATTTTGGCTCACTGCAACCTCCACCTCCCAGGTTCAAGTGATTCTCCTTTCTCAGCCTCCCTAGTAGCTGGGATTACAGGCACACACCACCATGTCTGGCTAATTTTTGTTTTTGTAGTAGAGACGGGATCTCACCAGGTTGGCCAGCCTGGTCTCGAACTTCTGACTTCAAGTGATCCGCGCACCTTAGCCTCTTAAAGTGCTGGGATTACAGGTGTGAGCCACCGCACCTGGCATATGTAGCTTTTTAAAAAAATCTTTGTTGCTATCTTATTTAGGAATAAAATATGAGGCAGCTTTGATATCGGTGGAAGGTATCAGTGTTCCAGGCAGTGAATCTGTGTGGGTTTGCAGTGACCTCAATTTTTGCCTCCTCAGGAAAGAATTCAACTGAGGTGTGTAAGGCAGAAAAAGAGACCGAGGTAAGTTTCAGAGCAGGAATGGAAGTTAGTTTGTTTGCTTATATATTTAAAATATTTTAGGCCAGGCGCGGTGGCTCACACCTGTAATTCCAACACTTTGGGAGGCCGAGGCGGGCGGATCACGAGGTCAGGAGATCGAGACCATGCTGGCTAACATGGTGAAACCCCGTCTCTACTAAAAATACAAAAAAAAAAATTAGCCGGGAATGGTGGCAGGCGCCTGTAGTCCCAGCTACTCAGAAGGCTGAGGCAGGAGAATGGCATGAACCCGGGAGGTGGAGCTTGCAGTGAGCCGAGATGGTGCCACTGCACTCCAGCCTGGGGACAGAGCGAAACTCCATGTCAAAAAAAAAAAAAAAATTTTTTTTGTTGCCTAGGCTGGAGTGCAGTGGCACCATCTCAGCTCACTGCAACCTCCACCCACTGGGTTCAAGTGATTCTACTACCTCAGTCTCCCTAGTAGTTGGAACTATAGACATGTGCCACCAGACCTGGCTAATTTTTGTATTTTTAGTAGAGACGATGCTTCACCATGTTGCCCAGACTAGTCTTGAATTCCTGACCTCAAGTGGTCCACCTGTCTTGGCCTCTCAAAATGCTAGGATTACAGGCATGAGCCACCGTGCTCGGCCCTGGAGTGGAAGTTTATTTAAAAGGCTTTAGAATAGGAAAGAAAGGAAAGGAAAGTACGCTTGGAAGAGACCCAAGAGGGCACCCAGGTCAAGTGCGGTGTTTAACCTTGACCCTAGGACTTCATAGGCTGGCCTCTTTCCCATGTTCCTTCCTTTAGGGTGGGCTGCCACAGGGGGCAGGTGAGCACCCGCTATGTGTTTAGAAACTTGTGTGCACACCCATCTAAGGCTTTCTTCCCTTTTCTGGTGGAGTGCCCCCGAAAGGTCATACTCCCCCATTTTGTCTCTTACTGCACATGCCTGGACTCACTCATCCAATACCTGACATTTTATCGGAAGCCCCCTTTTGCCTCTCCCTTGTGCCTGCATTCAATTCATACTTTAATGCAACAGGTGTGGACCAGCAGGCAATGGCCTTTTCCTGGTGCCAGCTGCCAATTTGCCACTTTTTTTTTTTTGAGACGGAATCTGGCTCTGTCACCCAGGCTTGAGTGCAGTGGTGTGATATCACTGTAACCTTCACCTACTGGGTTCAAGCAATTCTCCTGCTTCAGCCTCCTGAGCAACTAGGACTACAGGCACACACCACCATGCCCAGCTAATATTTTTGTATTTTTAGTGGAGACGGGGTTTCATCATGTTGGCCAGGCTGGTCTCGATCTCCTAACGTCAAGTGATCCGCCCGCCTCGGCCTCACAAGGTGCTGTGCCCAGCCAATTTATCCCTTTTAGAGAGGCAATGGGATGATTGCCAAACCATCTGCTGACATTTCTAGTGGGTGGGGGGAGAGCCCTCTCTGCCCCCATCATGCCTATCCTACCTTTTCCTGATGCAGCTCTCAGCTTGACTTTTCCCTTTGGCTTAGTGGCTTGTCAGGGTAGGAGGGGTCCCAAGATTTATTTTCTTTTCACAAAGGCAAAAGGGGATACAGCATGTCACATGGTGAAAGAGGGAGTGAGAGAGAGAACAGGGAGGCGCTGCACTCTTATAAACAACCAGATCTCATGGGAACTGAGTGGGAGCTCACTCATCACCAAGGGGATGTTGCTAAACTGTCCATGAGGGATCTGCCCCCATGATCCCATCACTTACCACCAGGCCTCACCTCCAATACCGAGAATGACATCTCTTTTTTTTTTTTTTGAGACAGAGTCTTGCTCTCTCACCTAGGCTGCAGTGCAGTGGCGTGGTCTCATCTCACTGCAGCCTCTGCCTCCCAGGTTCAAGCAATTTTCCTGCCTCAGCCTCCCGAGTAGCTGGGACTACAGATGCACACCACCACGCCCGGCTAATTTTTTTTTTTTTTTTTTTTTGAGACAGAGTCTTGCTCTGTCACCCAGGCTGGAGTGCAGTGGCGCTATCTCGGCTCACTGCAAGCTCCATCTCCCGGGTTCACGCCATTCTCATGCGTCAGCCTCCCAAGTAGCTGGGACTGCAGGCGCCCGCCACCACGCCTGGCTAATTTTTCGTATTTTTAGTAGAGACAGAGTTTCACCGTGTTAGCCAGGATGGTCTCGATCTCCTGACCTTGTGATCCACCCGCCTTGGCCTCCCAAAGTGCTGGGATTACAGGCATGAGCCACCGCACCCGGCCTGTATTTTTTTTTTTTAGTAGAATTAAGGTTTTACCATACTGGCCAGGCTAGTCTTGAACTCCTGACCTCAAGTGATCTGCCCACCTCAGCCTCCCAAAGTGCTGAGATTACAGGTGTGAGCCACTGCGCCTGGCTGGAAATCACATCCCAACATGAGATTTGGAGGGCACATACCCAAACCACATTACCCTTCGAGGGAAATTCTGGGCACCTAGCTATCTTGAGAAGTAAATTAGCAACTTGATGGGAAGAAGGTAATAATTGGCTGGGTTCAGTGCCTCACACCTGTAATCCCAGCACTTTGGGAGGTCAAGACAGATAGATCAACTGAGGTCAGGAGTTCGAGATCAGCCTGGCTAACGTGATGAAACCCCATCTCTACTAAAAATACAAAAATTAGCTGGGTGTGGTGACGGATGCCTATAATCCCAGCTACTCGGGAGGCTAAGGCAGGAGGATTGCTTGAACCCGGGAGGCGGAGGGTGCAGTGGGCTTAGATTGGGCCATTGCTCTCCAGCCTGGGCAACAGAGCAAGACTCCGTCTCAAAAAAAAAAAAAAAAACAAGAAAAAGTAATAATAGCTCAGAACAACAGCCACCCAAGTCGGTTAGAGCCACAAGATATTTGATCCCCTATAGAAAGTAAAGATAACATCTTGACAAATGTCCCTAAGTTGTTTTTCAGAAGCGCAGAACTCAACCAGATGAAAAATGGCTACAGCTTTCACGTTGACCTCAGATAAGGGTGAACCAAGGACTGAACTCTGATTGGAGTTCTTTGTTCTAAATTTCTTCCTGAGGGGCTTGGAGGGAATCAGACTCACAGGTGAAAACTTAACATCCCTTCTGCTGACCCCAAGGTTTTAGATAAAGCTTTGCTTTCTTAACCAACTGTAAACGTAAAAAATATTTGAATTCACCAGGCGTGATGGCTCATGCCTGTAATCACAGCACTTTGGGAGGCCGAGGCAGGCGGATCACCTGAGGTCATGAGTTCGAGGCCAGCCTGGTTAACATGGTGAAACCCTGTCTTTACTAAAAATACAAAAATTAGCCGGGCGTGGTGGTGGGCGCCTGTAATCCCAGCTACTCGGGAGGCTGATGCAGGAGAATTGCTTGAACCAGGTGGCACACACCTATAGTCCAGCTACATGAGAGGCTGAGGCAGGAGGATTGATGAAGCTCGGGAAGCAGAGGTTGCAGTGAGCCGAGACCAGGCCATTGCACTCCAGCCTAGACGACAGAGCGCGACTCTCAAAAAAAAAAAAAAAAGAAAGAAAGAAAGAAAGAAAGAAAGAAGGAAAAGGAAAAAAGGAAGGCATCTTCTCTGGCACCCTTTAGTCTTTTTTTTTTTTTTTGAGTTGGGGTCTCGCTCTGTCACCTGGGCTGGAGTGCAGTGGCACAATCTCGGCTCACTGCAACCTCTGCTTCCCGGGCTTTATCAATCCTCCTGCCTCAGCCTCTCATGTAGATGGGACTATAGGCGTGCACCACTCCACATAGCTAATTTTTTTATTTTTTTATTTTTTGTAGAGACAGCGGTCTCGTTATGTTGCCCAGGCTGGTCGCAAACTCCTGGGCTCAAGTCATCCTCCTGCCTCCACCTCTCAAAGTGCTGGGATTACAGGTGTGAGCCACTAAGCCCGTCCTGAATTACTGATTTTTACATACTGTATAAACTTTGGCATCCTACTTTTTCTTACTTTTGTTAAATTTGGCCTAAAGCTGCCTCATAAACAGTGAACTATACCCTAATCTAAGCATGTAAGCATTTTACTAAAGGAATATACAAGTAAAATTTTAAAGAAAGAAAATAGGCTGTGCGCGGTGGCTCACTTCTGTGATCCCAGCACTTTGGGAGGCAGAGGCGGGTGGATCACGAGGTCAGGAGATCGAGACCATCCTGGCTAACAGTGAAACCCCGTCTCTACTAAAAATACAAAAAATTAGCCTGGCATGGTGGCGGGCGCCTGTAGTCCCAGCTACTCGGGAGGCTGAGGCAGGAGAATGGCCTTAACCCGGGAGGCGGAGCTTGCAGTGAGCCGAGATTGTGCCACTGCACTCCAGCCTGGGCGACAGAGCGAGACTCTGTCTCAAAAAAAAAAAAAAACTAACTAAATAAATAAGAAAACAAGCATAAACATTTGGGAAAAAGCCTTTAGGCCTTGTCAGTTCCTAGAATGTATTTATTTTCACTATACCGGGGTATCCTTCCAGTATTAAGGTCCATTCTTAGAAGGTGGATTTGGCGAGCATGAAAAAAAGGGGTGGGGGAGTAATCGTACAAACAACTGTGTCCAGTCCAGGTTCCTAGGACCAAAGGGACCCCTCTGTATGGCAGAGGCACCCGACAGCCATAACTGATGTGTACCCTTAGAATGACTTTACGGTCGGCCGGGCGCGGTGGCTCACGCCTGTAATCCCAGCACTTTGGGAGGCCGAGGCGGGCGGATCACGAGCTCAGGAGATAGAGACCATCTCGGCTAACACGGTGAAACCCCGTCTCTACTAAAAATACAAAAAATTAGCCGGGCGCGGTGGCGGGCGCCTGTAATCCCAGCTACTCAGGAGGCTGAGGCAGGAGAATGGCGTGATCCCGGGAGGCGGAGCTTGCAGTGAGCCGAGATAGTGCCACTGCAGTGCGGCCTGGGCAAAAGAGCAAGACTCCTTCTCAAAAAAATAAAATTAAAAAAAAAAAAAAGGATGACTTTATGGTCTAAGAAGAATGTGCGTTCGGAGCCCCAAGCTAAGGAATCAGGAGTGGCAAGATCCTGGAACGATGCCAACCTATGAAACCCTGAGTCAAGATGTCAAGCTGGGCACTTGGTTTCTCAGGTCGACTGCTTGACCCTCTTCCAAGTTGTACTTTCCTTCTTTCCTTTCCTCCTTTATTTCCTGTTCTAAAGTTTCATAATAAACTTTTTTTTTTTTTTTTTTTTTTTAGATACTATCTCACTCTACAGCCCAGGCTGGAGTGCAGTAGCTCAATCTCGTTCACTGCAACCTCCACCTCCCAGGTTCAAAAGATTCTCCTGCCTCAGCCTCCTGAGTAGCTGGGATTACAGGCGCTCACCATCACACCCAGCTAATTTTTGTATTTTTAGTACAGACATGTTTTTACCATGTTGGCCAGGCGGATCTTGAACTCCTGAGCTCAGGTGATCCACCTGGCTCAGCCTCCCAAAGTGCTGGGATTATAGGCATGAGCCACCATGCCCGGCCCCAGCCTGCTTTTTAATAAACTTTTACTCCTACTCTGCAGCTTGCCTCTGTCTGGTTTCTGCCTTATGACCCTGGGTCAAATTCTTTCTTCTGAGGCGGCAAGAATTGAGGTTGCTACAGATGTGTATGGATTCACCACTGGGAAGTTGGATACCTTCCACCAGTAACTGGTCGAGGATGCTAGGTGAAAATGTTATGGAAGCTGCATGGTTTTTACAAATCATGTAGTGGTTCTCATGTCCAGCCATAGCCACTGCACCTGTGTGAAAGTCCCCTCAATAAACCTTTGTCTTTTTTACTGTCTCCAGATCTCTTCCTCTACCCTTCCACACGGTGCCTTCCCTACTGGAGTAAAGTGGGGTCCCGCAGGGCGCCCTCTCTGTGCAATTTTTTTTTTTTTTTTGAGATAGCTTCTTGTTGTGTTGCCCAGGCTGGAGTGCAGTGGTGTGACCTCGGCTCATTGCAACCTTCGTCTCCTGGGTTCAAGCGATTCTCCAGCCTCAGCCTCCCAAGTAGCTGGGATCACAGGCGCCTGCTACCATGCCTGGCTTTTTTTTTTTTTTTTTTTTTTTTTAGTATTTTTAGTAGAGATGGGGTTTTGCCATGTTGGCCAGGCTGGTCTCGAACTCCTGGCCTCAAATGATCCGCCCACCTCAGCCTCCCAAAGTGCTGGGATTACAGGCGTGAGCCACTGCACTTGGCCTCTCTCCCTGCATCTTCATGTGTCTTCAACGCCAAGAGGGAGCTTCTGGCCCCTCGGTTAGGGTCGAGGTCCCAGAGGCCCAGGGTCAAGGCTACCGCCGCCTCCCAAGGACGTGCATGCCTGCAAGAGGCTGCATCCAGCAGTCATGGAAGAGGCTCCACTGGGGCCTGCTCTAGTTCCTGCTGGGGAAAGCAAGTGGAGGTGCCCCTTGAAGAAACGGGGATCCCACCAATCTCAGGGGTTCTGTCCTGGCCTGTGGCCCTGGATCGTCCAGCACAGAGCAGACGACGATGGGGAGCAGACGATGCCCTTCTTGGTTGGGGCTGAGGGTGGGCGTCCCGCTTCCCTAAAGGCCTAGCCCAGGGTTCCAGCCACAGGCCCCACTGGGCGCCGCAGCACGGCACCGCCCCGCCCCTCCAGGCCTGGCAATCGCCCTCAACAAAGATGGCGCGGACGACCTCAGGCGCGTCACGCTACCGGCGCGCCACGCGACCTTGCCGCAGTGCTCCTCCCGCGCAGCTCTTATCCCCGTAGACGGCGGCCGAGACGGGGAGCGGGAAGCCTCGCCTGAGGGGCGGCAGTGGCCTGGGCGGCTCTCCGGCTGCTGTTGTATGGCTGCACGTTGGCGCTACCGGACGGGATGCTGTATCCCCGAGCGAGCCCGTCGTGGGAGCGCAAGCAGCTGGACGGCCTCTGAAGCTTCCGCGCCGACTTCTCCGACAACCGACGCCGGGGCTTCGAGGAGCAGAGGTACCGGCGACCGCTGTCGGAGGCGCGGACTCGGGGCAGGGCCAGGAGTCTCCCGGAAGCCCGGCGGTGGCAATGGGGTAAGCTCCGGCGCCCTGAAGCCTCCTTCACCGGAGTGCCCCGGAGCTGGGGGCCCGGAGGAGGTTAAAGGTCAACGGGCTTGGGGGCGCGGGATTGGAGGACGGGAGTACCAGGGGGACCCGCGAGGGCCGGAGCGGTGGAGGCGGGAGGAGGAAGAAGCACTCCTGTCGAGTCCCGTTCCTAGGCGAAGGCTGAGCCCGGGCAGTGTCCTTCTTTCTAATGTTTAATTTTAATTTTTGAAATGCTTTTGAGACCGGGTTTGGCCCTGCTGCCCAGGTGGGAGCGGAGTGGTGCAATCCTAACTTCTGAGCTCAAGCGATTCTCCTGCCCCAGCCTTGCAAGTTACCTGGGACCACCATGCCTGGCTAATTTAAACAAACAAACAAACAAACTTGGTCGGGCTCGTGGCTCACGTCTGTAATCCCAACACTTTGGGATGCCGAGGCAGGCGGATCACCTGAGGCCAAGAATTCAAGACCAGCCTGGCCAACGTGGTGAAACCCCATCTCTACTAAAAACACAAAAATTAGCCGGGCGTGGTGGTGAGCACCTGTAATCCCAGCTACTTGGGAGGCTGAGGCAGGAGAATTGCTTGAACCAGGGAGGCGGAGGTTGCAGTGAGCCGCGATCACGCCACTGCACTCCAGCCTGTGAGACAGAGGGAGACTCCGTCTTAAAACAAAAACAAAATCAATTTTTTTTTTGTTTTTTTTTGTTCGTATTTTTAAGGTATAGGGTCTCACTGAGTTACCCAGGCTCGTCTCGAACTCCTGGCCTCAAGCCATCCTCCCACATTAACCTCTCAAAGTGCTGATTACAGGCATGAGCCACCCAGGCACTGTCAGGCCTGAGAGGCAGGCGCTGCCCAGAGCTGGGCCCGGGGATCGGGAGGAGGCGACAGTTTAGATATTCTGAGGTCAGCTCTGCCAAGGCGGGAAGGTACCTTGGTTTTCACGGTTCAGATAGAGGACAGAATGTGACCTCGGGCCAAGGACGCCACCCCTCTTCCCCTCCTGACTTGGATGTGGTCAGCAGAGAAGTGGGATCCGATGAGGTTTGGGCCGCGTTTGCCTGGTGTACATCCTCTTTTTCTTTTTTTCTTTTCTTTTTTTTTTTTTTTTTTTGTTGAGACGAAGTCTCTCTCTGCTACCCAGGCTGGAGTGCAATGGCACGATCTTGGCTCAGTGCAGCCTTCCGGGTTCAAGTGATTCTCCTGCCTCAGCCTTCTGAGTAGCTGGGACTACAGGCCCACCACACCCAGCTAATTTTTGTATTTTTAGTAGAGATGGGGTTTCACCATATTGGCCAGGCTGGTCTCGAACTCCTGACCTTGTGATCCGCCTGCCTCCGCCTCCCGAAGTGCTGGGATTACAGGTGTGAACCACCGCACCCAGCCTACATCCTCTTTTTCTGACTTTACGGCATTCAGTACAGGAGAAAGAGAGGAGAAGGCTGGGTGCCAGCGTGTGCCCCACTCACAGTGTCCTAAGCAAAGCACCCCCCATCCCCCTAACCAGCCCTCCTCCCTGTGACAGGCAGTGGGCCATCTGCCTCTTAGTCACAGGTCTGAACCTTCTTGCCTCATGCTGGGATGTGCCCCTGGGCTCACCCCTGTCTTGGGAGATACTGGGTCCCATCCGCTCCAAGGAGGAACTCCTGGCCCCACTGGCCCAGGTGTACAAACCGCCCTGGCAGTTGACCTGTCATCAGCAAGTTATCTGTCTGTTCCACCAGGAGTCCCCGCCGTGTGTCAGTGTTTGCGCTAGGCCTGGGGGCGCGGCTGTGCAGTACGCTGGTCCTGGATCCCTTTGGGGGGCCTAGGAGCTGAGCCCAGCCCTTCTCTTCGCAGTCAGGCCCCACCGTGGACATGCCGGTTCCCTCCAGCTTCAACGACATCGGCCAGGGCTGGCGGCTGCGGCATTTTGTCAGCTGGTTGTGGTATGAACGGGAGGTGACCCTGCTGGAGCGATGGATCCAGGACCTGCGCACAAGAGTGGTGCTGAGGATTGGCAGTGCCCACTTCTATGCCATCGTGGTCAGTGCGGCCAGGAGCAGGCAGGGCGGGTGGGTGGGCACAGCTGCTGAACAGCATGGGACCCTCAGCTGCCACCCACAGCCTGTCTCCTGGGGTGGGACGGTGGGGGGCCTTGCCCTGCCCTGGAGGCTGTGCCCTGTGTAGGGGGATAGGTGGCCTGATGTACCCCATTGGGATGTCATTCTTCCCGTCTGGCTGGCAGGCCCCCGATCCCCATGCTGCAGGTTATGTGAGGGAGTGCCCGATAGCAGTGCCCCTCCTCATGCCCTGACCTGCCACCCCCTCCCCATATCTCCTATGTCTGCAGTGGGTAAATGGGGTCGACACGGTAGAGCATGAAGGGGGCTACCTCCCCTTTGAGGCCGACATCAGCAGCCTGTTCCAGGTGGAGCCCCTGCCCCCCCGCCTCTGCATCACTATCGCCATCAACAACACGCTCACCTCCCAGCCCTGCAACCAGGGACCATCTGTACATGACCGACACCTCCAAGTGGGGACCATCCTGCCTCCACTGCACGCACCCACCTTCCCGCCCCACCCTGTGGTCTTCCTGCTAGGGACAGGGTGGCCTTCGCAGAGAGGAGGCCCTGGATCTGGGGAGGCATGTGAGCTGAGGTCAAAAGACCCATGGCAAGGGCCCAGCGAACCACAATTCTCCCGCCCTAGGTATCCCAAGGGTTACTTTGTCCAGAACACAGACTTTGACTTCTTCAACTACGCAGGACTGCTGTGGTCTCTGCTTCTATACACGACACCCACCACCTACATCGATGACGTCACCGTCACCACCGGCATGGAGCGAGACAGTGGTGAGGGCTTCTGGTAAGATCCTCCCTCAGTGGGGCCCAGGGTGGCTCTGTTTGTTCTCTGTTTGGAAAGCTCTCCCAGCATCTCTAAACCTTCATAGGTTCCCATCCACCTACGAAGCTAAAATCCAGGCTGTCTGAGCCAGCATGGGCTCCCGAAATCACCCATGTGGTAGATCTCGCTTGGAGAAGAGGGGTCTGGCCTAACGTCACACAGCTCAGGGTGGCAATCCTGTCCCTTCCCCACGGTGCTGCTCTCACTCTAGCTCCCCTTGCTACACATCGTGCTCAAGGAACAGGCAGCTTCGAGGGGCCGGGTGCGGTGGCTAACGCCTGTCATCCCAGCTCTTTGTAAGGAGGACTTGGTAGGAGGATCACTTTAGGCCAGGAGTTTAAGACCAGCCTGGGCAACATAGCGAGACCATCACCACAAAAAATTAAAAACCGCCAGGCATGGTGATGCATGCCAGTAGTCCCAGCTGCTGAGGCAGGAGAATCTGTTGAGCCTGGGAGGTCAAGGGTGCAGTGAGCTGTGACCACGCCACTGCACTCTGGTCTGGGCAACAGAGGGAGACCCTGTCTTTTTTATTTTTATTTGTTTTTAAGCTAGAGTCTCACTCTGTAGGAGCCCAGACTGGAGGGCGCTGGTGCAATCTTGGGCTCACTGCAACCTCCACCTCCCGAGTTCAAGTGATTCTCCTGCCTCAGCCTCCCGAGTAGCTGGGATTACAGGCACCTTCCACCACATCCAGCTAATTTTTGTATTTTTTTTTAGCAGAGATGGGGTTTTACCATATTGGCCTGGTTGGTCTTGAACTCCTGACCTCAGATGATTCACCCGCCTCGGCCTCCCAAAGTGCAAGGATTACAGCTGTGAGCCAGCGCGCATGGCTGGAATACCCTGTCTTTAAGAAAAAAAAATTTTTTTTAATTTTTTTATTTTTAAATATATCTTTTTCCTTTTGTGAGATGAGGCCTTGCACTGTTGCCCAGGCTGGATGGCAGTGGTGCGATGATTGACAGCTGTTGTGGGGCCGCAGTTGTAAGTTTCAAAGAATTTAGGCTGGGTGTGGTGGCTAATGCCTGTCATCCGAGCACTTTGGGAGGCCAAGGTCGGCAGACCGCTTGAGCTCAAAAGTTCGAGACCAGCCTGGGCAACATAGTGAGACCCTGTCTCAAAAAGAATGAATAATTAAAATAAATAAAAAAGAATTTAAATAAGAAATCACACAGCAAAGGTGATGCAGCATAGAGCAATTTATTGTAAAGGGAAAAGTATTTTGCAAGTTAAGTGCAGAATAGCCCGGGCACAGTGGCTCATGCCTGTAATCCCAGCTACTAGGGAGGTTGAGATGGGAGAACTGCTTGAACCTGGGAGGTGGAGGTTGCAGTGAGCTGAGATTGCAACACTCCATTATATAATCCCAGGTACTCGGGAGGCTGAGACAGCCTGGGTGACAGAGCGAGACCCCATCTCAAAAAAGATCGTGAAGTCCAAAATACACGGTTCACCCTGAGAGAGGATTCAGGGCAGGCTGCTCGTAAGGATGAGAGAGCGCTGATTATTACTGGGGAAACTCCCTTTCTGGGAGTCTTCCATGATGAATTCCTAAGGAGTTGGAAGAGGTGTTACTCTAAGCACGTTCTGGGTCATCCTCTGGGTGCACATGGGCTGTAGCTGTACATGCTTATTCACACATCACATGTCTCAGCGCCGTGGTTGGCACGTCCGAAGGACACGGTCACTTCCTTGACTACCTACCCTGCCTCAAGATCGTAGCTCGTTGCAGCCCCAAACTCCTGGCTCAAGCAATCCTCCCACTTCAGCCTCCCAAGTACCTGGGGCTGATGGGACTGCAGGCACACACCACCACGCCCAGCTAATTTTTGTTATTTTTTAGGGAAGATGTGGTTTCTCTATGTTATCCAGGCTGGTCTTGAACTACTGGGCTGAAGTGATCCTCCCTCTTCAGCCTCCCTGTGGTGGTGTGTTGGGATTACAAGTATGACCACTGCCCCTGGCCAAATACATGTTTTTTTTTATGTTTGTTTTTTGTTTTTTTGAGACAGAGTCTTGTGCTGTCACCCAGGATGGAGTGGTGCAGTGGTACGATCTTGGCTCACTGAAACCTCCGCCTCCCAGGTTCAAGTAATTCTTCTGCCTCAGTCTCCCTAAAGTAGCTGGGATTACAGGCGTGTGCCACCATGCCTGGCTAATTTTTGTATTTTTAGTAGAGATGGGGTTTCACCATGTTGACCAGGCTGATCTCGAACTCCTGGCCTCAAGTGATGCGCCTACCTCAGCCTCTGAAAGTGCTGGGATTACAGGCATGAGCCACCATGCTCAGCCTGTTTCCTTAAATTTCTTTACAAAAATTTACCCTATGGTAAAGGTGTACTACCAGAAGGTAGAATGAGACACTTTGGTCCATGCGTACATTGTGTAATGATGAAATCAGGGTATTTAGCATCTCTCTTGCCTCATAGAGTTATTATTCCCTTGAGGTGAAGACATTCAGTATCCTCTTTTTCTAGCTTTCTTGAAAAGTACGCTCTGATAATGTTAGACCTGGTCACCCTGCTGCTGTGGAATAGAACTACAGGTTTCATTCCTCTCACGGAGTATGTAACTTTATGCCGTTTCCAATCTCTGACTATGCCCCACCTTTCAACCCCCACCCGTGGTAAGAACAGTTATGCTTACTAGTTCTATGAAAGAAAGTTTTGTGGATTCCTCCTGAGTGAGAAAATGTGATGTTTGTCTTTATGTAGTTTATTTCTTTCTCCTTTTTTCCTTTTTTTTCAGATAGTGTCTGGCTCTGGTTGCTCAAGCTGGAGGGCAGTGGTGCAATCTCAGCTCACTACATCCTTGACCTCCCGGGGCTCAGGTGATTCTCCCACCTCAGCTTCCCGAGTAGCTGGGACTTTTGAGAAATGTCTCTTCCGGTTCATTGCCCAACTTTGGCTGGGTTACCTGGTTTTGCATGTGTTTTTACTAGAGATAGGATTTCACCATTTTGGCCAAGCTGGTCTGAAACTCCTCACCTCAAGTGATCCACCCGACTTGGTCTCCGAAAGCACTGGGAGTACAGGTGTGAGCCACAGCAGCCGGCCTCATTGCATCTTCTAGGTGTTCTTTGAAAAAAATGTGTTGACTGCGTACAGGTGTGTGTTTAGGTTCTCTTACGTCCCTAGGTTCGTGGATTCATTTTTATGCCACTACTGTAGTTTTTGGATGAGTGGAGGTTTTACTTGTAATTTGAAACTGGGGAGTGTGCGGCCTCCAATTGAGTTTGTATTCCCTAGGATTGCTTTGCATATTCAGGTTCTTTGGGTCTTTGGTGGTTCCATGTGAATTTTTAGCCATGTATCGTTAACATTTCATAAAACGTTTGTTTCATACTTCATGTCCAGAATTAGGGGTGCATTGGGACATTGTGATACTTGTTTGTATACCTTGAGTATGGATAAAATCAGGGAGTTTCCCATGCTTGTGACCACGTATAGGTTTTATATCTTCGATGTGTGAACATTCAGTATCCTCCTTGGTAGCTGTTTTGGAAAATGGCATGATCATGTTGTTAAGTATCGTCGCCCTGCTTTGGAGTGGAATACCAGAATGTATTCCTCTCCTGTAACTCTCTGTATACCTATTGTGTACCTATTGCCAATCCTTGGTATCCTCTCCTCCAGCTAGCCTGTGGTGACCACTGCTGTATTTCCATCTTCAGTCAGTTAAATTTTTCAGCTCCTACATGAGTGAGAACATGCAGGCTTGGTCTTAGTCTGCCTTTCTGATTTGATTGAACATAGTATCTCCAGGTGCAGCCATGTTGCTGGAAATGATAGGATTCCATGAATTTTGATGGCCCAAAATTATCCCATTGTGTCTGTGTACTAGAGATTCTTCATCCCTTCATCTGTGGATGGACAGGTAGGCTGATTTCTTATCTTGGCTTTTGGGCATAGGGCTGAATTCCACCTGGGATGACAGATAATCTCTTCCATGTCCTGATCATGTGCTCTGTGTATATACCTAGGAATAGAATTGCTGGAGAAAACGGTAGTTGAAGTTTTAGGATTTCAAGGAACACCCAAGTGGTTTCTTTAGTGTGCGTACTGTTCACCATTTCCCACCAACTGTGGAGACAAGTTCCTCCTCTGGAAATCCACACCTTGATTTTTTTGTGCTTTAGTGTTTCAACTTTTTTCTTGTAGCATCCATTGCATGTAGAGTGAGGTGGAATCTTGAGTGTGTTTTTGATTTTTGTGTGTGTATGATAAGTGGTACTTGCTAAGTTATTGTGAATTTGTTTTTAATTTGTTGTGTAGGACTGGATGGAGGACCTGAAGACGTGAGGTGGAGGCACAGGTAGAAGAGAAGATTCTCACCATCGCTGATTCACACAAAAGCGTAAGTGAAAATCACACTGAAGATTTCATCTCACTGCAGTTAGAATGAATACTACCAACATTTGATCGCAGTTTTGTTTCTGTAGAGTATGTGTGTGTGTATGTGTGTATATATATATATACACACACACAAACACACACAACCGTAAGAGTGCAAGGGACATTTTGACATGTATATGTAGCATCATGATCAAATCATCATATCTGGCATCTCTGTGACCTTCCATCATTGTTACTTCTCTGTGGAGACAATATTCAGAACCGTATTTTCCAGCTGATTTTGAAAAATTTTTGTAGATTCTGTTGACCCTAGTCACCTAGTCACCCTGCTGTGTAACAGAACACCAGAATGGATTCCTCATATCTGAGCGTCACTCTGTACCCATTACCCATCCCTGCCCAGGCTCCCTGCTCTCCCCAGCCTGTAGTAACCCCTATTGGAAGTTCTGCTTCTAGGAGACAATGTGTTTTGGATTCCATATGCCTGATGTCATGCAGTGTGGGTCTCCCTAGCAGACTCATTTCATTTCACCTAATTGTCTTCCAGATTTCTCCAAGTGGTTGTAGATGACATGATTTCCCAAAGTGTTAGAGCTGAAGTGTGTTTCCTTGTATATATATATACTGTGGTTCCTTTATCCCTTCATCTGTGGATAGACAGGTAGGTTGATTCCACATCTTGGCTATTGTGACTAGTACTTCAGGACACATGAAAAGGCAGATAACACAGGGATTTCATTTTCTCTAAACATGTAGCCAGTGGTGGGATTGTTAGCTGGAGTGGCAGTTGTACTTTAACCTTTAGTTTTTTTTTTTAAAGACAGAGTCTTGCTCTTGTTGCCCAGGCTGGAGTGCAGTGGCGCGATTTCGGCTCAATGCAACCTCCGCCTTCCGCGTTGAAGCGATTCTCCTGCCTCAGCCTCCCGAGTTGCTGGGAATACAGGCATCTGCCATCACGCCTGGATAATTTTTGTATTTTTAGTAGAGACGGGATTTCACCATGTTGGTGAGGCTGGTCTCGAACTCCTGACCTCAGGTGATCCACCTGCCTCGGCCTCCCAAAGTACTGAGATTACAGGTGTGTGCCACTGTGCCCAGCCTACCTTTTACTTTTTTAAGGAACTTCCAAAAGTTTTTTATAGAGTGTATAGTAATTTTCATTTCACAAAGAGTGTAGAAGATTTTTTTTTTCCTGCAAGTCTACACTGATCATTGCCTTCAACAATTTTGATTTTTGTCTTTTGTAATACTCATTCTAAGTGTAATTAGATGGTAACCGAGTATGGTTTTGATTCACATTTTTGTGAGGATTAGTGATATTGAGAAACTATCTCCTGTGAGTCAATTTCCTGCCACCTTTTCACTCAGGTCTATTTAGATCCTCTTACCTTGGATATTTGTTGTTGTTGTTGTTGTTGTTTTACACTTAGTCATATTAGTTTACTGTATGTAGTAGATAACAACCTCTTTTCAGGGGTAGGATTTTTTATAGTTTCTCTCAGTCTTTAGGATGCCTTTTTTTGTTTGTTTGTTTCATTGTTTTCTTTTCCCTGTAGAAGTTGCAAAGTGTCCCTAGTCTCATATGGTTATAGTTGCATATGTTAGCAGTGATTTTTGTGTTTAACACCCTACTTCCACAAAACACAGAAATGTGCGTGCATGCACGCACACACACACACGCGCACACACGCACAGCCATGCCTTGCATTGTCTGTGGGTGTTTTTTTTTTTAGTGTTATGATGCTTTTTTACCTTTTGCAGCCTGTTTGCATAGATACAGGTTTCCTAAAATATACACCTGCTCTCTGTTTTCTTATAGGACCTTTACAGTTTCAAGATTGAGTTTAGGTCTTTAATTCATTTTGTGTTGATTTTGTGTATCGTGCATCGTAAGGGCTCTATTTCAGTGTTTTACCTGTGGATATTCAGTCTTCTCAAAATCAATTGAACCAGACTCTTCCTTTCCCATTGTATCTTTCTGGGGTTTTGAAAAATGTATTCCTTACATATCATGTTGGATAGAGTATTTGGCTGCCTCATTCTGTCACTTAGGTCCTCGTTCTGTGTTTGTGACAGTCATGGATTGTTTGGATAACTACAGATTGTTTTTTCATTTATTATTTTCTTGGGTTCTTACCTTGGATTTTTCTTTTAATGCTTTCTACTCTCATTATTAGAGTTTAAAAGGTACATATGCAAGTTAGTTACATCTGTTCATTGCATGACACTGAGACTTGGGGTCCCAACAACCACGTAACCCAGGCAGTGAGCAGAGGGCCCACAGGGTGGGTGTTCAGCACACTCTTCCTCTCCCGTTTTTTTATTGGTCTGGTGGTCATTCCAGGTGTCTGTTGTTCTCTTCTTTATGTTTGAGTCCATTCAAAGTTTAGCTTTGAATGCCACTTATAAGTGAGAACATGTGGCATTTGGTTTTCTATTTGGGCCTTAGTTCACTTACGACAGTGGCCTGCAGTTTCCATGTTCTGGGCTCAGGTGATCCTCCCACCTCAGCCTCCTGATTAGATAGGACTACAGGTGCCCACCACCACATCCAGCTAATTTTTGTATTATTGTAGAGATGGGATTTCACCATTTTTCCCAGGCTGGTCTCGAATTCCGGACTTAAGCCATCCACCTGCCTCGGCCTGCCAAAGCGCTAGAATTACAGGTGTGAGCCACTGTACCGGCCTCTCATCCACTGTTGATGGCTAGGTTGATTCCATGTCTTTGACATTGTGAATAACACTGCTGTGAACATACGAGTGCCTGTGTCTTTTGGATAGAAGGATTAACTTTCCTTTGGGTAGATGCACAGGAGTGGGCTTACTGGGTGAGATGGTAGTTCTGTTTTCAGCTCTTTGAGAAATCCCCGATCTGCTTTCAGTGGTGTCTGTACTAGCTTTCATCCCACCCGGAAGTGTACCAGCGTTTCCTTTCCTCGGCTGCCTCACCAGCATGTGTTCTTTGCTTGCGTGGTCCTCACCATTGTGACCTGCGTGGGATGGCATCTCGTCATGCTTTTGATTGGCAGCTCTCTGATAATGAGTGAGTTTGAGCATGTTTTCCTATTTGTTGGTTGCTTGTACATCGACTTTTGAGCAGTGTGTGTTCACATCCCTTGCCCGTTTATTAATGGGATATTCTTTTTCTGTTTATTCCCCTGGTTGACTTGTTGAAGGGCCTTGTAGATTCTGCATGTTAGATGTTGGTCAGATGCACAGTTTGGGAACATGTTCCATTCTGTACGCCGTCTGTTTACTCTGTTGGTAGTCTCTTTTGTGCAGCAGCTCTTTCAGGTGTTAGGTCTGACTTGTCAATTTTTGTTTTTGTTGCCTTTGCTCTTCAGGACTTAGCCATCTAAATGCTTTGCCAAAGCCTATGTGGAGAAGGATATTTCACAAGTTTTCTCATAAGATTTTAATAGTTTGAGTTTTTACGTTTAAATCTTTCATTCATCTTGATTTCCTCTTTGTGTCTGGTGAGAGGGAGGGCCCAGTGTTATTCTTCTGCACCATTGATAGCCACTTACTTCAGCACCATTGATTGAATAGGGTGTCCTTTTCCCTTTGCTTACTTTTGTGGATTCTGTGTTAGATCAGATAGTTTTCAGTGTGTGGTTTTACTTCTTGGTCCTCTCTTGTGTTCCACTGCTCTGTGTGGAAGCGGGTCCCTAGCTTTTCCATGAAATTTGAAATCAGGGAGTGATGTATCCGGTGTAGTCTGGATGTCTCAGGGTTGCTGAGGATGAAACTCAGGGCGCTTCATGGTCCCACGTGAATATTAGCATCGTGTATTTCTATTTCTTTCGACAAATGTGTTCCATAGTAAAGGAACAGTACAATGAGAGGGTAGAGTGGGGCATTATGGTCCATGCATACATTGTGGAATGATGAAGTCAGGGTACTTATTGTTTCTGTTACCTTCTCCCATTGTTTATTCCTTTATGGTGAGAACCTTCAGTATTCTCCTATCAAGCTGCTTTGAAAGTGATGTGCTGATACTGTTAACTGTGGTCACCCTGCAGTGGAATAGCACAACAGAATTTTCTTCCTCTCATTTATGTGTAACTTTGTACCCATTTACAGTTCCTGCCCATTACCCCTCTTTTCCCCCAATCTCTGGAATCCAATATTGTCCTTGCCAGGTCTTTGAGATAGAGTTTCTCAGATTCTGCATGAGTGAGATGACTCAAGGTTTGTTTCTCTCCCCCTCGCTCATTTAATTTACCATCATGTCCTCCAGGTGCAACCGTGTGGTTCCCCATGATATGATTTCATTGTGGTTTTCTGTCTGAAGAGTATCCCAGTGTGTACATGTGGAGCAGCTTCTTTATCCCTTCATCTGTGGATAAGCAGGTAGGTTGACTGCTTATAGTGGCTCTTGGGAACAGTGCTGGAATCCCCATGGGTGGGTAGATCTATCTTTGGTGTCCTGATTTCAATGGCTTTGAGCGTATTCCTAGTAGTAGAATTGCTGGTTGAAATGGTAGTTGGAGTCTTTTAAGGTTTGGAGGAACCTCCAAGTGGTTTCTGTAGCGTGTGTACTAGTTTACCTTCTCACAAACTGTGGAGAAGAGTCTCTCTCTCTCTCTCTCTCTCTCTCTCTGTCTGTCTGTCTCTCTCTGGAAACACACACCAGCATTTGCCTTTCTTTCAATGTTTTTTGTCTTTTTTTGTAAGACTCATTCCAGTTAGAATGAGATGGTATCTAAGTGTGGTTTTGATTTACATTTTGCTTGTGGTGAGTGATGTTTGCCAAGTTAATGTGAACTTGTTTCAATTTAATGTGTAAGACTGGGCAAAGGACCTGAAGACCTGAGATGGATGCACAGGTAAAAGATTCTGAATCAACATTATTGATCCTCACGAGAAGTCAAAACCACACTCAGATATCATCTCACTCCGGTGAGAATGAATGTTACCAGAATGGGATAGCAATTTCATTGCCGTAGAGTATGTGTGTATAACCAGCTGCTGTAAGGGACAATTTGATCTATGTATAAGTGGCATCATAATGAAGTTGCAGTGTCTAGCATCTCTGTGAGCTCAGAGTTATGATTTCTCTGTGGAGAGAATATTCACAACTGACCTTTGTAGCTGTTTTGAAAATTTTGGTTTTCTGTTCTTGCTTTTTGTTCATAATGGCCTACGGCTCTGTCCGTGTTTCTAGTAAGGGCATGGATTTGTTTTTTATGGCTGTGTAGCATTCCGTGGTGTGTATATACCACATTTCCTTTCTCTGATCCACTGCTGATGGGCACCAAGGCCGATTCCATGTCTTTACCATTGTGAGTAGTACTGCCATGAACAGACGAGTGCATGTGTGTTTTGGGTGGAAGGATTTTCCTTTGGGTAGATCCTTAGGAGTGGGGTTGCAGCGTGGGGTGGTAGTTCTCTTTTAAGTTCTTTGAGAAATGTCCACACTACTCTCCAGGGGGTCTGAACTAGTTTGCATTTCCCCCAACAGTGGACCTGCATTTCTTTGCTCATCTGCCCCTCCAGCCTCTGTTGTTGTGGACTGTGTGTCATAATTGCCATTCTGACCAGTGTGAGATGGTATCTCCGTATGTTTTTGATTTGCATTTCTCTGATGATCAGTGAGATCGAGCATGTTTTCATGCTCATTGGTTACTGGTACACCTCCTTTTAAGTGTGTGTTCATGTCCCTTGCCCATTTATAAGTTGTTTTTTTTTTTTTTTTCTGGTTTTATTTGTTTAAGGTCTTTACGATAAATCCTGGATATTAGATGTTTTTCAGATGCATAGTTGGGGAATATTTTCCCTCATTCTATAGGCTGTCTGTTTACTCTGTTGGTAGTTTCTTGTACTGTGCAGCAGCTCTGTTGTGCATTAGGTCTCACTTATCAGTAATTGTTTTTGTTGCCATTGGTTTTGGGGACTTGACATATAAATGCTTTGCCGAAGCCTCTGTCGAGAAGGGTATTTACTAGATCCTGTGCAGGATTTTTTTATAGTTTCAGGTCTTGGATTTTTATGTATTTATGTATTTATTTAGAGACCGAGTCTCACTCTGTCATACAGGGTGGAATGCAATGGAGCGATCTCGGCTCACTGCACCCTCCACCTTCCGGGTTCAAGTGATTCTCCTGCCTCAGTCTCCCAAGTAGCTGGGAGTACAGGCACATGCCACCATGCCCGGCTAAGTTTTGCTTTTTTAGTAGAGACGGGATTTCACCATATTGGCCAGGGTGGTCTTGAACTCCCCGACCACAAATCATCTGACCACTTCTGCCTCCCAGAGTGCTTGCATTTCAGGCATGAGCCACCGTGCTCAGCCTGGGATTTTGCATTTCAATCTTTGATTCATTTTGAGTTGCTTTCTGTACATGGTGAGACACAGGGGCCCAGTGTTATTTCTTCTGCATCCAGCTAGCCACTTATCCCAGCACCACTTACTGGTAGGGAGTCCTTTCTCCATCGCTTATTTTTGTTGATTTTTTTCAAGCATCAGATGGTTTCAGTTGTGCGGGTTTATATCTGGGTCTTCTAATCTGTTCCACTGCTCTGTGGAACCAGGTCCCTAGCTTTTCAGTGAAAATGCCAAGCCATTACATTGTCTATGGATGTTTTCTTAGAGTGTTTCCTTTGTTTTAATGTTTTGTTTATACCTTTAGCAGGCTGCGTGCATGGATTTCTTTTCTAAAATACATGCGCACCCTGTTTTCTTGTGGGAGTTTTGTGGTTTCAGAATTGAGTTTTAGGTCTTTAATGTATTTTGCATTGATTTTTGTGTTGCGTGACATAAGGGTCCTATTTCAGTGTTTTGTATGTGAATATTCAGTTTGCTCAAAATCATCTATTAAACAGTCTCTTTTTCCCATTGTGTCTTTTTGGTGTTCTTTTGAAAAAATGTGTTCACTATATGTAAATTGGGGTTGAGTATTTGGTTTACTCATTCTGTCCACTTTCTTAGTTTATGCCAATAAAGGATTGTTTGGATAATTATAAAAGCTTGTGTTTTTCATTCATTTTTTTAGCTTCTAAGTGTATTTTTTAACATAATTTCTACGTTTATTATAGACTAAAGGGTACAAAGGCAGATTAGTTACTGCCTTTGGTATACTGCATGCCACTGAGACTTGGGGTCCCAGGGACCTTATCACGCAGGGAACAGGTGCACCCACCGGGTAGGTCTTTAGCACATACCTTGTGCCTTCTTTTTCGTCTGATAGTCACCAGTGTCTGCTGTTTTCCCTTTACGGTAGGGTGTATTCAATTTTAGCTCCACCTTGTAAGTGAGAACATGTGTCATTTGGTGTTCTGTTTTTTCCTTATTTCTCTTTAGATAATGGCCTCCAGCTCCTTTCATGGTGCTGCCAAGGACATGATTTCCTTCTTTTTTGTAATGGCTGCCTAGTTTTTTGTGGTATATATGTACTGCATTTTCCTTTTCTGATCCACTGTTGATGGGTACCTAGGTTGATTTCACGTGTTTGCCATCGTAAATAGTGCTGCCAAGACCGTTGGTGTGCATGTGTGTTTTGGTCAGAAGGATTCATCTTCCTTTGTGTATATCCTAGTGGTGGGATTGCTGGGTCAGATGGTAGTTCTGGTTTAAGTTCTTTGAGCAGTCTCCGAAGTGCTTTCCATGGTGTCTGAACTACTCTGCATTTTCACCAAAAGTGGACCAGTGTCCCCTTTCTCTGCTGCCACACCAGTGACCTTTTTTTTTTTTTTAAACTGTGTAATCGCCATTCTGACCGGTGTGAGATGATATCTCCTTGTACTTTTGATGTATATTTCTCTGATAGTTAAGTTGAGCATATTTTCAGATTTGTTGGTTGCTTGTACGTCATCTTTCAAGAAGTGTGTGTTCATATCCATTGTCTATTTATTAGTTATTTGGGGGGTTTTGCTAATTGATTTCTGTAAGGTCTTTAAGGTAGATTCTAGATATTAGAACCTTGGTGAGGTGCATAGTTTGGGAACATTTTCTCTCATGCTGTATGTTGTCTGTCTACTCTGTTGGTAATTTGTTGTGTTGTGCGGTGGCTCTTCAGTGTATTAGGTCCCACATGTTGATTACTGCTTTTGTTGCAGTGTCATGTGGGGTCTTAGGCATGTAAAATGCTTTGTCAAAGCTGATATAGGGTCTCTTAAAGGATTTTTGTACTTTGAGGTCTTCCATTTACATCTTTCATTCATCTGAGTGAACTTTTGTACATGGTGAGAAGTAGAGGCCTAGTGTTACTTACTCTTCTGCATATGGCTCGCCACTTACCCCAAGACTATTGAAAAGGGAGTTCTTTCCCCGTTACTTATCATTGTGTATTTCATCCAAAATCAGGTGGTATGAGGTGTGTGGGTTTACTTCAGGTTCTCTTCCACTCATCCATGTGGAAGCAGGTCCCTAGAGTTTGAGTGAAATTTCAAATCAGAGAATGTGATGCATCCAGTGTAGTTTGGATTTCTCAGAATTGCTTTGGAAATGCAGGGCATTTCCTGGTGTCACATGAACTCCAGCATTGTTTATTTCTGTGTCCTTAAAACCAATTTGCTCTGTAGTAAAGGTATACAGTTAAAGAGTAGAGTGGGACATTTTGATCATGCATATATACCTTGTGTAATGAGGAAAGCAAGGCATTGACTCTCTCTGTTACCTTGTGTAGTTATTATTTATTAGTTCTCTGTGGTTGCAATATGCAGAATCCTTCTTTTCAGCCTTTTTTGGAAAATATGGTAGGATACTGTTAACTCTAGACACCCTACTGTGGAGTAGAACAGCTGAATTTATTCCTGTCATCTGAGTCTAACATTGTATCCATTTCCCAGTTCCTGCCCGGACTCCCCAACCCCCCACCTCTCTTCACCACTGTGGAACTTTCTAGTTCTAGGAGATAAAGTCGTTTAGAGAGAAAGTTGATCTCATTCTCACATGCATGAAATCATGCCGTGTTTGTCTGTCTCTGCCTGACTCATTTTGTTGAAGGTCATGTCCTCCAGGTTTCTGCACGTTGCTGCAGATGACATGATTTCATGAATTTCTGTGGCCGAAGAGGATTCCACTGCGTGCTGCAGTTTCTTTATCCCTTTATCTGTGCATGAACAGGTAGGTGGATTGGATACCTTTGCTATTGTGAGTAGTGCTTCAGTCACCATAGGAAGGCCTATATCTCTTCAACATAACAGATTCCATGCGCTTTCCGTATATAACCAGTGGTGGGATTGCTAGGTGAACGGGTAGTTATAATGTGAAATGTTTAAGGCACCTTCAACTGCTTCGCTTCATGTGTCTAGTAATGTACCTTCCCACGAATAGTGTATAAAAGTGTCTTTTTCTGCGTTTCTACGTTGGCCACTGCCTGTGAACGTATGGGTTTTTTGTTGTTTTTGGTAAGTTTCATTCTAATTAGAGTGAGAGGTATCTGAGTGTGGTTTGCACTTAGACATTTGTGTGAGGATTAGTGAAGTTGAGCAACTTCTCTTTGACCTGTCAGTCAATTTTGTGTTTTCTCTTCAGATGTGCCTGTTCAGGTTCTTTGCCCAGTTTTAGCTTGGGTATTAGGTTTTGTTCATTTTTCCAGTTAAGAGCAGTGTTAGTTTCTTGTACATGTTAGATAACAACCCCTTTCACAGATGATTCTGCTGAACTTTTTTCAATCTGTAGGATGCCTTCTTTAATGGTTCATTGTTTCTCTTCCCCATGCGGAAGCTCTAAAATGACGTTTAGTCCTATGTGTTTGTATTCACATTTTTGTTTTCCATCCAAAAAGAACAAAAAATAAGAAAAAGTATTGCCAAATCAATTGCATGGTCAAAGGGTTTCTTGCCATAAATAATTTTTGGTTTTCTTTTCTTTCTTTTTTGCAAACTGCGTGCATAGATACAAGTTTTGCCGAAATAGAAACTCCCGCTTTTCTTATAGGAGCTTTGCGGCTCCAGGATTGGATTTAGGTGTCTATTTTGTGTTGATTTGGGGGTATTACATGTTTCAGACCCTGAAACGTTGATTTCTTTGGCTTGTTTTTGTCTGATATCCCACAGTGGGGGTTGTGTTCAAATTAAGCTGTGGGACATCCTTTAGATACTGGGTTCAAACAGTTCTCACCTTCCTTGATGTTCATTTAGGGGAGAGGTGTCAGAAGGTCTGGGAAGATCCACAGTGGAAAAAGTTTATCTGTATTTCGTGGAGACTGATGGCCAGCTCCCTTCTGCCCAGGACTTCTGGAGAAGGCCAGCCCTACCACTTGCTTAAATACCTCCCATCTCCAGCCCTTCAGTAAATATTTAAGTGATTTGTTAAATATTTAAACCTTAAGAAAGTTGAGTAATCCAGTGGAACTTGAATTTAACTAGAATTTAAGTTTGAGAGTAGCTGGTCAGTAGAACAAATGTGACATACTATGGGTGACATAGATTGGGTGACATACTATGGCTTTTAAGTTTGAGAGTAGCTGGTCAGTAGAACAAATGTGACATACTATGGGTGACATAGATTGAGTGACATACTATGGCTTTTAAGTTTGAGAGTAGCTGGTCAGTAGAACAAATGTGACATACTATGGGTGACATAGATTGAGTGACATACTATGGCTTTTAAGGGGTTTTGTTTTGTTCTGTTTGTTTTCTTAAACAGAGTTAACAATAATTTGAATAAAGAAGGAAAACATTAAATGCTTGGCATGTGTAATGTGAATGCTATTCCATCACTTGTTCAGCCATAGCCTCAATTTGACATGCTAGGCTATGAATCCTAAAGACTGGTATATGGTTACCGCACTGGAGTTACTTTTCTCATTCCAACAACTACAGAACATTTTGAATAGTTTTTTAAAATTTTATTTTAACGAAAGTTAAGAAAAAACCCTTACTTATACACTAAAGAAAATAAACATAAAATGGTTTCCTGCCTGACTCGCAAAAGTCCCATGGCCTCATCCTGGCCAGCAGGAGCAGTTGGTGATGAGGATCCAGAGCAAGATGCAGCTGAGCTGCCAGCCTCCTGGATGTGGTTCCCTGGTGTCTACGGTCTGGGTGAGGGATGGTGCAGAGCCGGTGTTCTGGCCAGCATCCCGGTGGGTTCCCAGCCACTGCAGGATGTTGCCAGCCTACGGGTTTTCGGGCTCCAGCTGGCAGGACAGCTTGTAGCTGCAGGACAGAGAAGCAGCTGTGAGGCCACCATGAGCCACACATCAGGTCCCCTGTCAGTGCCTGCCCAGCTGGAATCCTGGGTCCCCAGTGGTCCCCATGCAACAGGGCTTGATGCTGGCCATGGAGTCATGGCCATAGGCTCTCTGCAGCTGGCCACGGGAGAGCCTCCTCTAGGCCAGGTGGGGTGGCTCACACCTGTAACGTCAGTACTTTGGGAGGCTGAGGTGGGTGGATTGCTTGAGGCCAGGAGTTTGAGACCATCCTGGACATCATCGTGAAACCCCATCTGTACCAGAACAACAACAGCAGAACAACCGGACATGGTGGTGTACAGCGGTAGTCCCAGCTGCTTGGGAGGCTGAGGAAGGGCTTGAGCCCAGAAGGCAGACGTTGCAGTGAACAGAGATGGTGACACTGCAGTGCAGCCTGGGCGACAGAGCCAGACCATGTTAAAAAAAAAAATGGAGAGCCTTCTCCCACCCTCAGCCCATGGGCTAGGCCCTCACCTCTCTTTGTCACTGAGCTGCTCCATTCTTGTGAAATAGGTGACAAATTTCTCAAGAGGCCGAAGCCTGTAATTCATGGCAGCCACTTGGAGCAGCTGCATTTCCTGCAGAACTCGGACCTCCTAGAGACAGAGGACAGGATGCTGACAGGGCCTGGGTGGAAGTTGCTGCGGGGGTCTTTGGCAGGCAGGGAGAAGGGGCTGGTCCCTGGGGCAGTTTTCTGAAGGGGTCCCATGCAGCGCCTCCAGCCTGTTCTCAGAGTTGGATATAAACAGCCCCTCCTGCAGGAATTGGTCTTTGATTCCAGTGCTTTTCCCATTTTCTCCACTGGGATAGGTCCCCTCCTCCTGTGTGTGTCAAACACTCCCAGTAAGCCTAAGATGTAGAGGATGGAGCCAGGGAGTGTCCTGCCCAGGGTGGACTGTGACGTCCACATTCCCACCCTCATCCAACGTGAGTGCCCCAGCTGCTCACCTTGCTCCTCTTGTTGGTGTTGCCCTGGAAGGCAGACAGAGTCCATCAGAAAGGCCCCTGGCCCACAACCAGCCCCACCCCACCCCTTACCATGCTGCACTACTGCCAGGGCCACCAGGGTCAGGGGATGTGCACACGACAGGACTTGGACCTGCCTCAGGCTCCGGGCTCTAGAGCAGGGGGAATGGGAGCTGAGGCCCAGGGACCTTCTGCCCCAACCCTCTGTGATGACAGACAGGGAAACTGAGGTCTCTCATAGAAAGCACTCAGTGACCTTGGAACTGCCTGCCCTTGGAGAGGCTCAATTTCACCCTCCTATTACGGGACTACCCTAGGGAGAAGCTGAGCCCAGTTCAGCCCACACCTCAGCAGCTTTGCAGTCAGGCAGCTCTGCAGCTTCACCACTCAGGAATAGGGCCTGGTGGCTGCCATGGAGCCTCCATCACTCAGAGGTGATGAGATGGGCCTGACACCCCCACCCACAGGAGCAGCTGTGAGGCTCTCAGGAGAGGAGGTTTGCCAAGGGCTGAGATCTAAAGGCTCGGTCCAGGACCCTCTCCTCCCAAGCTTCAGGATCTTGGTTCCCAAGCACCCTGCCCCAGGCTCACTCACATCCAGGTCATCCGGGATGGCCGAATCCAGCCTCTGTAACTCAGTCAGAAAATCCCCCAGGAAGGGGACCACACCCTGTGCCAAGGAGGGGTGGGGAGGTGGGAGGGGTAGTGGTGATGAGTGTTGGCCCTCAGGTGCCTGCCCAAGGTCCTGTCCCATGAAATCCCATCAGCCCCTGTCTCCCAGAGCCCGCTCCTCAGGTCTCCCGGTTGGAGCAGCCAAAGACCCTCAGCTGCCTTTCCCAATTCTCTGCCTCCTCTATCCCAGCTAACCTCCAAGTCTAGCAAGCACTCCTTGTTAACCTCTATGGTGGGATTTTAACAAGTCACAAAGGCCTGTGGTCCCAGCTTTACCCTTCCCCACATCTAGTCTGAGTCCAGCTTTCCCAGACCCTTCCTCTGGTCTCTCAAATGGAGGTTTTCCAGGCCCAGTGGCCACAGGAGGACAGGGCTGGGGAGGAAGCCCCCGCTGTCTTGATATGGAGGCCTCCAGCTGGCGGGGAAGGGAGCCATGTCCTCTGATCCCCTGCGGCCCGTCCATGCCACAGGCTCACTCACCTTCTTCTGCCTCTGCAGCCTCATCTGGGCTCTCTGGGGGTTCCTCTCCTGGGTGGCCACCTTAAAGCTCCCTGCCTGCCAGGTGTCAGTGACAAAGACAGTGAGGCTCTCCTCCTCTCCCCCAGTTACACCCCAGCCACCCCGCACTTGGATCCCCAGGGAGTGGCGGGAGCCACCTGGCACTGTGCTCATACCATTGGCCCAGATCCACACTCCCTGTGTGTGTCACCCAGTCTTGCAGCCGGGCCTCCCTGAGACTGTTTCCTCTTCTGTAAAGAGTGATGCAAACCACAGCTACCTCACAGGGCCTCTGAGGGCTCAGTTTCCTGTAGCTGTTGCCATTGTTCTCACCATCATCCCTCTGAGGAAGAACCAGGCACGAGCACCCTCAAATTTCTTTCTTTTCTTGAACTTCATTTCTACCCTGTGAGGCCTGCACTACAGGCTCAGCATCCCTTCATTTTCCAGATGAGGAAACAGAGGCCCAGAGCGGGCAGTGGCTCCCCAGGGTCCCAAAAGAGAGGACGCCTCCTTCTGCTCCTAGAGGCTCCGTCTCGGCTGCCTTCAGCCCACATCCCAGCACCACCACCCATCAGGGTCGTGTTCTCTGGAGTCTTTGAGTGTCTAGGTCTCCAGCCACATACAGTCGTGATGGGAAAGGGACAGGGCATTTTAGGAGACCTGGTTAAGTGGCACCTGCCTATCCCAGCCCCACTGGAATCTCTGCCACGCAAACTGGGTTTGAGCCATGCCAAAGGCTTCGCCTCGCCAATGATCCCCCAGGGGAGTTCCGTGCACAGAACTCTCTCTTCCTCCACTGAGGAAGTAGCCTCCTGATGCACCATCTCTGACTGCGATGGCAGGGTTTTCCAGAGTCCTGGGTGGGGTGACATGTTGCTTTCTCATTTGCATGGACGATTCTGAGATCTGGTCAGGGAGGATCACCTAGCAATGTATGAATTCCCCAGATACTTGTCATGAGCATGCGTCGCTGCTAACCGGTGAGAATCCTGTGACATGACCGTTTTTGGGTGTCTGCAAAGGGCAGAGTGGGGAGTCCCAGCAAACAGCTACGTCTGTCCCCAGTATGCCCATTGGTACCCAAAGCTGGGCGGTTACTGGACTCCCTGCCACATGAGCTTCCTCTGTTGTTGTTCCCCCTCTCCCCCAGTGCAGGCCAAGGCCCCCTGCCCATGGAGGTGTGCTGCAGACAGCAGCAGCAGCAGCAGCAGAGAGGCCTGGCTTCCTGAGGAATTGCTGGCCGGTTTGAGGAAGGAAGGAAGTCCCACCTACCATGATCACCCTCCAGCCTGGAGGAAGCTCCATGCCAGCAGCATGGACCAGCATGGGAGCCAGAGCCCTGCTAATGCTGCAGCTCATCACCCCTGCTCAGCAGCCCAGCAGCCCAGCAGCCATTGCCACATCCCATTTCCAGGGCCTACTGCCCCCATGCCCCCACGTGCCCATGGACCGACACACCACTCTTCCTGTTGGGCCAAGGTAGGCATGGAGGGAATTTTTCAAGTCCACTTTTAGTAGGTAAGTCAAAACCAAACAAAATAACCACTCCACACCTGGTCCAATGCCCTTCCAAACTCACTCTTTTCTCTGACCCTTAAACACTTGTCCTGCATCTCCCAGACTCCACTGTACCTTGATCAGTAGGTCCCTCTTCACTGCAGTGTCTTTTTTGCAGAGTTCTTTTAGCTCTTTCATGCTTTTGCTATGGGCAGAGGAAAGAAAGAAGGGTAAATTTGGGAATCGGGGGAGATTTGTGAGTTCCAGTCCCTTTTGTTTGAAAACCCAGTGAATCCCAGCTTACTGGGTGAGAGTTTTCAGTGGAGTCCTCTGATCACAGGGGCTCCAGAGGACCAGGGTGGGACCTCTCATGCTCCTCCCCTGGGCCCCATCTCCACTTCACATGAGCCACTGTGTGTTTACAGTTAGCTTTCAGTTGGACACAGAGTTCCACTGCTGGGTACAAACACCTGAAAGCCTCCAGTTGGCTCCAGTCTGTTCCTGATGGTTAAAAAACCTTAGTCCTGAGTTGGAAATCCTTGCCTAGGAGTCCAGGGCAGCTTAGTGACCACAGCCACCGGCCCATCCCTGCCTCCAGTGTCCCTGGACTCCAGGAACCTTTCAGAGTCATTGAGGGCACATGGGGGGAGACCTGTGAGTCCCTAGGTCAACCCTGATGCTGCCATGGAGAGAGCCCTCCTCACCTGGACACTCCGGCCCACGTCTTGTGTAGCTGACCTATTGGGTTGCTGCACAGAGCAGAGACGATGACGTGCACCGAGGAGAAGTTGTTGAGGCTTAGGCACTCCTGGAGAGGGAAGAATGAGCTGTGCGGTTCAGAGTAGAGCCCGGCCCCCTTCAGCCTCAGCCCCCTCTGCTGAGATCTCCCCTCCTGGATGAAGCAGAGGCCTGGGGAGCCTCAGGAGGGCAGACCTGGGGCCGAGTGGATGTCACTCATCTAGGAGGATTTTAGTTCAACCCAAGGAAGACCCCAGGTCGGAAGTGAGCAGCCACCACTGGGCTGTGGGAGTCAAGGTGAGTGAAGCTCTGGCAAGAAGAGCCTAGGGGATGTGCAGGGTCCAGGCCAGAGATACAGATGCCGATCCTGAAAGCCGATGGAGGAGAAGAGGAAGTTCCCCATTTTTAAAGAGGGAATCCCCAGGCCCAACCGTAGCTTACCCTGGCCACCTTGATCCAGTGCTCCACCACCCTGGCCCTGTCCCGGGCCCTCATGCTGTGGTCCCCGAGGCAGGTGGTGGTGATGCAGTTGGTGAGCCTGTTGAAGTGTGCGATGGTGGCACGAACTGTGGGTGCCATGTGCTCATTCCCCTTCGGATGTCGTTGGCCCCAGATGCAGCCCAAGCATTCGTAGAGCACCACCTTCTTGAACAGCTCCTTTGGGGGAGGAGGAGAGTGTCACGGACACAGCACGCTGCAGCTCAGAGTCACCCACAGTCCCAGGCAGGGACTGAGCTCACAGTCATCCACAGTCTCTGGCAGGAACCAAGCTGGAGCTCAGAAAGCTTTAAAATGGGCTCCAGACTTGTGGGAGTCCCTGGGTTTGGTTTTCTGCCCCCGAGGGAACTGAATGCATCATGGCCCAGAACCCAACAAGGGTGGGAAGAGAGAGTGACATTTTCTCCCAGGCCATCCACACTCCAAGAACTAGAAGGTGGCTCAGTCCTGCCCATCCTGAGGCCTCGTCTTCCTCCTATCTCAATCAGCCCTCTACTACTCTCCGTACCGGTGCACTTTCCTTGTGGCAGCTGCAACTATGGGCTCTGTTTGGGTGTCTGCCATAGAATCCAGTATGCATCAGGTACCTAATAAGTGCTGAGGGTAGTGAGGCTCCTGAGCAGCTGGGTGAATGACCCATGGCCCTGCCTGCCCCACAGTGAGCACCTGCCCTGCCCTGCTTTCTGTCCATCCCCTGTCACTCAGTCTGCACAGTCACTCTGTGCAGCTGGCGCTGGTGATGTCCCATCTCTGCTGTCCACATGCAGACAGGGAAGGCTTGTGGGTGAGGAAACTCATCCAGATCCCACGGTTGGTAAGAAATGGGGCTGAAATTGGACCCAGGGCATTGGCTGCTCCTCAGGGAGAGGCTGGTCTGAGACAGCTGGTGCCAGAGACACAGCCTGCAAAGCTCAGCTGCTCACCGCATCCATGAGGGTCAGCTGCTCTGCCAGCAGCCTGGGAGGGAAGGTCGTCATGTCAGGCAGCTCCTCACTGGGTCGGTTCTTTACAGACCCGCGACAGGGACAGGAGGACTCTGGGGCTGACTGTGGCTCCAGCACTGTCCCTGGAGGGGGCCCTTCCCCTGGTGCCGGTGCTGGTGCTGGCCCTGGTGCTGAATGTAGATGCCCTGGCACACCCAGGGCTGCAGGTGACTCTGGCTCCAGAGCAGGCCCCAGGTCCGCCAGCAGTGGTGGTGCTGGCTCCAGGGCCGGCATTGTTAATGCGTGTTGCCCAGGACGTGGAGCAGGATCTGGAAAAGGAGAAAAGGTCACCACACCAGTCATTTTTCACTGGGTTTTCCAAGCACAGAAATGACCGGGTGGAATTTAAGGGAATTGTAGCCCCAAAACACCACCCCCGGAAAGTCTTGCAGACTGCAAGCCCCCTCACCATCTGGCTTGGCCTCGTTGGGTTCCGGAAGCACCAACTGGCCTAGGACAATTTCCTGATGGTCCTCCAAGCCCAGTCCAGGCCAGGCGAAGTTCCTGAAGGCCAGCTTTATCCGGAAAGATGACCGTTGCGGGGGCTGATAGTAAACCGAAGTGTTTTCGGGGGGCCAGTTGAACAAAATGGAGGTGATGGTGCTGGTCGATGGAGTAGACAGCTGAGTCAGAGGCCTGGCCTTCTCCCACACAACCCTCCAGGGCACCCCTGCGTGGTTCTGGGTCCCTGGCCTGTTGCTGCCAGTGTGGAGGACAGCCCCACCCTACTGTAAGCCATCTCCTGGAAGGGGCAGACCTGGCCATGCAGCAGGGC
Organism: Gorilla gorilla gorilla; assembly: GCF_029281585.2. Taxonomy (NCBI): domain Eukaryota; kingdom Metazoa; phylum Chordata; class Mammalia; order Primates; family Hominidae; genus Gorilla; species Gorilla gorilla. Next base: position 21,178,748 of record NC_086018.1, on the reverse strand, counting down.
TGTACAGACCCTTGTGCGCCCTGGCGTCCCACAGACATTCTCTTCCCAAAGGCCCTGGAGCACAGCACTGTACACCTGTGCACTCAAGACTGCAGCTGCAGGCAGATTTGTGAGCAGCTTCCTCATCAGAGCTCCAGATCTGGGTCCCCCGGTCCTGGGGTTAGGAGGGAAGGGGCAGATGTCGGGGGGAGGAGGACAGGGAGAGCTGGGAAGCCACGGTGCTGAGGGGGATGGGTCTACTCAGTGGCCAGCTGTGACCCCAGCCTCCCCTCTGCTTTGCAGGGGACCTAAGTCTCCATTTACAGAACTCACTATTTGCCTCTTGTGGGGGAAGTCCCCAGATGTCAGCCTTCTCGTGGGAATTATAAGAAGTATGAGCCCCAGGGCTCTTTTAGTCTCTCCCCAGCCAGAGTCCACATATTTTCCCCCATGTTTTGTGGGTGAAAATGGCCCTTCAGAACCCTAAATCCACCCAGTTTATATTTGTTGCTGGGCTGCGTCATTCTAGTCAGAATCTGGGAGGATGCCACCATACGTAGAGGAGGCCATGAGGGTCTCACCTGTAACATTCTATAGATATGACTTGTTTATTCTGTCTACTGTGAGTGCCTGACTGAGTAGAATCAAGGCCGGGGGATTGTCATCTGCTTTGTTTATGAAATTATGCCAAGCCCCAAGAAGAGCGATGCACAAATGAGGTGTTTTGAATGTATGTGTTGAATGAGTGAACCCCAACCTTTGGAGAACCCCAGTGAGCCTCTCCAGATGTCTGAGTGGGCCTGTGCTCCTTTTTCAGCACCAAGGGACCCCTCTTCTGTCTGTGTCAAGGAGAAAGACCAGCCAGAAGGAATCTCAGACATCCTTTACCAGTGCCATCGCAGACTTGGTTTCTGTGTGTTTTTCCAAACAGTGAGTGATATAGGCCATTGAGGCAGAATGCTGAGAGCTGCTTCAAGTGAGGGGGAAGAGAAAAGTAACAAACATGAATCACAGCACCCCCAGCAGATTTTCCAGAGTTTTAGGCTCTAGGGACCCCTTTGTTTGCTGTGTCTTAGATCATTGAGTCCCTACAAGAACCCTGTGAGGTTCGTCTTCTCACTACTCCCTGTTCCAGAGGAGCCAACCGAGGCTCCGAGAGGTGCATCTTCAAGACAGAGCCAGTAGGGGACAGAGGCACCTCCGTGTCTTGGAGGGGGATGGACACTCACCTTCTAACCAGTAGTTCCAAAAAGTGTGGCACGGTGATAAAGTCCCAGGAGGGGCCCAGGCAGGTGGCATAGGAGGAGATGGGTTTAGTTAGAAAGGCTGGAACCAGGGACTCCAACAGCTTCTCCCCAGTGCCGGGCTGGAAAGTTAGCATCCTGCAGATCTCATTTTCATACTAGGGGGACAAGGAGGGACATGGGAGTCAGTGGTAACACCATGGACCACCAGAGGATCGGGATCTGGAACTCACACCAAGAAGCACCAACCCTTCAGGGACTTGTGCATATGGAGAACCTGGGTGCCCATGGTGAAAAGCGTTCTAGGCTTTCAAAGTGACATTGCATGTGAGGATGGAGAATGATAAAACGATTCCTGCCTTCAAGGCATCGTCCCGGTGTTTGTCACCTGTGGGGCAACAGCACCCTCTGTGTCAGCAACCTGCAAGAAGAGCATCATCCCTGCAAGTCCTCAAGGCCTGGGGAGGCCTCATCCCCTCCTCATTTCAGCAACAGCACACAGGACAATACGCTCTAGAAGAACTCTTTGACTTAAAGGTATATGATTGTTTTTGTTCCTTTAACATGAACGTGAGTCTGGAGAAACAGCTACGGCCATCCCAGCCCTGGCCAAGGGGAAAATGCCGGAAGACTCCGGGGTGGGTGGAAGCGCGTCCCAAGGCCCAGGATCTGCGAGGCGACTCGGGGAAAACGCAGGCAGGTATTGAACCCGTGAAAGGTTATGCAAATGTATGTTTGAAAGTGGAAATGAAACAAGGATTTTCTCTGCCACACAGACAGCAGGTTGGCAAAAAGTTAAAAGCATGCTAGTATTCAGGGGAGGCTGCGTTCAGAGAAGCAGCTACCTTCAGAGGCTGCTGGTGACCGTGTGACCAGCTGGAGCGCTTTTGGAAAGTCAACTAGCTAGAGCTGTTGAAAGTTGATATCTGCATATCCTTTCACCCAGATATCCCTTTCCTGGGTGTCTGTCTGCTGCAGGGGATTTGTTTATTTTATGGGTTGAATTGTGTCCCCTTCCCCAAATGTAACTGTTTCTATTCTCAACCCCAGAGACTCAGAATGTGACTGTGTCTGGACACAGAGTACTCCAAGAGGTAATTCAGGTGAAATGAGTTCATTAGGGTGGCCCTAATTTAATATGCCTGGGGTTCTTACAAGGAGAGGGGGTCAGCGCACAGAGAAGTTCAAGAGAAGACCCTGTGCTGACCGAGATAGAAGTCCGCCATCTCCAAGGCAAGGAGAGAGGCCCAGAGAAACCACCCCAGGCTGACAGTTTGACGTTGGACTTCCAGTCTCCAGAATTGTGAGGAACCAGATTTCTGTGGTTAAGCCCTTCAGTCAGGGTGCCATGTTATGGCAGCCCTGGCAAACTGCTCCAGCCTATTAGGACACGCATAGGATTATGCTCCTTGTAGAAAGGCTGCCTCGAAAGGGAATTTTATCATGACAGGCTCCACCAGCACTGAGAGGCTGACCCGCTGTGGAAAATGGCCTCCCTTAAGGAATGTTACAATGACATGTGAGGTTCCAGCTCCTGCCTGATGGGACTGCAGGGATGAGTTCTGTGCAATGATGCTTTAAAGACAAATGCATAGAGTAGCTTCACCTTCTTTTGTTGTAATCAATGCACCCCCCACCCCCACCCCCACCCCTTGTTTGTGCAGAAGTGTTGGATTTTAAGTCCTGGAGGAGGTCTGGCAGGGCAGTGGAGCTGCCTGTTGCTGGAGCTCCACTTAGGGTGGGGAGTTAAAATGATAACAGTGTGAGGATTTTGCTACGATGTTACCATTGTACTCAATTCTTAAAGCAACATGCCGAGATACTCCTGGCATAGCCTAAAGTGAAAACAGAAGGATTTTCTCTGGGCTTCCTCTGATAGGTGAAAGGGACTTTGCCTGTAACCAAGTTGCCACTGGGGACTAATGGCAGCCAGATTCCTTTGGGAGAGGACAGTGGGTCACTCAAGTGGGAATGCCCTAGGATGGAGCTTAGGGAGTCCCCATATTCGTGTCTGAGTCCTGGGCCCACCTTGGTTTTCACAAGTCCTGTCTGTGGAGACCCTTCTGTGCCCAGTCTCACTGCAGACCAGCACTGGACGTGGTTGGTGGTGTGGTGCACGTGCCCTTCTTTGAAGAATATGGAGAAATTGAATCCATCCAACAGCTCTTGTTTGGTCTGTTGTGTGGAGCTCTGCAAAGAGAGTGCCCGAGAGCCGGGCCAAGAGGTGTCAGTGGCCTGTCTGGCTGACCCCACAGTGGGACACCCCTATTAGAACTCCTCCCTGGCACCCCCTTCCCCAACAGGATTTGGCACATAGGAGCGTCTGCATAGACCTCCAGCCAGAGAAGCCTGAAGTCTCTGGCAGATGACAGCTTGAGGACTTGGGATTCAGATCTGAGCAGACAAACTGTGTCCTTGACACTCACCTTCCCATCCTGCCAGGCATGGCCTGGGCTGTGAACCTGACATACCTACCGGGCTCCAAACACCTGACAACCTACCTGCTCCTATCCAGGGAGGGCCCCTCATCTCTTGTTTCCCCCAAACAAATGGGGAGGGGCTTGGGGCTGCCCTGATGGGCACAGCTGAGGCCTAGCCTGGACGGGCCTGCCCTGGGCCCTGTGTTACCTGTGGGTGCCTTCTGGCAAAGGGCCAGAGGCGTCGAGGGCGAGGGTTGAACCAATGGCTATATTCTCAGGAAAGACTCTCATTTTGGCCTCTTCTGCGACGAGGAGGTCGGCAGCATGTCGGGACACAGCAGGAGAACATGCTGTTCTCTCGAGCGTCGCCTACGAAGTGAGCTGGAAATGGGGCTGTCTCTAGAATGTGGGTGCCTAGTTACCAGAATTGTAAGTTCTGTTGGGGTTCTGTCGGCAAGGAAGTGAGGTCACATCTTGTAGGTTCCATCCTGTAAGCTCCTCCTTTCCATAAGTCCTACTCAAAGGCCCCTCTGGGCTTCTGACCGCTCACCCTCCCCCGTCAACTCCTTACGTATTCACCATTATGAAAAAGTGTGCCCCTTCAGCACCTTGGGAAGACCTGGATATAACCAGGGTCCCAGGTTTGAGGAGACAGTGCTGGGTCAAACAGCCTTTATCTTAGCAGTTGTGAGACCCTAGAGAACTCCTTTGGTGTTTTGGGGTCTCCCCAGCATGCACAATGGGGGTTATGCTAGCATCTCTTTCCTAGGGAACTCATGAGGTATGTTTGAGATAAATATTTAAAAACTCATGGTGTGGTGTTCCCTGTGGATATTGCACACACTTAGAAATGGAACAAATACAAGAAGGGGTGAGAGGTAACATGGAATGCAACTCCAGTGGGCCTGGGGTCCACAGTGTGATCTCGGGAAAAGACACTTTTGCTCTGGGCCTCGTCTTTCATGCTGCACCAGTAGAGGTTGAGATTAAATGAAATTCAGAGATTCTCTGACATTGCACCTTCCAGTGCCTTCCCATTTTATTTAGACCCAGACCCTGTGCCTCATCTCAGCCTAGGGTGGGCAGCGTCCACAGAGACAGCACTGAGGGGTTAGTGACTCCCTTCTGAATGATGGAATATGACACAGATGATGGAATAGCACTTCTGGGCTAGTTCAGGCTGTTACAGCAAAGAAAGAGCCGTAACGGCCTGGGGAGCTCATCAAAAACAGAATTGTATTTCTCCCTGTTCTGGAGGCTGGAAGTTGGATATCAGAGTAGCAGCGTGGTCGGGCTTAGTGGTGACACTGCCGCCCCATTCATTGAGCTTTTACAGGTGCTGTCCTTTCCTTGGAGGACGCCTCAACTTTAGGAGCATGGGTAGACCTCCATTCAAAGCCCAGCTCCCCCTTGTAGCTTGGCGATCGTGAGGAAGTCATAGAACATCCCTGTGCCTGTTTTCTCCTCTGAGAAATGGCATTAGTGAGAATTGTTTCCCTTTTTAATCACAGAAAATAAAGCATGCGAAGAAGTTAACTCGGTGCCATTGGGCAGAGGGTGAGAGCCCAGCAAACCAGAGAGATCAGCTTGCCCACATCAGTGGCGAGGAGTGCAGAGAGTGGGTGAGGCTGGGGCAGGAAGCAGGCCAGCCTGCCAGAGCCCAGGAACAGGTGAAGGGCAAGAGAGCTCCTCACCCTGAATTCTCAGGGTTCACAGGCATGCAGGGGCTGTGGGGAGTACAATCATCAGGGCTGCTCTCGTTCCCCTGGTTCCCTCCATATCTGACATGGTCCCAGGGCCCCTCTCCCTGTGTTTCCTCTCTGCCCTACTTTCTTTCTGGCTGCCCTTCCAGGACTCATTTTTGGCCCTGGTAAGGTGGAGTCTTGAGGTAACTATAGGCCTATTAATAACTCCTCTGATGTTCAACCTGCCGTTTGTTGAGACCTCTGAGCTTAGTCAGAAATCTGCTCCTGCTGGGACCTGAGAGAGGGCTGGAGGGAGCTGACAGTGCAATGGCAGTTTTCCCTGGGGCAGCCACTCCAGGGTCTATTGGCAGGTATCTGCCAAACTGGAGCTTTCTTTTGGGTGTCTGGTGTTCTGAGGTGTGATTTTCCCTCTGAAGATAGGCTGAGCCCCAGGTGGGTGCCTTAGCCTCAGAAATGGGTCCCCCTGAGCTGGGAGCTGTGCTCTACCCTCAGTGTCCTAGGACACCTCACACCTGGCCCTGCCCATTCTGGCTTCCGAAGCCCACAGAGAGGGTCTGTAGAAATTGCTAGATACGAAAGGACTACAAATAAGTCATAGGAAGTGTATTTACATAACGCAGTGGTTTTCAGCCATTACTATATGTTTACTTCAGCAAAGGCGAAATTTAAGAATGTTAATACCCTGTGTCACCCTGCAGAGATTTGGATTTATTTGATGGGGCAGGAGACAGGCATCTTTGGTTTTGTTTTGTTTTGTTTGTTTCTTTCTTGAAAGCGGGACTTTGCAGTGTTGCCCAGGCTATAGCGCAGTGGCACGATCATGGGCACTGCACCCTTGATCTCCCAGGCTCAAGGAATCCTCCCTTCTCTGCCTCTCAAGTAGCTGGGACTATGGGCATGCACCACCATGCCATGCTAATTTTTGTGTTTTTTGTAGAGGTGGGGTCTCACTGTTCCACCCAGGCTGGTCTTAAAAGTCCTAGCCTCAAGCTGTCCTCCTGCCTCAGCCTCCCACAATGCTGAGTTGACAGATGTGAGCTACCATGTCTGGCCTGTTTCTTTGAAGAGCTCCCTTAGTGTTTCTAATGGGCATCCAAGCAAAAAAGATTTTGCTTGCAGAAGGCTCGTGGAACCCTACTGAGGCCGCATCTTCTTCACAGCCAGCAGATCATTCCCTGAAGTGTCTGCTTAGCAGTGCACAGGCTATTTATATCCTGGGCTTTGGGGAGCTGTTGGGTTTGGGGACTGGCTGGCACATGGGTATTGGTTCTGGGATCTGTCACAGCCTGGTCTTGTGGGACACCCAGTCTAGGATCCTCCTTCCCAGACCACCATCCTGCCTCTCACTGCCACTATGGCAGGAGACCAAAGCCATGACCCCGTGGTCAAAGGCATCCATGTGCAGGACCGAAGTTGAGTGACTCATGTGGGGAGGGGTGGGGCACAGCTGCTTGCTGGAAGGGTGTTGGGAAGTATTGGTCCATCAGCTGTCATGTCCACCTTTTCCTGCTGAATCCCAGCGATCCTCAGTGGTCTGAGAAGCGTGTGGCACCTGGGTTCTTGGCTGGCTGAGCTGGTGCTTTTGCAGCCTCTTCGGGGCTCTTGTATGTGAGGTCTCACCTGAGTTGCTTCAGGAAACCTTTGACCCTCAGGTTACCTCCTGCTTAAGAGCAGAGCCTTTGTGTGGAGATCTGGCTGGCCTCTCTAGCATCCAGCCTGTCCTGTCCTGTTATGTCTCGGTTTGAGGTTGTGCGGAGGGGTCTCTTCCCGTAGAGGAGGCAAGGCCAGTCGTGTGGGTCAGAGTGAAGCATGGCGATCCCAGCTGCCTGTGCCCGGCCTTTGACTGGAGGAGTCTGAAAATGACCAAGCCTGGGGAGCTGCCCTTCCTGGGAAACAGCATGTCTCCTCCCCTATTGTGGAGTTTCTGGATGTGATCCAGAGTGTGCTGGGCTTCTGTAGCATGTGCTGGGTGTAGCTGTGTGATTCAGGGTGGGAGGTGCAGGGGATCATCTGCTCTGAGCCAGATAAGGCCTGGACAGGACTGGGGGGCAGCCCTCAAAGCCACGTCTGATGGGAGAGTAGGCATGGGTAGGGAGGGGACAGGGTCACCGGGGCTGTGTGTCACCTGTTCTTGCTGCTTTGTCTGCCCTGGGAGTGAGAACAGAGGTGGGCTGCTGTGGACCCACTTTGGCTTCCTGCAAGCAGGTGTTCATGTGGGGAGCAAGGCGGGTGGGTGGGGGACAAAGCTGGTTTCTGAGGTGTTGAGTGGTTCTTTGTATGTCATTGTCCTTTTTCTCTCTGCCTTCCCCAACAGCTCTGCTGTAGCAGCCCATTGACCAAGTAGGTCACTCAGAGCATCCTGGTCCTACACATAAGCGTTAAGGCCCCTGAAGGGCCAGAGAAGGCTTAGGAGTTTCTCAAGAGTGAGCCCAGGGTGGGAGGGGGCCAGAGTCACTGAGAACAGCCCATTTGAAAAGTCAGGCAGAGGGATCCTGAGCCCTGAATATGCCTGCCTGGCCTGCGGTAACCATGCCAGCAGGGTCAGGGCATTTGGCCAATTGCTGTCTTGGTGGAGGCAGGAACGTCTTGCTTCCCCAACCCCTGTCTTTTTGTCTCCAGTATCCTTGGAGCAGCTGCAGGGTGGGTAGTGGGGTGTCTCTCCCAGCTGCTTGAAGAGATGAGCCTCCACCCGGCTGCCTCTGCCAGGGGGAAAGAGTAATGACTGCAGCAGGGAGAAAAGCGAGCCCAGCCCCTTTTAGAATCAACCCTGCTGCTCCGATTCTAATTTTCAGTTCAGATTTTGCAGGCATGAGTGTGGGTCCCTGAGTACCTGCCCTTTGAATTCTTTTGGTGAGGACTGAGCATTCCCCCAGGAGCTTCTCATCGAACCCCAAAAACACGGCCCCCAATTCACCACCTCATCCCTTCCCAGGACCTGCTGAAGCTCACACCCGTGGACCACCCAGACTGCCTGCCGCTACAGGATGCCCTCCGCATCTCCCAGGACTTCTTTCCGGCATCAGTGTGGACACTGACCCCGCTGGACTGCAGTCACAGTGGACTCCCAAGGGGCAGGTGAGCTCATGGCCGCAGCAAGGCCTCACGCTCAGGTTGAGGAGCCCAGAGTGGTCCAGATCCCCAGTCCCTTCTCTGATGGCACAGGCATCTCTCTGTGTCCCTTGTCTCTGCAACCCTGATTCCCCATTCCCAGCCAAGGAGAGGTCTTCGATCCCTGGTCATGCTGATTTGATTCCCTGTGGCATTGTGGGCCCTAGGCTGAGAGCTTTAAGCCCAGTCTCTCAATAATCCTAAGAATCCAGTGAGCCAGAAGAGGGCACAGGACCAGAGAGTCTCTCCAGGTACGCCACACAGTCTTTGAGCTGTGTCGGAGCTGGATTGTTTACCTGGGGCTGGCTGTCTGGAGGCCCCAGGCATTGTCCCCCACACCAGGGAAGTTGGCCTGTGGGTAACTCATTCTTGAATGCAGACACCTGCCTATGCTATCAGGGTGACCCAGGAGGGTAAGGGAGCAGGACATCTCAGCCACTTTAGATTGACTTGCATGAGCAAGAGCCAGGAAGGGAGCCCCACAGCGGGAAAGGCTGGTATTAGAGGTGGCCAAGGCCATCCAGGTTGCTGGAACATTCCACATGGGCTCCTGGATGTCAAACAGCAGTTTCCCTGGGGGCCCTTCTTGGTGGAAGGGTGGGGGTTAGTCCAGTGAGGGGAAACAACACTCAGCATGAGAGGCACAATTAACCCCTGTGGGTCGGCAGCCTGGCCCAGATCAAAGGCTTCCTGACCGATAGAGGTTGTTATGTGGCCCTGAGGAGTGAAGACTGCCTGGGTTCATGCTGCTTTGTTACATTTGTGAGTGAGGGGCAGGTCTGGAGAGTGTCTGATGGCACATAAGGAGCTGTTTCTGTGCAGTTGTTGGTTCTGATTTGCAAAACCATGGGATATCACTAGTTTGTTTTACTCTGGGGATATCTGAAAAATCTCTGGAAGACTTAGGGTAGCATCGGTTGTAGGTCATCTTAACTGTACGGTTTCAATGCACGCACCTACATCTCGCAGTGTACGCAGGTCACACGGTGTGTCATAGAGACAGGAAAGACTGGGACAGTTGGTTGCAGCCCCGTGGAAGCCCCCCTGACTCTGAGGGTGGCTGAGGGGAAACTCTGGAAATCCTCATGGAGTAGAAACCATCCAGAGCCCAGGTGAGAGGTGGCTGCAGGTCCCCCCAGGACACTTCTGCAGCCCCGACCGAAGGCAGCCCGGGGTCTCCCATCCCCTGGGTATATTTGTTAAAAATGTGTCCATCATATATGAATTTGGGTTTGGTATTTGGTTCCCTCGTTGTGTCTTGTTCTGTATTTTTGTGTTAATGTCAATACCGTATTGTTTGGACCACTATAGCTCTTCTATGTCATTTGTAATCAGGGAGCATAATACATCCATGTACTTTGTATTTCCCGGTGGTGAGATTGCTAGATGACATAGTAATTGTATTTTTAGTTTGTGGAGGAACTGCCAACTATTGCTCATAGTGTGTACACCCATTTACATTCCCACCAGTAGTGTCTAAGAGTTTCCCTCTCTGTAAATTTACACTTGTGATTGCCTTTTAAAAATTCTGTTTTTGCTTTTGGCAACATTCATTTTATGTGGATGGGGACACTGTCTTAGTGTGATTTGATTTAAATTTTTGTGATGATTAGTGATGTGGGCAAGCTTTTTTTTTTTTACCTGTTCATTTCCTGCCTTCTTTTCAGAAATGTCTATCAGTTCTTTGCCCAAGTTTTGTTGGATTAGTTGGTTTTGTGTATTTTCCTACTTTATGTTAGTTTCTGGTATATGTCAGATGAACACCTTCAGCTCCATGATTCCTTATACTTACCGCCTCACAGCATCCTGTGCTCATTCTGTCTCTTCCGCTCAATGACCACTGCCTGTGTCCCATTCTTCTCCCTCCCCAGGGCAGGGCCCAGACCTCCTGCCTCCCATGGAAGCCTGGCCCAATGCGGGGCCAGCCACATGGCACAGTGTCCAGGGCCTTTCTGAGTGGTGGACAGGCCAGTTGGCATGGAAAATGGCGTCTGGGATTTCTGAGTTGACTGTTGAATGCAGACTCAACCCACTCACAACCAGTCACCACCACTGCCACCCAAGCAAGCCACCTGGGAGCCTGGAAATTGCTCTGCCCACCTCTTGCCATGGGCACAGACACATACCATAGGGAGGACTGCCAACAGACCCAGCCCACCTGCCCCTGGTCCCCAAGGATGACATTCAGGGGCCTGGGGATCACCCCAGCCCACCAACCACAACCTGTGTCCATGCAGGCTCCCACAGGGCCTAAGGACAGGCTGACCCCTCCCAGAGAACCCCCACCCCACAAGTACCCAAGTACTTCACCTAGGGACCTGGGTATAGACCTGCCCTGCCTTCCACTTCTGGCATGTGCTTGCACCAGCAGGGGGCCTAACAACAGGCCAGACCACCTGATGTCAGCATCAGGTCCCATGCCATCGTGGGACCTGGGGATCACCCTGCTCTACCCATGAGCACCGTCAGGGGCCCCGGGGCAGGTTCATCCCACCTGGCATATGTATGCATGAACTAGAAATGTGTTTGCCTGCTGGGCATGGTGGCTCACGCCTGTGATCACAGCACTTTGGGAGGCCAGGGCGGGTGGATCACCTGAGGTCAGGAGTTTGAGACCAGCCTGGCCAACATGGTGAAACCCTGTCTCTACTAAAAATACAAAAATTAGCCAGGCGTGCTGGCATATGCCTGTAGTCCCAGCTACTCTGGAGGCTGATGCAGGAGAATCGCTTGAACTCAGGAGGCGGAGGTTGCAGTGGGCCAAGATTGCGCCACTGCTCTTCAGCCTGGGGGATAGATTGAGACTCCATCTCAACAGCAAAAAAAAAAAGTGAGAAAGAAAAATGTGTTTGCCGCTGTGATACTTTCAACAACTCAGAGACATGGGGAAGCAGTTGATATGACATAAAAAAAAAGCCCGTGGCAGATCCAGCTGACAGATGTGATGGCAGTTCTGCTGCTATGAAAGCAGTCTTTCTTTGACATTAAGGTTTGTCACAGCTCTTGAAAATTTCGCAGTGACGTTGAAGGTCTCTCAGAAATTCCACGGATCCTTGTATTGCGTATGCATGAATAAAGTTAGAAAACTTTTTTTATCTTTCTCTAGAAATGAATATGAACTTGGGTTAACTTTCTGAGTCAGTTCCCTTGGAAACCTGGAAAAGGTGGAATGTCATCTGTGTTGGGTTACCAGACTACAAATAAAAATGGCCCAGAGTTGGTCATCATTATCTGAATTGGGAGAGCTATGATGAATTGTAAAACAGTGGGGGCATCTCGAGTTAGAGAAGAGTATTTGCAATTTTTGAAGTCTGCCATCAATTGGACTTTGCTGTTGTTAGAAATGTTTTGAAGTCTGTGGTCAACTTTTTCGTGGCTGGCTTTGGAGAAGAAATCAAGAGGTAAACCATACTTTGGGTTTCCCTGAGCACAGTGGTGTTTGTAACTAGGCATGTCCGTTGCTGGGACCCTTGAAAACTTTGACCATGGGACTGTTAAAAGAAATCTCAGTTTCTTTTTGGGACACAGGCTTCTAAGCTTGGTAGCCCTGTGCCCACCCGTGTGACCTTGTTGCTTTGCACGTGAGGTGTCACTTGGGGAGCAGGATCCAGAGAATAGCTCCTGGCCTGAAGTGTGGACAGCCGTGAGGATTCCTGCTAAAGACACAGGCAGGATACATCTGCTGGCACACGGTGTTTCGTGTCTTGTATCCTTCTACATGATACCAGTGGCACTATTGGCTTCATGGGAACTATTTTAGTCGTGTGAATGTTAGATGTATAAGTGAGCTAAGGCCAACCGAGGGCACAGTGGTGTGTCAGTGTCACTAATCATCAGAGAAACACAAATCAAAACCACAATGAGATCTCACCCCAGTTTAAATAGGCCTTTGTCAAAAAGACAGGCAATAATGAACGCTGGTGAGGACGTGGGGAAAGGGGAGCCCTCAAACACTGTTGGTGGGAATGTAAACTTCCGACCTCAAATGATCCGCTGGACTCCTCAGCCTCCCAAAGTGCTGCTGAGATTACAGACGTGAGCCACCATGCCTGGCCACAAATGGTATCGTTTTATTTTATATGCGATGGTTCGTTTCAAATATATTGAATACAGTTCCCTTCTGCCTGTTTGTGTTGTATCACAAAACTCATATTGAAGCTCTAAAACCAGAGCATTTGTAAGCCACTCCTGGATTTTGAATGGGGCATGGATGGACTCAACCTCTTTTAATTCCTCCAAAGAATCCCATGAGATTTTAAAAAAACTTTCACTTTAGATTCAAGGGGTACATGTGCAGGTTTGTTATGTGGGTATATTGTGCAGTGCTAAGGTTTGAGGTATGAATGATCCCCAGCACCCAGATAGGACCCAATATGTAGGTTTTCAGCGCTTGCCCCTCTCCCTCTCAGCCCCCTGCGGTTGTCCCCAGTGTCTGTTGTTCCATCTTGATGTCCATGTGTACCCAGTGCTTAGCTCGCACTTGAAGTGAGAACGTGGTATATGGTGGCTCACGCCTGTAATCCCAGCACTTTGGGAAGCCGAGGCGGGCGGATCACAAAAAAAAAAGATAAAATAAATAAAGGCTACAAATAAACAGTCAGATGAAGAGATAATATAAGGCAAAGACTGGAAGACTCCCAAGTACAGAAGTTTCTGTCCTAATGGAGTTGGACACATGGATGAGTTGGGTTTTTTTGTTGTTGCCCAGGTTGGAGTACAGTGGCACTATCTCAGCTCACTGCAGCCTCTGCCTCCCGTGCTCAAGTGATCGTCCCCCTCAGCCTCCCAAGTAGCTGGGACCACAGGCATATGCCACCATACCCAGCTAATTTTTTTTTTATTTTTGTAGAGATGGGGTCTCTCTATATTGCCCAGGCTGGTGGTGAACTCCTGGGTTCAAGCCATTCACCCACCTCGCCCTCCGGAAGTGCTGGGATTATAGGCATGAGCCACTGCGCCTGGCCGTGGATGAGTTCTTATTCACCTTCCTGTCGGCCTCCACATGAAGCTCCCCAAACCTTGTCCTCTTTGGCCTTGTAAAAAAATATATATAATTAAAAAATTAAAGACAGGGTCTTACTTTGTTGCCCAGGCTGGTCTTAAACTCCTGGTCTCAAGTGATCCACCCACCTGGTCCTCCCTTAGTGCTGGGATTACAAGATTAGAGATGCCAGCTGTCAGGTGGCTAGTTAGATTCAGTGTAAAGTCCTAGAAGATGCATTTTAGTAAAAACAGCTAGCCACCTGACAGCTGGCATCCATCCATTCAGTGAAGATTGTTGTGCACTGTGGATACTGTGGAGGAGGCAGCAGTCGCAGCCGGCCTGCAGAGTGAGATGCAGTGCCGGAGGGCTTCAGGAGGAGGTGACATTGTGATTGGTGTCTGAAGAGTGTCTCCATGATAATGGAGTCAGTGCAAAGTCCCAAAGACCGGGAAGGAGCAAGAGGAAAGGACAGTTCATATCCAGCTGCCCCACTCCAGAAAAAAAAAAAAAAGGAGGAAAGGACGGGTGCCAGCAAGGTAGGACAAGGGGGACCTCTGGAGTGTTTTTTTTCCAGTTGGGGAGGGATGTGCTCAGATGTGCATGCCGATTGCCAGGGCTGCAGTAGGGAAACAGCAGAGGGGCTGGGACCTGTGATTGGGAGTCTCCAGGTGAGAGGGGTGGCCCGTGGGGACTGGGGATCAGGTGAGGCTGGGAGTAGGGTATAGAGGTGGGAGCAGCTGGACAGGACCAGTGAGGATGCAGGGGCAGCTGCCCAGGGCTAGACTGTGGCTGCCCTGGTGGTAGGAGGTCTGGGGAGGCAGCTGCTTAGCTCAGGCTTGGGCACGTCCATCTGGTGTGTCTGAAACATAAGCCAGCAGGGCGCAGACTCGTCAGTGAGAGCATTCCTGAGCCCAGCATCCAAGAAGCAAGGGAGGTCGGGAAGGTGCTGCTATGAGGCAGGGGGAGGTCCCCAAAAGTCCAGATGAGAGCATGGCATGCGTGGAAAGTGCTGCGCAGTTTTGGCATCAGTGAAGTCACAGGGGGCTGTGTGTGAACAGGTGTGCTTGGGCGTGTCACCAGGGAGGCCTTGAGACAGGAGCGGGTTCGGGTTGGCTTTCCTGGAGACCAGGACGTGGGATAGTGTCGGGGCTGAGGCATGGACAGTCTTCCTGCACCCCCAACCCCTCCTTGGAGCTTTCAGACACTGCAGATAATTACCAGGTGATGTGATAAATACTACCTGTGGAGGGTGCCTTGGGCAGGGAGGACAGGGCGGCCAGGAGGGGTACCCTTTGGGCCCCTGCTCTGAGCTGCTTATCAGGAAAGGTGAGAAGCTCCTACAGGCCTGGTGTCAGAGCCTGGCGAGACCCTGTGAGGCCTTGAAAGTAGGAGGTGCTCCCTACAGTCTGTGCATTGTCATCTCAGGGAATCCACCCAGTAACTGTTCTAGTTATCCCTGCTCTCTAGGTAGGAGACTGAGGCCAGGAAGGGAAAGGCTGCTGTGATACCCACACTATCAGTGGCTGGGGTTGAGTTTGAACCCAGGGACTCTAGGGCCCATGCCTCTGCCATCCTGCCTCTGAGTTTGGGAGTTGGACTTGTTCCATCAAGTGCCAGGCCAGCCCTGCTGCTGGGTGCTCCCAGGCATTCACAAGCTGACAATTCTGAAGGGCCCACGCACTTGGCCATGCTTCAGTCTGTGTCCTGACATCACAGGTGGGTGCTGGAATAACAAATGCTGCAAATGGCACTGGGGGTGTTGGCCAGGCTCTGGGGGCACAGGAGCTCTGCCCATGCCCACAGTTGGCCTGTGCTGACGTCCCTCCATCACAGCTGAGTGGCACCAGCCCTTCCATTGAGCTGAAGTCTTCCTCCCATTCCTTCAGTGTGGTCTTTGTGGCTCAGAGAATTTGTGGCCAGGTACAGGATGTGGGGTGGCCCCTGTTTCTCTGCTCTGTGGCCTTTGACAGTGGGCAGGATCTGAGGCCAGGCCCACCTGCAGCAGGTGTTACAAAGAGGCAAACTGGCGCTTAATGTTGGGAAGAACTCGCCAACCAAACACAGTCCCACTATCTTTGGAGGTAGTGAGCTCCCCATTGGGGAAGGTATGTAAGCCAACCTTTCTGGGATGCTGGAAGATCAGAGGGCAAACACTTGAGATTCTGTGATCCTAATATTGACTCCAATGCTATGATGCTTGGATTTGAAGTCAGTTCTATTTAGCCAGTTTACCAAGTGTCTCCTTGGTGCAGGACACCAGGAGACACAAAATGTCCTGGATAATATTGGGTTTCTGGCTCCCAGGGGTCCCTGAGATGTTGTTCCAGCGGTTCTGGAGTATGGGCCAGGCACAGCTTGCATCTGGACCGATCCGCATTGCTCGCTCATTGTGAGCCTCATGATGGCAGTTCAGGATGTCATGCCCCCATGCACCCCCCAACCCCACCCCGCCATGGCCCTCACCATGGCCCACTCAGGGCACGAGGATTTCCGGGTGATTCCTGTGGTCAGCTTCCTGGACCTGACAGTGGGGTGGGGCTGCAATGAGACACCAGTTGCAGGAAGTGGTTTGCACAGCCTTCCTGGTGTCATGGGTCACTGTCTTGCCGAGTGGCTTTGGGCAGGTCCGTCCCCTCTCAGGCTGCAGGTTCCTATGCCAGGAGCTCCCTTCTTGCCCCACCAGGGCCTTGTTTTCCCAGATACAGAGGTGGGGCAGATCCCAGCCCGTTGAAACAGACAGGGCTTTGGAGGCCACATTGGGCCCATTTCTCAGAGGGGCAGTGTGGCTGGGTGCTGAGCCAGGCACTGGACTGGCCCCTTGAGCCTCCTGTCAGGCTGAGGCCCCCGAGGCACTGTGGGCTGCTGGTGCCAGTACACAGGAGTGATAAGGAGATGAAAGTCAGTAGGATGGTGGGGCGGCACCCCCGCCGGGCTGTGTTGGCAGCTGCCCCTGGCTGGAGGCCAGCTTGGCCCTGGAACGCTCCTCAAGGAACAAGGACACAGAGAGCCAACTCAGCCAGCCTCCACCTAGCACCCCAATCAGCACTCCCTTCTTCCCATGACCCCTACCCTCTGCCCGGCTCCTGAAACCGGCCAAGGAGCTAATGGACACCCACCAGGGTCTTAATGAGTGAGCCAGGGTTAATGGGTTACTGGGCCCGGTGACACATTGAACAGCCTCCCAGGGCTCTCAAAGTCCAGACTGGCCTGGCCTTGAAGGTCTTAGCTCGGCCACCTCCTTTTCCAGCTTTGACACCTCGAGGCTCAGGACGGGCCTAGGGTGGTCAAGAGGTCCCCTGCAGCCCTCACTTCCTGGAAAAGGCTCCATTTCCTGGCCTTCAGGCTCAGGTGGTTCCTTCTGCCTGTCAGGTCCTCCCCAAATCCAATCCCACCTCCGGCTGGATTCCCAAGGCCCCTATTCTGGTGTCTGCCCCTTCCATAGGGCTCTTCCCCCCTGGGGTGACCATACTATCTCATGCCCAGCCAGGTCAGGGCTCCTTGAGAGAAGAATCTGGAGGGGCCAGGATTTGATGAGAGAATGAATGATGGAATGAAAGAAGGAACGTAAGCGTGCACCTTGCTAAGAGTGACAATTCTGGCAGGCTGCAGACCACGTGTGGACCTCGATCTGAGGGCTGAGAGGCTTGGGCCTGTCAGCCATGTGGGGGCACCCACCCCATCTCATTGAATGGGGCAGAGCAGGTGAGGGTGTGATGGATGGACAGATGGGCCTCATCCCCCTGCTCCCACTGTCTGGGGTCCTCTGTCAGCCTGTCTTGTCAGACCCCTGAAATTGGGGGTTGAGGAAGGACCCTCCTGGATCATGTGACTCCCTTCAGTC
This sequence comes from Gorilla gorilla gorilla, assembly GCF_029281585.2. NCBI lineage: Eukaryota > Metazoa > Chordata > Mammalia > Primates > Hominidae > Gorilla > Gorilla gorilla. The sequence goes on along the minus strand of NC_086018.1, from coordinate 21,161,466 downwards.
CAGGTGACCAGGGTCCTTGGAGTGACATCTCCTAGAGCCCCACCTGTAGCCCTGCAAGCTGGGGAGAGGGCCTGTTAGGAGAGGCATCCCCTGCCCTGGGGTTGTAGAGGTGAACTAGGCTCCTCAGACCTTGTAGGGCCTCAGATGCTTACATCTCCAGCCCCTCCTGGCATGGGCATCTGGCTGCAGCCCAGCTCTGTGGCCCCATCTCCCAGGGAACCTTTGGTCTAATCTGCCTTCCACTGAAACCTGGCCTCATTCAGCCCCACCAAGGCTGTCAGAGCTCAGGTCTCTCATTCAGGGTTTGAGACCCCACCGGACTCAGACCTGCAGCGGTCCCAGATCACACAGCCCCAGGGATGGGACCAGCAGCCAGCCGTTGTCCCACCTGCAGCAGTTCTTGTGCCTTTAATGCCTCCCCCGCACTGCACTGCCCGCCCCCATGCTGCCTGCGGAGGCGGGGAAGAGAGGAGCTGGGTCACAGCGGGGAATCTTAGCTTGGTTTTAGTGTGCTGCTGGACAACCAGATCCAGAGTCCGGTGAGCCAGTGAGTGAGGGCAGCTGGCTGTGGCCCAGCGCTGTGTGACCCAGAGGAGCCACTCACCCTCTCTGAGATGCTGGACATCATAGGTGGGGAAGCTCAGGCCAGGGGACTCCCAGGAGTGTCTAGAGGCCTGAGTTCCATTCTCAGCTCTGCCGTATGCTTGCTGTGCTCTAGAGGAGTTCCTCTTCCTCTCCGAGCCTCGGTTTATGCACCTGTGCGGTGGGAGTGAGTTGCACTTCGGGGTGAAGGGGGCAACTCATGTGGGCACATCCTGCAGAGGGATCCCACAGGTGGGGAGAGCCCTGGGTTCTTTATCCAACTGCGTCTGGGCTAGCGGGGGCCTCTGTTTCTTGGCTAAGTGGGTTTGAGAGAAGTATGCCGGTGGGTAAGGGAGGGCTGGGGCAGAGTCACCTGACTTATTCGAAGAAGCCCTTGAGAGAGCCTTGGCTTCTTGGAATTGAGAGGGAGGAGTGGGCCAGATGCAGTGGTCATGCGTGTAATCCCAGCACTTTGAGAGGCCAAGGCGGGCGGATCACGAGGTCAAGAAATCGAGACCATCCTGGCCAACATGGTGAAACCTCCTCTCTACTAAAAATACAAAAATTAGCTGGGCGTGGTGGTGCGTGCCTGTAATCTGAGCTACTCGGGAAGCTGAGGTGGGAGAATCACCTGAACCCGGGAGGTAGAGGTTGCAGTGAGCTGAGATCGCGTCACTACACTCCAGCCTGGGCAACAGAGTGAGACTCTGTCTCAAAAAAAAAAAAAGGAGGGAAGAGTGCAGCATGAAGAAACAGACCCAGGAGGATCTGGCAGCCCTGAGTGGGGGTGGGGGGTCAGCTCTGGAGTAGAGCCAGAGCTGTGATGGGGTTGGGGGACCCTGTGTCCTTGGGCCATGCTTGCCTCACTCCTGGGTTCTGTTTGTGGCTGTGGATTGGGGTGGGGCAGGGCCGGTTGTGCAAGGGGTCATTGCCCAACTCCAGGGGGTGCCTGCCACCTCTCAGCTATATATATGGGGATATATATATAGTTCTTTCAACAGGTTTCCAGCAGGTAGTGGTTATTAAATTTTACTGAAGGGGTGTTTTTTCTAATTCTCAACACTGCACCGCACGGGTAGACAGCGTGGAAGATGGATTCCAACTCCAGGTCTGGGTAGTAAGCATCCAGTCCAGGGATGTAGACAGGCCTGGAGAAGCCACAGAGATCTGTGCGTTCTCATACCCAGGGATAGTGACTCCATTCTGGGGGCTGGCAGGGTAAGGGATGGGTGGGTCCTGGGCTTACCTGCAGGTCTGCAGACTTCCTGGGGCCAGCTGACCTCGGTAAATCCCTTTTGTCGAAGCTTCAGTTTCCTGCCTGTGAATGGGGTTGGGGCTGTGCTCTGGTTTCACCCTTGTGGCTCTGGGGTTGTGGTGACAAAGCCATCAAGCTGGGTTGAAGGATTAACCAGGAAACTTCAGACTGGCTGCCATGTCTATCTCTTCCTCATACTCCTCTCTCTGCTGCATCCTGGGAAGCTGCTCTGCTCAGCCTAGATTAGGCTCAGTTGTGTGTGTGTGCGTGCTTGCACGTGTGTTGGAAGTGGGTGGTACTGACACCAGAGTCTGTGTCTCTGGGTGAGTGAGGCTTGCGCATTTCTGGGGACAGGGAACTCACTACCTTATGTGCCCAGGACAAGAGCTGTGGGGTCTGCAGAAGACTTCTAGGCCAGCCCCTGCAGTCTTTCCTTGGGTGACATGGCTTCCCCAGACCCACTTCCCCCTAGGTGCCCTCTCTGCATTCAGGGGGTAGAGGGCTGACTGGGACAAAATGTGACACACTCAGCATGTGAGGAGAAGCCTCCTTCGTTCTGTAGGCCCTACCTCTGTTGACATGGCCTTTGATAAAGTGCCTCCCCTCCTGTCTCCCCTCTCTGGAATCCTCAGCTGCTGCCAGGCTTCAGCTATGCCCCATCAAAGGCAGCTCTGTCTCCCTACTTTCCCCAGCCCAGGGTTTTCCTTTTGGGGTCAGCGGGGGTCTGAGCCATCCTTTGCGCACTCAGACTTTCTTCCTGCCCACCAGCTGCTGTGAATCCTGCCTGTCTTATATGCTCTCAGGCAGAGAGGAAACTGCTGAGCAGGCCGGGGCAGGGGACAGAGCCCTGTGGCTCTCCACTTTAGACCCCTCCTGGCTGACTGCCATGGAATGCAGCCACTTAGCAGGGCCAAATCCCCTGATGTTCCTGTTGGCTGTCTAGCCTTCAGGGACAGGTCATGGGGCCTTGGTTCCTGCCCTGTCATCTTCCCAGTCACCCTGATCTTCAGGGGGAGGAATAGCCAGGGTAAGGGCTTGGTCATAGCACCTCCACCCTAGGGCTATTGAGGATCTCACAGTTGTGTGTCTGGTGGGTTCTGTCCAGAGCCCATTTGAGAGCAGTGGATGACAGGACAGGCCTATGTGACCCAGGCAGGCAGCAATATTGGGTCAGCCTTCATGTCCCCTTCTGTCAGCTGGGGCAGCCTGGAAGCATGATTGTGGGGTAGGTGTTATGGGCACGGAATAGACCTCAGGTGGAGGCTGCAGGGGCTCTCCGGCACTGTAGGCATAGCAGGCCCAGGAGCAGGGGAGGAAGCCATGACTCAGGGAGCCTCTGGCCCGTATCCTTGGCAGATAAGGGCCACAGGGGAATGGGCAGAAGTGTCCAAGGTCCCCTGGGCTGGGCCCGCGGCTGTTCCTGGCTCAGACTTCTTGGTGGGCTGGTCAGAAACATGCAGTAACTTGGGGCAGTTACCAAGTGGCCAAGCCTGCACTGCTGGGCTGTGTGAGCTTGGGCCAGCTCAGGCCCTCTCTGGGCCCTGCCTTTCTGGGCTGTTCAGGTTGTTCCTTGGGCCTGGGGTGCTAATGTTTCTGGACAGGCAGCAGAACCAGTCTGCACTCAGGGCCCCAGGCCATGTTCCCGGAACACACCTTTAGCATTGACAGCAGCGTGTGGTGAGGCCCCTTAGGCTGGGTTCTGGCCTAGTGCCAGGGGCACCCCTACTCCACCGCCTCCAGAGCCATCTCTGGGACACTGGCTGTGAGTTCAGATGTTCTGAACAGGGACAGGGAGAGCCAGAGAGGGACCCAGCCTGGGGCTCACTGGGGGGGCTCGTGGGCAGACAGCGCCCTTTGGAAGGAACTGAGCCTGGGAAGTGGGAACCCTATTCCCCGGCTCACAACACCTCCCACCCGGGGCCCTCCCAGGGCTGCATGAAGTTTAGTCACCTGGTGACAGGCTGAGTTACTGTACGGAGTCACTGTGTGCCTCCTTGCTGCTGTGACGTCAGCCTCCCCATCCTCCTTGCTAGGCTGGACCTCTGTGAGAGGCCTGCCTGTCCTGCACCCTGTGTAGATGCCTTCCACTGTCCCCCAGGGCTGCTGGGCACCCCCTGGCTGGCCTCTTGTCCCCTCTGGGACTAGGTAAGCTTATGGGTTCTCTGGCAGCTCCTGCTCCTTCCCTGCCTCTACTCCTCCTTGGAGGCGCCCACTCCCAGGACTGGACAGCATGCACACATTCTGGGAGGCGAGAAGGAGACACTGAGCTTGTGTTTCTGAGGCCCGACTTTAGACTGTGCTCTGTTGGGGAGGTGCCAGGGAGTGTCTGAGGCTGTGCCTGACCCTGCTCCTTGCCCCGTGGATGCAGCAGAGCCATGAAGATGAAGTTAGTGGTGCTGGGTCTGCTGGCCGTGGTCCTGGTGCTGGTCATTGTTGGCCTCTATCTCTGGCTGCCCTCGGCCTCCAAGGAACCTGACAACCATGTGTACGCCAGGCCTGTTCAGCTGCGGATGCCAAGCCCTGCTTGGAGATTGGGAGATGAGCAGGGCAGGGCTTGGGGGCATGGGCCCTGGAAACCAGGCAAGTGGACCTCGGCAATACCTTAGCCCCTCTGAGACTCAGTTTCCCCACATGTAAGCAGGCTGCCTGGGCACAGGTGTCCCAGGTGCATAGAGCCACTTGTTCTTTGGACTCTCTCAGTAACCTCTGGGTAGGTGACGGTGATCCCGAGAGCAGGGTGTGGGTCTCCTAGAGCCCAACAGGGCCCTTTTTGTCAGTTCTAAGAGTCTCTGTCTCTTTGAATAGACTGCACTGTTTTGTCGTTTGGTTGTTATTTTTACTTATTTCTCTTTTTATTTTTAGTTATTTATTTATTGTGAGATGGAGTCTCGCTCTTTCACCCAGGCTGGAGTGCAGTGGCGAGATCTCAGCTCACTGCAACCTCCACCTCCCTGGTTCAAGTGATCCTTATGCCTCAGCCTCCCAAGTAGCTGGGATTACAGGCATGTAGCACCATGCCCAGCTAATTTTTTTTTTCCCGAGACAGAGTCTCGCTGTGTCACCCAGGCTGGAGTACAGTGGTGTGATCTCGCCTCACTGCAGCCTCCACCTTCCAGGTTCAAGCGATTCTCCTGCCTCAGCCTCCTGAGTAGCTGGGATTACAGGCATGCGTCACCACACCCGCCTAATTTTTGTATTTTTAGTAGAGATGGGGTTTCACTGTATTGACCAGGCTGGTCTTGAACTCCTGACCTCAGGTGATTCACCCGCCTTGGCCTCCCAAAGTGCTGGGATTACAGGCATGAGCCGCCACACCCAGCCAACTTTTATCTTTTTAGTAGAGACGGGGTTTCATCCTGTTGGCCAGGCTGGTCTTGAACTCCTGACCGTAATTGATCCACTTGCCTCAGCTTCCCAAAGTGCTGGGATTATAGGCATGAGCCACTGCACTTGGCCTTTAGTGGTGATTTCTGAGATCTTGGTACACTCATCACCCAAGCAGTGTACACTGTATCTAGTGTGTAGTCTTTTATCCCTCATCCCCCTCCCCTTCCACTCTTCCCCTTGAGTACCCAGAGTCCATTATATCTTTTTTTTTTTTTTTTTTTTTGAGATGGAGTCTCGCTGTTGCCTAGGCTGGAGTGCAATGGTGTGGTCTTGGCTCACTGCAACCTCCTCCACCTCCTGAGTTCAAGTGATTCTCCTGCCTCAGCCTTCCACCAGCTGGGATTACAGGCGCCCACCACCATGCTTGGCTAAATTGTTTTGGTATTATTAGTAAAGCCAGGGTTTCACCATGTTGGCCAGGCTGGTCTTGAACTCCTGACCTCAGGTGGTCTGCCTGCCTTGGCCTCCCAAAGTGCTGGGAGTACAGGCATGAGCCAGAATGCCGGACCCCATTATATCATTCTTTTTTTTTTCTTTTTTAATTTTATTATTATACTTTAAGTTTTAGGGTACATATGCACAACATGCAGGTTTGTTACATATGTACACATGTGCCATGTTGGTGTGCTGCACCCATTAACTCATCATTTAGCATCAGATATATCTCCTAATGCTATCCCTCCCCCCTCCCCCCATCCCACAACAGTCCCTGGTGTGTGATGTTCCCCTTCCTGTGTCCATGTGTTCTTGTTGTTCATTTCCCACCTATGAGTGAGAACATGGTGGTGTTTGTTTTTTTGTCCTTGTGATAGTTTGCTGAGAATGATGGTTTCCAGCTTCATCCATGTCCCTACAAGGGACATGAACTCATCATTTTTTATGGCTGCATAGTATTCTATGGTGTATATGTGCCACATTTTCTTAATCCAGTCTATCATTGTTGGACATTTGGGTTGGTTCCAAGTCTTTGCTATTGTGAATAGTGCCGCAATAAACATACGTGTGCATGTGTCTTTATAGCATCAGGATTTATAATCCTTTGGGTATATACCCAGTAATGGGATGGCTGGGTCAAATGGTATTTCTAGTTCTAGATCCCTGAGGAATCACCACACTGACTTCCACAATGGTTGAACTAGTTTACAGTCCCACCAACAGTGTAAAAGTGTTCCTATTTCTCCACATCCTCTCCAGCACCTGTTGTTTCCTGACTTTTTAATGATCGCCATTCTAGCTGGTGTGAGATGGTATCTCATTGTGGTTTTGATTTGCATTTCTCTGATGGCCAGTGATGATGAGCATTTTTTCATGTGTCTTTTGGCTGCATAAATGTCTTCTTCTGAGAAGTGTCTGTTCATATCCTTTGCCCACTTTTTGATGGGGTTGTTTGTTTTTTTTCTTGTAAATTTGTTTGAGTTCATTGTAGATTCTGGATATTAGCCCTTTGTCAGATGAGTAGGTTGCAAAAATTTTCTCCCATTCTGTAGGTTGCCCGTTCACTGTGATGGTAGTTTCTTTCGCTGTGCAGAAGCTCTTTAGTTTAATTAGATCCCATATGTCAATTTTGACTTTTGTTGCCATTGGTTTTGGTGTTTTAGACATGAAGTCCTTGCCCATGCCTATGTCCTGAATGGTATTGCCTATGTTTTCTTCTAGGGTTTTTATGGTTTAGGTCTAATATGTAAGTCTTTAATCCATCTTGAATTAATTTTTATATAAGGTGTAAGGAAGGGATCCAGTTTCAGCTTTCTACATATGGCTAGCCAGTTGTTCCAGCACCATTTATTAAATAGGGAATCCTTTCCCCATTGCTTGTTTTTGTCAGGTTTGTCAAAGATCAGATAGTTGTAGGTATGCGGCATTATTTCTGAGGGCTCTGGTCTGTTCCATTGGTCTATATCTCTGTTTTGGTACCAGTACCATGCTGTTTTGATTACTGTAGCCTTGTAGTATAGTTTGAAGTCAGGTAGCATGATGCCTCCAGCTTTGTTCTTTTTGCTTAGGATTGACTTGGCAATGTGGGCTCTTTTTTGGTTCCATATGAACTTTAAAGTAGTTTTTTCCAATTCTGTGAAGAAAGTCATTGGTAGCTTGATGGGGATGGCATTGAATCTATCAATTACCTTGGGCAGTATGGCCATTTTCACGATATTGATTCTTCCTATCCATGAGCATGGAATGTTCTTCCATTTGTTTGTATCCTCTTTTATTTCATTGAGCAGTGGTTTGTAGTTCTCCTTGAAGAGGTCCTTCACATCCTTTGTAAGTTGGATTCCTAGGTATTTTATTCTCTTTGAAGCAATTGTGAATGGGAGTTCACTCGTGATTTGGCTCTCTGTTTGTCTGTTATTGGTGTATAAGAATGCTTGTGATTTTTGCACATTGATTTTGTATCCTGAGGCTTTGCTGAAGTTGCTTATCAGCTGAAGGAGATTTTAGGCTGAGACGATGGGGTTTTCTAGATAAACAATCATGTCATCTGCAAACAGGGACAATTTGACTTCCTCTTTTCCTAATTGAATGCCCTTTATTTCCTTCTCCTGCCTGATTGCCCTGGCCAGAACTTCCAACACTGTGTTGAATAGGAGTGGTGAGAGAGGGCATGGCATCCCTGTCTCGTGCCAGTTTTCAAAGGGAATGCTTCCAGTTTTTGTCCATTCAGTATGATATTGGCTGTGGGTTTGTCATAGATTGCTCTTATTATTTTGAGATATGTCCCATCAATACCTAATTTATTGAGAGTTTTTAGCATGAAGTGTTGTTGAATTTTGTCAAAGGCCTTTTCTGCATCTATTGTGATAATCATGTGGTTTTTGTCTTTGGTTCTGTTTATATGCTGGATTACATTTATTGATTTTCGTATGTTGAACCAGCCTTGCATCCCAGGGATGAAGCCCACTTGATCATGCTGGATAAGCTTTTTGATGTGCTGCTGGATTCGGTTAGCCAGTATTTTATTGAGGATTTTTGCATCAATGTTCATCAAGAATATTGGTCTAAAATTCTCTTTTTTTGTTGTGTCTCTGCCAGGCTTTGGTATCAGGATGATGCTGGCCTCATAAAATGAGTTAGGGAGGATTCCCTCTTTTTCTATTGATTGGAATAGTTTCAGAAGGAATGGTACAAGCTCCTCCTTGTACCTCTGGTAGAATTCAGCTGTGAATCCGTCTGGTCCTGGACTTTTTTTGGTTGGTAAGCTATTAATTATTGCCTCAATTTCAAAGCTTGTTATTGGTCTATTCAGAGATTCAACTTCTTCTTGGTTTAGTCTTGGGAGGGTGTATGTGCCTAGGGATTTATCCATTTCTTCTAGATTTTCTAGTTTTTTTTTTGCGTAGAGGCGTTCATAGTATTCTCTGATGGTAGTTTGTATTTCTGTGGGATCGGTGGTGATATCCCCTTTATCATTTTTTATTGCATCTATTTGATTCTTCCCTGTTTTCTTCTTTATTAGTCTTGCTAGCGGTCTATCAGTTTTGTTGATCTTTTCAAAAAACCAGCTCCTGGATTCATTGATTTTTTTTTGAAGGGTTTTTTGTGTCTCTATTTCCTTCAGTTCTGCTCTGATCTTAGTTATTTCTTGCCTTCTGCTAGCTTTTGAATCTGTTTGCTCTTGCTTCTCTAGTTGTTTTAATTGTGATGTTAGGGTGTCAATTTTAGATCTTTCCTGCTTTCTCTTGTGGGCATTTAGTGCTATAAATTTCCCTCTACACACTGCTTTGAACGTGTCCCAGAGATTCTGGTATGTTGTGTCCTTGTTGTCGTTGGTTTCAAAGAACATCGTTATTTCTGCCTTCATTTTGTTATGTACCCAGTAGTCATTCAAGAGCAGGTTGTTCAGTTTCCATGTAGTTGAGCGGTTTTGAGTGAGTTTCTTAATCCTGAGTTCTAGTTCGATTGCACTGTGGTCTGAGAGACAGTTTGTTGTAACTTCTGTTCTTTTACATTTGCTGAGGAGTGCTTTACTTCCACCTATGTGGTCAGTTTTGGAGTAGGTGTGGTGTGGTGCTGAAAAGAATGTATAGTCTGTTGATTTGGGGTGGAGAATTCTGTAGATGTCTATTAGGTCCGCTTGGTGCAGAGCTGAGTTCAATTCCTGGATATCCTTGTTAACTTTCTGTCTCGTTGATCTGTCTAGTGTTGACAGTGGGGTGTTAAAGTCTCCCATTATTATTGTGTGGGAGTCTAAGTCTCTTTGTAGGTCACTAAGGACTTGCTTTATGAATCTGGGCACTCCTGTATTGGATGTATATATATTTAGGATAGTTAGCTCTTCTTGTTGAATTGATCCCTTTACCATTATGTAATGGCCTTCTTTGTCTCTTTTGATCTTTGTTGGTTTAAAGTCTGTTTTATCAGAGACTAGGATTGCAACCCCTGCCTTTTTTTGTTTTCCATTTGCTTGGTAGATCTTCCTCCATCCCTTTATTTTGAGCCTGTGTGTGTCTCTGCACGTGAGATGGGTTTCCTGAATACAGCACACTGATGGGTCCTGACTCTTTATCCAATTTGCCAGTCTGTGTCTTTTAATTGGAGCATTTAGTGCATTTACATTTAAGGTTAACATTGTTATGTGTGAATTTGATCCTGTCATTATGATGTTAGCTGGTTATTTTGCTCGCTAGTTGATGCACTTTCTTCCTAGCCTCGATGGTCTTTACAATTTGGCATGCTTTTGCAGTGGCTGGTACCAGTTGTTCCTTTCCATGTTTAGTGCTTCCTTCAGGAGCTCTTTTAGGGCAGGCCTGGTGGTGACAAAATCTTTCAGCATTTGCTTGTCTGTAAAGTATTTTATTTCTCCTTCACTTATGAAGCTTAGTTTGGCTGGATATGAAATTCTGGGTTGAAAATTCTTTCCTTTAAGAATGTTGAATATTGGCCCCTACTCTCTTCTGGCTTGTACGGTTTCTGCTGAGAGATCAACTGTTAGTCTGATGGGCTTCCCTTTGTGGGTAACCCGACCTTTCTCTCTGGCTGCCCTTAACATTTTTTCCTTCATTTCAACTTTGGTGAATCTGACAATTATGTGTATTGGAGTTGCTCTTCTTGAGGAGTATCTTTGTGGCGTTTTCTGTATTTCCTGAATTTGAACGTTGGCCTGCCTTGCTACATTGGGGAAGTTCTCCTGGATAATATCCTGCAGAGTGTTTTCCAACTTGGTTCCATTCTCCCCGTCACTTTCAGGTACACCAATCAGACATAGATTTGGTCTTTTCACATAGTCCCATATTTCTTGGAGGCTTTGTTCATTTCTTTTTATTCTTTTTTCTCTAAACTTCTCGCTTCATTTCATTCATTTCATCTTCCATCACTGATACCTTTTCTTCCAGTAGATCGCATCGGCTACTGAGGCTTGTGCATTCGTCACGTAGTTCTTGTGCTGTGGTTTTTGGCTCCATCAGGTCCTTTAAGGACTTCTCTGCATTGGTTATTCTAGTTAGCCATTCGTCTAATTTTTTTTCAAGGTGTTTAACTTCTTTGCCATTGGTTCGAACTTCCTCCTTTAGCTCCGAGTAATTTGATCTTCTGAAGCCTTCTTCTCTCAACTCGTCAAAGTCATTCTCCGTCCAGCTTTGTTCCATTGCTGGTGAGGAGCTGCATTCCTTTGGAGGAGGAGAGGCACTCTGATTTTTAGAGTTTCCAGTTTTTATGCTCTGTTTTTCCCCCATCTTTGTGGTTTTGTCTGCCTTTGGTCTTTGATGATGGTGACATACAGATGGGTTTTTGGTGTGGATATCCTTTCTGTTTGTTAGTTTTCCTTCTAACAGTCAGGACCCTCAGCTGCAGGTCTGTTGGAGTTTGCTGGAGGTCCACTCCAGACCCTGTTTGCCTGGGTATCAGCAGCAGTCGCTGCAGAACAGCGGATATTGGTGAACCGCAAATGCTGCTGCCTGACCATTCTGCTGGAAGTTTTATCTCAGAGGAGTACCCGGCTGTGTGAAGTGTCAGTCTGCCCCTACTGGGGGTGCCTCTCAGTTAGGCTACTCAGGGGTCACGGACCCACTTGAGGAGGCAGTCTGCCCGTTCTCAGATCTGAAGCTGCGTGCTGGGAGAACCACTACTCTTTTCAGAGCTGTCAGACAGGGACATTTAAGTCTGCAGAGGTTACTGCTGCCTTTTGTTTGTCTGTGCCCTGCCCCCAGAGGTGGAGCCTACAGAGGCAGGCAGGCCTCCTTGAGCTGTGGTGGGCCTCACCCAGTTCGAGCTTCCCGGCTGCTTTGTTTACCTACTCAAGCCTCAGCAATGGCGGGTGCCTCTCCCCCAGCCTCGCTGCCGCCTTGCAGTTTGATCTCAGACTACTGTGCTAGCAATGAGCGAGGCTCTGTGGGCGTAGGACCCTCCGAGCCAGGTGCGGGATATAATCTCCTGGTGTGCCGTTTGTTAAGCCCGTTGGAAAAGCACAGTATTGGGTGGGAGTGACCCGATTTTCCAGGTGCCGTCTGTCACCCCTTTCTTTGACTAGGAAAGGGAATTCCCTGACCGCTTGCATTTCCCGGGTGGGGCGATGCCTCGCCCTGCTTCAGCTCACGCACGGTGCGCTGCACCCACTGTCCTGCACCCACTGTCCTGCACCCACTGTCCGGCACTCCCCAGTGAGATGAACCTGGTACCTCAGTTGGAAATGCAGAAATCACTGTCTTCTGTGTCACTCATGCTGGGAGCTGTAGACTGGAGCTGTTCCTATTCGGCCATCTTGGCTCCCAGACCCTTTTTTTTTTTTTTTTTGAGATAGAGTTTTGCTCTTGTCATTCAGGCTGGAGTGGGGTGCAGTGGTGCAGTCTTGGCTCACTGCAACCTCCACCTCCCAGTTCAAGAGGTTCTCTTGCCTCAGCCTCCCGAGTAGCTGGGACTACCAGAGTGTGCCACCATGCCTGGCTGATTTTTGTGTTATTGGTAGAGACGGGGTTTCACCATGTTCTCCAGACTGGTCTCAAACTCCTGACCTTAGGTGATCCACCCGCCTCAGCCTCCCAAAGTTCTGGGATTACAGGCATGAGCCACTGCACCCAGCCCATTATATCATTCTTATGTGTTTGCTTCCTCATAGCTTAGCTTTGGTATATAACTGTTTTGGAATTATCATCCTTGGCTACTAGGATCAGTGATAAGGGTGACACTAGTCTGAGGCTGGACAGGCCACTCCTGGGTACATGTCTTTGCAGAAGTATTTTTTGTGTAAGGTTGTGATGGCCTTTGTGTAATGTTGTGAGTTGTGTTTTTGAGGCAGGGTCTTGCTCTGTCACCTGGGCTGGAGTGCAGTTGCACTGTCAAGGCTCACTGTAGCCTCAGCCTCCGGGACTAAAGCAATCCTCTCACCTCAATCCTCTCACCTCAGCCTCCCAAAGTGCTGGGATTACAGGCATGAGCCACCACACCCAGCCGAGAATGGGGCACTTGTGCAGGAGAGTCCTCTCTTCGTGGCCTTTCCCTGGCTCTATTTTTCAGAGTTTTTTTTTTGTTGTTTTGTTTTGTTTTGTTTTGAGATGGAGTCTTGTTCTGTTGCACAGGCTGGAGTGCAGTGGCGGAATCTCAGCTCACTGCAACCTCCGCCTCCTGGGTTCAAGCAATTCTCCCGCCTCAGCCTCCCCAGTAGCTTGGATTACAGGCACCCGCCATCATGCCCCAGATAACTTTTGTATTTTTGTAGAGATGGGGTTTCACCATGTTAGTCAGGCTGGTCTCGAACTCCTGACCTCAGGTGATCCACCCACCTCGGCCTCCCAAAGTGCTGGGACTACAGGTGTGAGCCACTGTGTGTGGCCGCAGCTCTATTTTGACAATTTTCACAGTCTCTTCCCACTTCCTGTGGCTGCCAGCATTCATTGGCTTGTGGCTGCCTCACTCCAGTCTCTGTCTCCATGGTCATACTGGTTTCTCCTCTGCTGTGTGTCCTCTCCTCTGTGTGTCTGTCTTACAAGGACACTGTGGTCACATTCAGGGCACATCTAGATAATCCAGGATCATCTCCTCCTCTCAAAATCTTTAACATACTTTAGGCCGGGTGCGGTGGCTCATGCCTGTAATCCCAGCACTTTGGGAGGCTAAGGAGGGTGGATCACTTGAGGTCAGGAGTTGGAGACCAGCCTGGCCAACACAGTAAAACAGCATCTCTACTAAAAATACAAAAATTAACCGGGCATGGTGGCGCATGCCTGTAGTCCTAGCTACTCAGGAGGCTGAGGCAGGAGAATCGCTTCAACCTGGGAGGTGGAGATTGCAGTGAGCTGAGATTGTGCCACACACTCTGGCCTGGGTGATAGAGCAAGACTCCCTCTCAAAAAAAAAAAAAAATGCAAAAAAGGCCGGGCAGGGTAGCTCACACCTGTGATCCCAGCACTTTGGGAGGCCAAGGCAGGCAGATCACTTGAGGCCAGGAATTCGAGGCTAGCCTGAACAACACGGTGAAACCTCATCCCTACTAAAAGTACAAAAAAAATTAGCTGGGCATGGTGGCGAACACCTGTAGTCTCAGGAGACTGAGGCACAAGAATCACTGGAACCTGGGAGGCGGAGGTTGCAGTGAGCTGAGACCACGCCATTGCACTCCAGCCTGGGCAACAGAGTGAGACTCTGTCTCAAAAAAAAAAAAAAAAAAAAATCTTTAACATACTTTTCCACTTAAGGTATTAGTCACTCTTGTGTTGTATAAGGTAATATCCACAGGTTTTGGGAATTAGGTTTCATCCACAGGTTTTGGGACCATGTGGCTATTGAGGTCTTGACATATGACTAGGATAACTTAATTTATTTAGCTTAATTAAAAAAAAAATTTTTTTTGAGACAGCCTCACTCTGTTGCCCAGGCTGGAGTGCAGTGGCGTTATCACAGCTCACTGCTCAACCTCCTGGGCTCAAAACGATCCTCCCTCCTCAGCCCCACAAGTAGCTGGAACCGCAGGCATGTGCCACCACACGTGGCTAATATTTAGACTTTTTGTAGAGACTGGGTCTCACTGGTTGTCTAGGGTGGTCTTGAACTCCTGGGCTCAAGTGATCCTCCTGCCTCGACCTCCCAAAGTGCTGGGATTGCAGACCTGAGCTGCCATGCCCAGCCTGGTTTAATTTAATTTTACATACATACATTTATTTATTTATTTAAGATAGGGTCTCACTCTGTCACCCAGGCTGGAGTGCCGTGGTGGAAACACAGCTCACTGCAGCTTCGACTTCCAGGGCTCAAGCAGTCCTCCCATCTCAGCCTCCCAAGTAGCTGGGAGCACAGGTGTGTTCCATCATGCTTGGCTAATTTTTGTACTTTTTGTAGAGATGGGGTCTTGCTATGTTTCCCAGGCTGGTCTTGAACTCCTAGGCTCAAGCAGTCCTCCCACTTCAGTTTCCCAAAGTGCTGGGATGACAGGCATGAGCCAGTGCACCTGGCCCAAAGTCATATTTTTACTTCTAACGTAGTTCAGCCTTAAGACTGTACCAGCAGATAGAGATGGAAAAGTAAGAAAAAGTGAATATCAGATTACATTTATAAATAAAGCAGTTACTAATTAATGTGTTGTTTTTTTAAACCTCCTTTTTAACTCTGGGTTACATCATTCCCTGGCTGTCTTTACCCTAGCATCAGTGAGTCCTGCAGTCACTACAGCCCCCTGCGAGGACAGATATTTTGGTCACCATCAAGTGGATCTTTATTTTTTATCTAACATTTACAATTCTGCCAGTTCTGACTCTTAAATTCTCTTTGCCTTGAATCCCAGGATCCACCTCTGATGTTCAGTGAAGACTACCAGAAAAGTCTGCTAGAGCAGTACCATCTGGGTCTGGATCAAAAACGCGGAAAATACGTGGTTGGAGAGCTCATCTGGAATTTTGCCGATTTCATGACTAACCAGTGTAAGCGGCAGTTTGGCTCATGGGATAATGTACCTGTCCTCATTTTTTCAGGTTGCCTTGCCCATTCTGGACACTTTGATTGTAAGAATATTGGAAACAAAGCGAGGAGGTGGTTTAATCCATGCAGGTTGTGTTGAGGATTTCCTAGGAAAAGTGAGTTGTGCTTAGTAAGTAGGAAAGCAGTCAGGCCCCTGCTTCCCAAATACAGTCAAAAAGCAAACAGGAGAGTCTGCTATAGTGAGATGTAAATGGCTAGCTTGCCTTTTTCTTGTCTGTTTCATAGCCAAGGAGGAAGGAAAAACTGGACCTCATGGATTTACTTTAGGAAGGTACAAAGCCTGAGAAGCTTAAGGTATTTCAGTCTGTTTTATATTACTCACTTGCAAAAAGCAGGCTTATCGAATACAGGTGAGTTTCAACACGTCTTGAATACGGCAGCATTTAAAAGTCTTTAGACTGGGCATGGTGACTCATCCCTGTAATCCCAGCACTTTGGGAGGCCAAGGTGGGAGGATCGTTTGAGGCCAGGAGTTCGAGACCAGCCTGCTAAGCATAGCAAGACCGCTTCTCTACAAAAAGTAAGCAAATTAGCTAGGTATGGTGGTGTGTTCCTGTAGTTCCAGCTGCTTGGGTGGCTGAGGCAGGCAGATCTCCTGAGCACAGGAGTTGGGGGCTGCAGTGAGCTATGATTACACCACTGCACTTGAGCCAGGGTGACAGAGTGAGACCTGTCTTAAAAAAAAAAAAGGGGTCTTCAAAGACAAGAAGATCTGTGCTGTCACGTTGGGTGGATGAGGGGCTGCCAGGTTTGCAATGAATGTTTCCCATTTCTTCTTAGTTTATGGACTTACCATAAACTCAGGATGGCAGTTTGGTGGGTTGGAGAAGGATATGGTGATTGCAGGAGTTACAATACATTACTTATAGGGGAAAACAGGGTTTTGAAAGGTTAACGCTTAAAAGTGAGAATGGAAAAGGGATGAATGAATGAACAAGATGAGGTGAGATGGAAGAGGTAAAGGGAAAGGGAGAACAAGCAGCTCTTCTCTGCATGGCACCTGGGATGAATGGTTTCTGGGGACATCCCTGATGGCAGTTTTGTGGAGAGGCGCAAAACTTTATGTGGTAAGAAATGAGCTGTAGGCCCAGCGCAGTGACCCACGCCTGTAATCCCAGAACTTTGGGAGGCCGAGGAGGGCGGATCGCTTGAGGTCAGGAGTTCAAGACCAGCCTGGCCAACATGAAGAAACCTTGTCTCTACTAAAAATACAAAAATTAGGCAGGTGTGGCGGCAAGTTCCTGTAATCCCAGTTACTCAGAAGGCTAAGGCATGAGAATCGCTTGAACCTGGGAGGCGGAGGTTGCGGTGAGGGAAGATCGCACCTTTGCACTCCAGCCTGGGCAACAAGAGCAAAACTCTGTTTTAAGAAAAAAAAAAAAGAAAAGGCCAGGCCAGGCGGGCTGGGCGCAGTGGCTCAGGCCTGTTATCCCAGCACTTTGGGAGGCCCAGGAGCTCGAGACCAGCCTGGGCAACATGGTGAGTCCCCATTTCTACAAAAAAATATTAAAAGAAAATTAGCTGGGCGTGGTAGCACATGCCTGTGGTCCCGGCTACTCAGGAGGCTGAGGTGGGAGGATCGCTTGAGCCCAGGAGATCAAGGCTGCAGTGAGCTGTGATGGCACCACTTCACTCCAGTCTGGGTGTCAGAGCGAGACCCTGTGTCAACAAATAAATTTAAAAAATCTTATATTTACCACACAAAACCAATACCAATTACTAGACCAGCTTCTAAGGTAGAAACACTCTGGTCTGAACCCCTGGCAGGGAACTTGCACCCAGTAAGCCCCAGTTCAACGCCAAATCCTTGTACCAAAGAGAGTTTGAGATTAAAATCCAGAAAAGCAAAGTTCACACTTTTTGTGGTTTTAGAGTCTCAGAAGGTGGTTTTATTGTTTCTTAATTATATTGAGCCTTCTTTTAGCTTTAAAGGGAATGTCACCGGGTGCGGTGGCTCATGCCTCTAATCCCAGCACTTTGGGAGGCCAAGGCGGGGGGATCACCTGAGGTCAGGAGTTTGAGACCAGCCTGGCCAACATGGTGAAACCCCGCCTCTACTAAAAATACAAAATTAGCCGGGTGTGGTGGTGCATGCCTGTAATCCCAGCTACTCTGGAGGCTGAGACAAGAGAATCGTCTAGAACGTGGGAGGCTGAGGTTGCAGTGAGCTGAGATCACGCCGGCCTGGGTGACAGAGCAAGGCTCTGTCTCAAAGAAAAAAAAAGGAATGTCTAGATGCAGTAGCTAAGTACACAGAAGCCATTTCAGTGTGGGAGGCGAGGTGACTGAGTCCAGGGACTCCAGGTTTCTGGCTGTGGGGTTGAGACCGCCCATGGTCATTGTGATGAGATGAAGATGGAAAATGAGCTGGGCTGGGGGAAGGTGGTCATCTCTGGAAGTGATTAGTTTGAGACTCCTGTTGGGTAGCCCACTGGGCATGGTCAGTAGGCAGTTGAGGAGCTGAGAGGGTTTGGAGCTGGGATAGACTCCAGCCTCACCATGTGGGCAGTAGTGGGGGTCACAGAGTGTGAAGATGGCCAAGAAAGAGGTCTGGGCGGGGGTCTGGGGAGTCAGCAGCCAGGCATGGGCCGTGGAGAAACAGATGCCAGGGGAAGAGGAAAGGGGAGTCAGACCCCAAGGGGAAAAGAGTCACTGGAGGGAGGGGCCAGCCCCGTGTCACATCCAGCGGAGACACCAGGTACAGCAGAAGGACCTTGGACATGACCATGAGGAGGGCCTTGTTGGCCATGACCTGGGATGGATGGGGGTGAGAGCCTGGGGGACCACACCATGTCCCCAGTACATGAAACAGTGCCTGGTAGACAGGATGGATTTATGGATGGATGGATAGGTAGATGGATGAATGGACAGATGATAGATGGATGCAAAGACAGATGAATAGATGGACAGATGGATGGACGGACAGACGGAATGAATGATCAGAAAAGGCTTCATGAACAACATGAGACTGAGCTGCATCTCCATGGGTAGATACAAAAGCAGAGGACTCTCCTCTTGAGTCAGGAATGACCCAGTGTCCTGGTCCAGGGAGCAAGTCAGCTTGGCTTGACTGGAGACACTTGTGGCAGATTTCAGAGGCCCTTAAAATGAGGCCAAGTGAGGTGGACAGGTCCAAGCCAGCTGAGGACTCCTCAGCCACACGGCACAGCTGCCTGAGGGGATGTGTCACTCAGGGAGTTGCTGGGACCTACTGGGCCCAGCGTTGCCATCAGCACCAACAGCTTCAGAGAGGGGGACACATGCTGGGGTGACTCCAAGGCTGTGGGCGGCACCTGCCTCAGGGAACAGGCACAGAGACACTACTGGGGGACACTACTGGGACACTGGCCACCCCCCTGCCCTGTGCCTGGGTCACAGCCTGCACACTGCAGCCCTGTGCCCCTCACTCCCAGCAGGTTCCTGCTCCAGTGCGGCTCCTGGACTGGCGCCAGGTGCTGGCCCCAGGGGTTTCAATCCAAGCATAATTCAGTGAAGCATGTGTTTGGCAGTGGGACCCAGCTCACTGGTACATGGCTCTCACAACTTTCCCTAGCCTGTCGCACCCTCTCCTGTCTCTGCAAAAATCTGTTTTCGTTCTCTGGGGCTTCTTCCCCTTTGCCCTCCAAGCCTTAAGCACGGAACCCTTCCTTTCTCCATGGGGTCTGGGGGAAGCGGGCTAGTCTCAGGTTAACTGGCATGAGGGGCTCCCACAGTGGGAGCAGCCGCCTTCAGGTTCCAACAGTGGGACACAGCCTGGTCCTGGGGCCTGGGCTGGGATTGGGCAGGGCACATGTCTGAATGAGGGACAGAGGCCGGTTCTGATGAGGGGCCGTACGGTGGCCTTAGAGACAGTCCCTGGGACCCCAGGGTCTAGGCTGAGGGCTGGATGCCCATCCAGGCTGGGAGGGCCACACGGGGGCCTGTGGACACAGGGGTCATCCCAAGGGGAGACCAATGGGGGGCAGAGAGGGCTCTGGGTCTAGGGTGTAGCTCTGTGGCCTCTGCTGGGTCGTGAGGACATGGGGACACAGAGGGATGGGTGAAACTGGGAGAGGTCCCAAGGCCCAGCCCTCCCTGGACAGTCCCAAGAAAGGAGAGGGTCTCTTAGTGCAGAGATGTGTCTGTCCCTGGAGTCCCATCACCTCTGGGGCCTGGTGTCTGTTGAAGGGTCGACCTCCCGCCTTCATTTGAGGAAGGGCACCTTAGACTCAGAAGGTGACTAGTGGGGAGTAAATGGGGGTGCAGAGAACTCCATGGCTGCCAGGTGAAGTCCAGGGGCATCAGAGGCTGCTGGGGTGGGTATGGGGGCTGTGGTGCCCCGAACTCTGGGGGAGCAGCCCCAAGAACCCAGCTGCTGTGAAGGGTCCTGTGGTCGGGCTGGTGGGTATGGGGCGACGGCAGAGCCCCAGGGTGTCTCTGGGTGGAGCCCACGCTTTACCAGGAGAGCTGAGTGGGCCAGGCTGGGGCACAGCCTGATGCCCCAGGGGATGGGAAGCTCCAGGCCATGCCAGGCTTGGGCCTCCCCACACCCTGCCAGGTCAGTTTTGTGTGCTGTGAGGGAGACCCCTAGATTCCAAACTCAGACTCCAGAAACCAGGAAGGAGGGAGCACAGCCTGCCCTGGGTGCACACAGGGAAACCGAGGCTGCAGAGGAAAGGGCTGGGCAAGGACACCTGGGAAAGGTGACTTGGGAAGAGTTCCTAGGAAGGCTCGGGGCTGTCTGCTCTCCAGAGGGCTCCAGTGGAAAGGAGGGAATGAGGAGGGAAGGAGAGGCCTTGGGTGGGCCAGACGGCCACACCATGAACCCTCCCAGAGACTTTAGACAGAGAGAGGCGCTCCACAACACCGCACACTCCCTCTGCCATCTCTCACCCCCTCCTCTGTCCACACAGGTCAGCCCAAGACTACCCCGTCAGTCATTCTGTTCCTGCCATCCTGTGAGGAGCCCCAAGCCAACAAGGCCACACTGGTGTGTCTCATGAATAACTTTATCCGGGAATCTTGACGGTGACCTGGAAGGCAGATGGTACCCCCATCACCCAGGGCGTGGAGAAGACCACGCCCTCCAAACAGAGCAACAACAAGTACGCGGCCAGTAGCTACCTGAGCCTGACGCCCGAGCAGTGGAGGTCCCGCAGAAGCTACAGCTGCCAGGTTATGCAAGAAGGGAGCACCGTGGAGAAGTCAGTGGCCCCTGCAGAATGTTCATAGGTTCCCAGCCCCCACCCCACCCACAGGGGCCTGGAGCTGCAGGATCCCAGGGGACGGATCTCTCTGCATCCCAAGCCATTCAGCCCTTCTCCCTGTACCCAGTAAACCCTCAATAAATATCTTTGTCAGTCAGAAATCCTGCTGCCTCTCTTCATTTCTTATCTCTCATATAATCTAATGCTTCTCCTGGGTTCTCAATGTGGCACTGGGGGAATCCTGGCACCAGTGGGAAAGTAGCCTGGAGGAGAGGATCACAGTCTCCCAGGGGTGTCCCCTGGGGAAATAGGCCAGGATAGGAGTCGGCTCACTGGACACCAGTCCCTCCATTCTCTCCCTCTTCCCCTTCCTCCTTGCAGCTCAACCCCCAACTTGCTGCCTGCTTTCTGTAGGGAGCTATTTCTGGCTGAGCCTCCAGATACACCCTGTGTCCCTGTCCTGGTCTGGACCCTCTACCCACCCACAGCCTCTCTTTCCTCAGCCTGGAAATCCTACTCTGGGCCTGGAGTCCCTCTGCTTTTGGCCCTGGACCCTGGAATGCCCTCGTTCCTCTCTGCGCAACTCCCCACCCCGAGAGCTGGACTGTCCAGGACACTCCAACACCATCAAATTCATGAGCTCTTACATTTTGGGCCCACCTTGATTCTTCATGTGACAGCAGGTTCAGAAGTGTGAGAAAAACAGGAGGAAGCCAGAAAGGAAACACACATGAAAGGCCTACAAGAGGCTCAGGACACTTGCAAAAGATAGGCTCTGAGCTCCTCAGGAACCTGTGCAAGAAGAGTAATAGGTGCTCCATCATTTCTTTCTTTTTTTTTTAGATGGCGTCTCACTCTGTCGCCCAGGCTGGACTGCAATGGCTCGATCTTGGTTCACCGTAACCTCTGTCTCCCAGGTTCAACCAATTCTCCTGCCTCAGCCTCCTGAGTAGCCGGGATTACAGGTAGATGCTGCAATGCCCGGCTAATTTTTGTGTTTTTATTGCAGACAGGGTTTCACCATGTTGTTCAGGCTGGTGTGCTCCATCATTTCTAAGAGATTAAACAAGTCTTCACTCGAGGGAAGTTGGTGTTCTCAATGCTGAGGCCAGGCATCTCCTCATAATTAAAAGTGGGGATGTGTTTTACCCAGGGCCTCACTGTTGATGGGATTTGGGCTCCAACATGTGCACAGCTGACTGCCTGGCAGCCCTAGGACATGGAGAGTTTCTCAGATGCTTGGCACAGAGAGTCACTGGCCATCTTTGGAGGAAGCATCATTTTGGGAAATGGAAAACCAGGTCCTGTGTTGGGAATATCTGTGAGGCTCCCAAGGTCTGGGGCTCCAGCTCCTCTCTGAGAAGAAAGTGTTGCGGGGAGAGAACATGGCCCCGCCACACCCAGCTCCTCCTGCATGGTTCCTGCTCATCAGGGCGTTAGAGGGGTGGGGGCACCAGCAGTGGTCAGGCCTATGTTTCTGTGGGTGGGGCCAGGGAGGGACCCTCGGGGCATCCTAGGGAGTCTCTCCCATGGCTCCTGTTTGACTTTCCTGTGGCTGCTGTCACAAATGACCCCTAAAACATCACACATTGGTTCTGTCCCTGGTCTGGAGGTCAGCCGTCCAAAATGAATCGTAGAGTGCTAAAATCAGGGTACCAGCTGGGCCAGGCTCTTTCTGAGGGCTCTGGGGAGAATCCATTTCCAGGATTTTTCCAGCTTCTAGAGGACGCCCTGGGCTCCTGGCCCCTTCTTCCAGCTTCAAAGCCAGAGCTCAGCATCTTCAAATCTCTCTCCCACTCTTCTCTCTCTCTCTCTCTCCCTGCCAACTGTCTTCTCTCACCCTCCCTCCTTCTCTCCCTTTCTTGTCCTCCAGCCCCACACCTGCTGTCACTCTGACCCTCCTGCCTCTTCCTTTCCCTTATAAAGACCCCACCTTGGACCCACCCACATAACCCAGGATCATCTTCCACATCAGGCCCCTTAACATCATCACATCTGTAAAGTCCCTGAGGCCACACAACACAGCACATGGACAGGTCCCGGGACTGGGACACAGCCATCCCTGGGCCCTAATTCAGCCCAACCACAGCTCCTTTCCCTCCTTCCTCTCTCCTTCTCTGGGTATAAGAAGGGAATGCAGAGAGGTTGGTCAATGAATATACACTTACAGTTAGATGCAAGGAATGTGTTCTAATGTTGGATAGCAGAGTAGGGTGACTATGGTTAGCAATAATGTGTTGTATATTTCAAAATAGCTACAAGAGAGAACTTGAAATATATACTCAACACATAGAAATGATAAATACTCAAGGCCGTACCCCAAATATCCTGACTTGATGATGACATGGTGGATGCACAGAACCAAACAGCACATGCACCTCATAGAAATGTCCAATATTATGTATCAGTGTAATTTCTATGAATAAGAAAGGCAAAAAAAAGAAGTTAAGCGTAAACTAGCCCTTGACCTAGCAATTCTAGCCCTAGGAATTTATCTAGAAGAAATGAAAGCATGTGTTCAAAAAAGACGTGTACATAAATGTTCTCAGCAGCCTCATTCACTATAGGCAGCAACTGGAAACAACCGAAGTGTCCGTCAGCTAGAGAATGGATAGACCCATGTGGTCTGTGCATACAGTGGAGTACTGCTCAGTTACACAAAGAAAAGAAACTGTGGATACAGGTCACAGGAGGGATGAACTTCAAAACATTACAGTAAGTGAAAGAAGTAAAACTCCACGAGGGAAGTTGGTGGGTATGGACGTGTGTTTGAACTGGCAGAATTTTACTGTGTTCTTTGGGGTATTAGGTATTGAGTCCCTGTTGACCAGGTACTGTGCTAGGTGCAGCCGTTAAGAGAAATGAGAAGCAGACACCAGCTCCATTGTGATGAGACTCACTCGATCAGCCATTTCTGATGAACACTCAGGTACCTTGACACTCCCTGCTCACATTTGCAGGCTTTACTTAATGCCACTGAAATCTCCCTGTTCCTCAAGTCTTTCTTTTCTTTTTTTTTTTTTTTTTTTTTTTTTAGACAGAGTCTTGCTCTGTCACCCAGGCTGAAGTGCAGTGGCACCATCTCGGCTCACTGCAACGTCCGTCTCCTGGGTTCAAGCAATTCTCCTGCCTCAGCCTCCCAAATAGCTGGGATTACAGGTGCCCACCACCATGCCCAGCTAATTTTTGTATTTTTAGTAGTGACAGGGTTTCACCACGTTGGCCAGGCTGGTCTCAAACTCCTCCGGACCTCTGGTGATCCACCTGCTTAGGCCTCCCAAAGTGTTGGGATTACAGGCATGAGCCACCGCACCCAGCCCCCAAGTCTCCTTTCTTTCCAATTCCCCTTATCAGGCACAGCTTTTTAAAGTAATCCCTGCCATACCCATGGCGTCAATTGTTTTCTATATGCTCTGATGAGAATAAAATTCAAGTATTGTTTTTATATAACAGTTCTATTTTACATGACACCTCATTCACTACGATTGTAAATTCGAAGTTGCTCTAAGAAAGTAATAACTAAAAAGTTGTCATATTTGAGTATGTAAATTTTAGGAAATTTCCTAAATGGTTTGACTTTGTGGGTGTATTTTTTAAACATGAGTTGTGATGTCACAGAATGGACTTAGCCTACAGAGGTTTCTGTCCAACTTTCTACCAGAGAGCTCCATTTCAATGCGATACTTAAGAGTCCAAAACTATGTGGTGTTTTTTTTTTTTTTTTTGAGACAGAGTCTCACGCTGTCACCCAGGCTAGAGTGCAGTGGCACAATCTCGGCTCACTGCAAACTCCGCCCCCCAGGTTTAAGCAATTCTCCTGCCTCAGTCTCCTGAGTAGCTGGGATTACAGGTGCCCATCATCACACCCGGCTAATTTTTGTAATTTTAGTAGAAATGGGGTTTCACCATGTTGGCCAGGCTGATCTCGAACTCCTGACCTCATAATCCACCCAGCTCGGCCTTCCAAAGTGCTGGGATTACAGGCGTGAGTCATTGCACCCAGCCGAAAACTATCTTATTCCCCATACCTGTTCCTCTTCCTACATTGTCTTTGTAGGAGAAATTCACTGCTATTTACCCAGTCCTTCAAACTAGAGCCTTAGCAGCCTGTTTTTCCTTTTCCTTCCCCTGTTCTTCCACATCTAATCCTCTAGCACTTTCTGTTCTCTCTGCCAAATGATCACAGAACTTTTCGTCCACTTCAGTCATTTCCACTTCCTTTGGCCTTATCTGTTCTTCCAGATGAACATAATGTCTCTCTCTCTTTTTTTTTGAGACAGAATCTCTCTGTTGCCCAGGCTGGAGTTCAGTGGTGTGATCTTGGCTCACTGCAACCTCCACCTCCTGGGTTCAAGCGATTCTCCTGCCTCAGCCTCTTGGGTAGATGGGACTACAGGCGCCCGCCATCATGCCAGGCTAATTTTTGTATTTTTAGTAGACGTGGGGTTTCACCATGTTGGCCAGGCTGGTCTCGAACTCCTGACCTCAAATGATCCACTCACCTTGGCTTCCCAACATAATGTCTCTTAATTGGTCCCACTGGTTCCATGAGTCCTTCTCTATTGTGCAGAGAGACCTCACTGCAAACACATCTGATAGAGACTCCTCACCTCTGTGTGGTTCCGTGACTCTCATGTTTCCAGAATAAAACTTAAACTCTACTTAAACTCTACTGCTGGACAGTGAATGAGCCTTTGTATTCCAGGTTCATCCACTGTTTTGCAGTGTAGCCTCAGACAACTGAACTCTAAGCCTTTGTTTGCTCATCTGCCTGAACTCACTGAGCAATTGTGGGACCCTAGGGAAGTTACTTGACTTTTCCCTCTAGATTTACGCTGTAAGATGTGTAAAATGGGACTATTTCTGAGGGTTAAATTAGTAGGCCACAGTTGGAACACTGTCAGGCACATAATGCTTGCCAGATATTGACTATTTGTCTTTGTCCTATGAGGACAATGGTACCCCACTGTGGGGTTCTCAATTTTGTATAAGAAAATAATGTTTTATGATTTGTTAGTAAAAGAAATACCTGAGGCTGGGCATGGTGGTTCATGCCTGTAATCCCAGCACTTTGGGAGGACGAGGCGGGTGGATCACCTGAGATGAGGAGTTCAAGACCAGCCTGACCAACATGGTGAAACCCTCGTCTCTACTAGAAATACAAAAATTAGCCAGATGCGGTGGCGTGTGCCTGTAGTCCAGGCTACTCAGGAGGCTGAGGCTGGAGAATCGCTTGAACCTGGGAGGTGGAGGTTACAGTGAGCCGAGATCGTGCCACTGCACTCCAGCCTGGTCGACAGAGCAATAGTCCATCTCAAAAAATAAATAAATAAGTAAATAAAAGAAATATCTGAATACCCCTGCCGTGGAAAGAAGAAACAGAGCGAGAAAAGGGAGTTGGTAGGTCCTAGCATTACAGAGCTGGGAAGGACGTGTTCAGTCCCTATTTTATAGACGAGGAGGGAAGTGTGATGTGTCCCAGGGTTTCACTGAGGATACGCAGCCATAACTCTCTATTGAGAGTGGGACCAGGGCCCTGGGGGTAGCTATGGTCAAGTTGCAGACAAGAACTAACACTTGTAAGACAGGAGAGAAGCATTTAGTTACAAAAGCAATCAAAAATTTGTGTGTAACTGCATTTGGTGAGCAAATGAAAGCTGTCAGACTCAGAAAAACAGAACTGCTGGTGGAACTGACTTTAGTAACTGGGGTTTTCTTTATTTCGTTCTTTTTTTTTGAGACAGAGTTTCACCCTTGTCACCCAGGCTGGAGTGCAATGGCATGATCTCAGCTCACTGCACAACCTCCGCCTCCTGGATTCAAGCGATTCTCCTGCCTCAGCCTCCTGAGTAGCTAGGATTGCAGGTGCCCGCCACCGGGCCGAGCTAATATTTTGTATTTTTAGTAGAGACAAGTTTTCACCATGTTGGCCAGGCTGGTCTTGAACTCCTGACCTCAGGTGATCCACCCCCTCCTCAGCCTCCCAAAGTGCTAGGATTACAGGCGTGAGCCACCACTCCTGGCCATACCAGGGTTTTCTATTGAGTTTCTTGCCAAGGGTGACTCCCAATAACAACCCCCCCTGCACTTAGCTCAGGACTGGAAAGCTCAGGCAGCATAGGGTGAATAAAAGCCTGAGTAGTGCAGTCCCCACAGAGGGGCATGGGGGCCACAAGGTGGGCAGCAGCAAGGACAGGCATTGTGAGGCATTGCGGGGGGCTGTGGGGCTGGACATTGTGAGTCACTAGCCTGACCTGGCTGTTGCCTGGTAACCAGGTGACATAGGAAGGTTTGTGGGTTATAAGCATCAGCCAGGGCCAGCAGCCCTCAGTCGGTAGCTCGCAGTGGAGGGAGGAGGAGCTCCAACTGTGCTCTTTGATGGCAGTTTTTGCACCTTTGGGTGCTTGTCGTGTTCGTTTATTTTTCAAAGAAGACAGCAGGTCCCTGACCTCATAGACCAGCTAGTTTGGGAGGTGGCGGCAGAGTAAGGGCTGAGGCCCCAGATCTGCCTGGGGTCAGGCTGCTTCTAAAAGTGCAGGGCCACCCTCAGTAGTGTGGCTGCTAGGGCAGCACAGTTAAAATTTTGCTGAAGGCTGAGGCAGGAGTGGAGAGGCACGGAGAGGCCCCATGGGGAATATACTGACCTGTTGTGTGTGCCCCAAAGTCAGCTCCAACTGTGGCTGGCCCAGGAGGAAGGTAGCACCCAGTTATGAATCTGATATTTATGAGGCCGTGGCTGCTCCAACATCAGAATCCACTACTGTAGAGCCTGGCAAGCTGGATGTGGGAGCCACGGAGGGCCAAGACCTGCAGCACATCAACAACCAAAAGATGCCCACAGGTAAAAAAGCCACGGGTGCCGTTTACCCTCTGGCACACCTCTGGCCACCGCCACCCCCTTCCCATACCCTCATCCCCAGAGACATCCTCAGCTTCCAGCTCCCTCCTGCCCATAGCCAGCTTTCCCAGGTCTGAGGCATGGGAGACAAAGGCTGGCTCTGCCTCCTGTCTTTGTCGTTGAGACTTTTTGATCTAGAAAAGGGAGAGCCCTTTTCTCAATGAAAATTCAAATACCCCAATTTTGGAGTCCCCATCCCATTCTGTAGCCTCACCTATCTGGCCGGTTTGGTACCTAAATGAAGGAACCAGCTAAGGGTCAGATTGTTTTTCTTCCATCTCTTAAGGTAGCTTATTTTTTGTAAATTTTATTTATTATTTATTTATTTATTTATTTATTTATTTATTTATTTATTTATTTCAGATGGAGTCTTGCTCTGTTGCCCAGGCTGGAGTGCAGTGGTGGGATCTCAGCTCACTGCAACCTCTGCCTCCTGGGTTCAAGCGATTCTCTAGCATCAGCCTCCTGAGTAGGGACTACAGGTGCCCACTACCACGCCCGGCTAATTTTTTGTATTTTTAGTAGAGACAGGATTTCACTGTGTTAGCCAGGATGGTCTCGATCTCCTAACCTGGTGATCTGCCCGCCTCGGCCTCCCAAAGTGCTGTGATTACAGGCATGAGGCACCACGCCCGGCTCCTAATTTAATTTTTTTTAAGTTCCGAGGTACATGTGCAGGATGTACAGGTTTGTTACATAGGTAAAAGTGTGCCATGGTGGTTTGCTGCACCTGTTAACCCATCACCTAGGTATGAAGCCCTGCATGCATTAGCTGTGTATCCAGATGCTCGCCCTTCCCCTGCCCCGACAGGCCCCAGTGTGTATCATTCCCTCTCTAACACCGTACGTATTCTAAGACCACTCCCTTGCTGTTGACAAATCTAAGTGATGGTTCGCGGGGGACTCTCTTCCCTGCTTTTGTCTGGAGAGGCTGCCTGGCTTCAGGTTCCTGATAGGAGTGAGGACCTGGAGTGCAGTGTGAGAAACAGATGGCTCAGTGAAGAACTGTCATCATCCACTAGAGTCCCTGGAAACAGCCGTATCATTTAGATGGTGTGGGTTTGTGTGCATGAGGGTTGGGAGATAGCCAGGGGTGAATTAATGTGTAGTGTTTGTAAATGTGTGTTTTCCCCCAAAAATGTGGACCCGCATGCCCAGCACAGTGCAAGTGTCAGTTTTCTTGAATTCCTGGCCTATGGTGGTCCTCTCACCTCAGCCTCCCAAGTCATGTCATTCTTCTAATAAAAAGGAAGAAAAACTTCAGCACCACCATACACTTTACATAAATGACCTCTTTTTCGCTCAACACAGCTGTACCTGAAGGTCAGTTTAATATCCCTACTTCTTAGAGAGAGAGAGTGTGGAAAGGAATGAACCCAGATTTTGACCTCCTGAATGGAAGAGGCAAAAGTGAACCCAGAAATGGGTCCCGATGTTGATGGTCTGCATTACTCAACCATGTCATCACTCAGGCTTGGTGATATGACCCCACACCAGGGAGTTCCAGCACCTATGTGTGCCCCTGGTAGTGGTAGTGGATGGCCTATAAGCGTGCCAAACATTGCCCACCATCAAATGGGGCCCCAGTGGTCACATAACCCTGGGTAGCAAAAGGTACACGGAACAATAGACGTTGGCATGGGCATTACTGTGAAATACACATAGAAAGCCCACAGGCTTCTGGTCAGCTCACAGATTCTGAGAAGTGTAAGGGTTCACATGGAACAGTGCAGGTCAACATCTGTGAGTGCTGGGGTCATTCCTCAGCACTTGGTCAAAGCAGGGAAGGATCAGGAAGATATTGCATTGTATTTAGTAACATGAGTACCTCAAGCCTTAGAAATGCTCCAATCCATGGCCAGGCACAGTGACTCACACCTGTAATACCAGCACTTTGGGATGCCAAGGCAGCAGATCACCTGAGGTCAGGAGCTTGAGACCAGCCTGGCCAACATGGTAAAAACCTGTCTCTACTAAAAATACAAAAATTAGCCGGCCATGGTGGCCCATACCTGTAGTCCTAGGTACTTGGGAGGCTGAGGCTGGAGAATCGCTTGAACCTGGGAGGTGGAGGTTGCAGTGAGCCGAGATCGAGCCACTGCCCCCTCCAGCCTGGGTGACAGAGTGAGACTCTGTCTCAAAAACATAAAGAAATAAATAAAAAGAAATGCTGCAATCCATAGCAGACAGACAAGGGCCAGTGCCACGTCAGAACTCAGGACAATATTATTAGCCTGGTGCCGATCACCCTCATTGGAGACCTCTTGCACCAGTAGGTTAGTGAGGCTCAACACTCATGTACTGATCCCCATGTACTGATCCCCATGTACTGATCCCCATGATGGACTGTCCCACTGTCGGGAGCTGGTGTGAGCATGAGCAGCCACTGACTCAATGGATGCACACACAGTGCAAATAAATGGAAGACATGGGCGGGGTGCGGTGGCTCATGCCTGTAATCCCAGCACTTTGGGAGGCCGAGGTGGGTGGATTGCCTGAGGTTAGGAGTTCGAGACCAGCCTGGCCAACCTGGCGAAACCCTGTCTCTACTGAAAATATAAAAATGAGTTGGATGTGGTGGTGGGTGCCTGTAATCCCAGCTACTCGGGAGGTTGAGGCAGGAGAATCACTTGAACCCAAGAGGCAGAGGTTGCAGTGAGCTGAGATCGAGCCATTGCACTCCAGCCTCAGTGACTGAGACTGCTTCTCAAAACAAACAAACAAAACAAAAAATGAAAGGGAAGAGCAGAGGAGAAATATCTAACAGGGTTAGTAGTCGTATATCTGAGACCCCTTCTTAGTAGGAGTGAACAGGACCTGGCCTTCCTGTCTGCGGAGAGCATGGCATGGACATCATCCTAAATGCCTCAAGAATGGAGTTTCATTGCTTTCTCTTGTCTTCTCCATCTCTTTGTGCGATGATGGCCGTTGACACCGGCAGAAATTGGTGGGGGGGCAGAACAGGAATCAGGTCCCCACTTCTCTGACACAGAGCAGACAGGACACAAGTCAGCAGGGATGGACTTCAGGGTCAGGACAGACACAGACAGGTCCCAGGCCTGATCTTCCTGGGGCTGGGACAGATGACTTTTTCTTTTTCACCTCTTATGGAAGTCACTTGAGGAATGGCCTTGAGGAGACACTATTTGCCAAGGGTTGTCTGGCTCAGAAATGTGTTTTTGTTTGTTTGTTTGTTTGTTTGTTTTTTGAGGTGGAGTCTCACTCTGTTGCCCAGGCTGGAGTAGTGCAGTTGTGCGATCTCTGCTCACTGCAACGTCCACCTCCCAAGTTCAGCTGATTCTGCTGCCTCAGCCTGCTTAGTAGCTGGAATTACAGGCATGTGCCACCGCACCCAACTAGTTTTTATATTTGTAGCAGAGACAGGGTTTCTCCATGTTGGCCAGGCTGATCTCGAACGCCTGACATCAAGTGACCCACCCACCTCGGCCTCCCAAAGTTCTAGGATTACAGGCGTGAGCCACTGTGCCTGGCCGACGTGTGTATCAACTGGACAGAGCCCCCTAGCACTGGGCCTGTAGCTGCAGCACTCCTGAGTAGCAGGGGAGGTGGGGAGGGACACAAGTTCCAGTGCACCATGAGCTCAGCAAAGGGATGGGGACTGATTCCAGAGTCCAGCTCATCCTTGCAACTCTTCTGTGGAATCCAGCACACATCAGTTTCCACTTGTTTTATAGAAGGTTTGGAATCTTCAGTGTCAAACTGTTATCTGTGTTGTGTCTTCCCACAGGGTGGGTAGAGGAGCCCTGGCTATGGGTGTTTCCTGCCAGGGCAGTGACTGTGTCTTCCTCATTAGTCCTTATCCCAGAGCTTGGTCCTGGGGAGAACATGTTAGGCCCCATGGGCATTGTAATGAACACATCCCTGGGATGAGTTCTAGGTCGCCCCTGGGGTGGGATCTAGCTTAGTTGTGGAAGTGTTCCCTTCTCAGCCTGTCCAGCCTGTTAAGCCCTACACCAATCCTGGAGCCTGCCCCAGCTTCTGAGTCAGGGTCCCTGGAGATGAAGTTGAGCTCCTGAGGACAGTGAGGTGCCCCTGCCCCTCGGCTCCTGCTGCTCTGATCCTGTCTAGACAGGCTGTGCAGGGCCACGCTCTTCCCCTGTGTGCACGTGCGCCCCCTGCTGGAATCCCTCCGGACCTGGATGTTGTCCTCATTGTTGTCATATCCCCAGCCCCACACAGTGACTGGCCCTTGTGTAGATGCCCAGGAAGTAACCATAAACATATGGTAGGAGCAGAGCTGCAAACTGTTTCGCAAGAAAGCACCAGGGGAGGGGAGTCATGTCTTCCTCATGTCTGGATCTCCTGTGCCATCTAGTGAGGTTCTCAGTCATATCTGTGTCTCCTCATATTTAAATATATTTAACTATTTACAATTAAAAGTTCAGGGCCGGGCGTGGTGGCTCACACCTGTAATTCCAGCACTTTGGGAGGCCAGGGACGGTGGATCATCTGAGGTCAGGAGTTCGAGACCAGCCTGGCCAACATGGTGAAACCCCATCTCTACTAAAAATGCAAAAATTAGCCGGGTGTGGTGACGCACACCTGTAATCCCAGCTACTTGGGAAACTGAGGCAGGAGAATCGCCTGAACCTGGGAGGCAGAGGTTGCAGTGAGCCGAGATCATGCCATTGTACTCCAGCCTGGGCAGTAAGAGTGAAACTCCGTCTCAAAAAAAAAAAAAAAAAAAAAATCAGAACCTCATCACAACAGGCACCGTGCAATGGCCCAGCAGCCTTATGTTCATGCAGCGGAGAGATTTCCATCCCCGCAGAATGCACTTTCACATCTGCTGTGAGCCTGGCCGAGGGACTGGTTGTTGAACTCCTCTAACTCAAAGCGCGCACATGAAAGTGGGAATCTCAGGGCTGTGAGATTGGAGGTGAGACCTGTAATGGGCCAGTGGAAGGAAAAAGTTAAAAGGTGGTTCCTTCAGTTCCTCTTTCTCACTCAAAGGCTGGCAAGTGTGAGCAATGCCTTTTTAGAGACCTCTGACTCCACAGAGACCAGGGAGAGTCTGACAACACCGAGGAAAGTGCAGAGTGATCTTGTGCAACCCAGTGTGGCCTCACCTGCAGTAGGAGGCTGGGCGAGTTGCTCTCTGGAATAACTTCTTGCAGAGTTTTTGTCTCTTAATGATTGGCCAGTGGACACCATCCATGAGGGCAGCTGCAATGAGGCAGATCTGCAGCTAGAGAATGATACTCTAGGAGGATCTCTGGGAGCAGTTGGGTGACACCTGTTGCTTTGGAACCTAGGAAAAGGGCAATGAAGTCAGAACCAAAGGAAATATGTGTAGAAGTCTGACTTGTTCCTTTGGAATTTTAATAAGATAGATATGAGACAATTTGTATCCATGGGCTTTGTGTGCTGTGTTTGTAACCATTTTTTTTCTTGCTCTGATATTTAATGATTACCTTTCCCAGAAGACCAGTTTTTCCTATGTCACAGCAAACACCAAAGCCCTGATTTTTGATTGGTTAATATCTTCTGGGACTTCGGAATGCAAGAGTCTTATTAGGTCTGGGCACTGGCTAAGATGCAAGGTATCTAGTGAGACTCCCTCATGCTCACTACTTGAACACAGTTGTTTCTCTGAGATGGTCTCCGAACCTTCAGTCCCACGCTCCATGTGCCGCATCCAGCAAAGCTCCCCGAGGGACTCCCAGTCTCCAACCACCAGGGCACTGACATTAACTCTGTGTCCTTTTAGGTCCCCCTGAGGACCGCCTGAGTTTAAAATTTCTGCCACCAAGTGAGGAAGACGATGATGCCAAGGTAAGACCCCCTTTCTTTGCCTTCTAAGGAAATGTTGCTTTCCTGATGTCAGAAACAAATTCACCCATCCACACCCAAAGAATGGACTCAGAGGCCTGCAGAACAGCAAAAGTGAGACTTTTAATGATGGTCTTGCAAGATCTGGGTGCAGACACGCCAGAACGGTTTCAACAAGCAATTTATCCCTGAGTGTGCAGGTCACTCCTCTGGTTCCTCATAGGCTGAGTACTATGAGGTCACAATCTTCCCAGGTGTCACATATCGATTGTTGGGTAGGGGCTTTAGGTATTTTTTTTTATGGTTGTCTTACTGCATTTTGTTGCAGCCCACACTGCATTGCCATCCTAGTCAGCTCAGGGGCTGTTCAAGTATTTGACTTATGACCTAAGTAGTTGGGCAAGCTGATAAGAACAGACAAAGTGAGCTATTTTGCAGGCTAGTAAACTTTCAACTTAGACTAAACTTCTTTGGTTCCAGTGAGGGCAACTAAGTGGGGAGGAAAGGGAGCCCAACAAGCAGGCATTGCCCGTCCAAGCAGGAGCCCAGCATATCCTATTTCTTCTGTTTTTTTGCTGACCTACACTGGTTCAAGACAGTTTGTGTTAAAAATGGACCACTGTATACATTATTTACTTCACCTGATTTCTTTCCTTCTCAATTAATTTTGATATAAAAATATAACAAGACACATTATGTACAACGTACACAATTGTCTTTGTGAGGATGGAGTTCAGTGGGAGTTTCTTTTCATCTAATACATGACACAATAGGATGTTTTTAAATGACAGCATCCATCATCAACTGTAATGCAGAGGCATTTTCCTCCACACCAGTTTTCCTCTTTAAATTAGGCATTGTGCATTTACCAACCTAAATCAACCTCAAAGAAATTCTGTGGGAAAAGCTCTTGTCTTTTCATTCATGTCCTCTATGCTAAAGTGTTTTGTCTTTGACATGGACTCAACCACTGTTTCAAAAGTAGTTTTCTGAAGTCATCAAGAGAATAACTGATCTGTGTAAGGGGTGCAGCAGAATTGATCTGATCCTCATAGCATCTTCTTTTGTCTCATTGCAGATTTTACCATCACCTGTCCAGGGTACGTACCTTGAACTAACTCACTTTCTGAGAAACAAACTTGCTAGCTTTAATATATAGAAATCTTAATCTGGATTCCTGTTAAAAAATATTGGGGGTCTGTTGAGAGCAAATGATTCTGCGAGTGTATAATTATGAGCAGAGAGGATGTAGAAATCTGTGTGAACCCAGAGGACCAATGAGGAGATTTTGTGTGAGCCAGTGTGTCTTCACCTGGAGTAGAAGTGAGTGCACCTCTCACTGACTTATCCTGATGTTGGTAAAGATACCAGAATCCTAAAGAGTGGATTCTGGAGAACTTCAGTGGGGAAGACTATGCTTTTTCAGGTAGGTAACAATACTTCAGATGAGGTGTAATAAAACAGCATTTACAAGAACCTTCATGTTATACCTGCTGCTTGGGAGGCTGAGGGAGGGTGTAGAAATAGAAAAAGAAAAAGTAAATAGAAGCTGAGTTTGTTATTTTCAGAGTTTAATGTCATCATGGTGAGAAGTACTATGTTTATGGGCTATTGAGTATCCTGTGTTTTTGATCATCTCTTCTTGCTTTATTATTTAAAGATGATTTTTCTGAGAACACCTGCTCTTTTCTGCCTGTGCCACTGCAAAATCTCAGAGCCTGTGGTTTGGGACACAGTTCTGTCACAAGCAGTTACTTACTCCTGGAGACAGAATTCTTCTGTGGTGTGCCAGATGCACAGGAGAAATGGATCCTCACCTTATGAACTGTTAGGTTTCATGGCAGCACATTCATTTGTCTGTGCTTGCTGTTTACCTCTGGTATCAAGACATCTCCCTGAGTGTGGAGGACAGAATGAAAATTCACTCTGGGCTCACTGCAAAAGGTCCAGTGTCTTGGAAATGGAGGGAGAAGCACAACCTTGAGCACATTGTCAGCATTCTGTTGAGAATATGCAGTTTTACCATCATTTGTGGAAGAGACTTTCCTTTCCCCATTGTGTATTCTTGGTACCTTCGTTGAAGATCAGCTGACTCTGTATGTGTGCATTTAATTCTGGGCTCTCTATTTTACATCTGTGATACTTATGGGTGCCCCCATGCTAGAAGCATGCTGTCTGAATTTCTCTGTTTTTTGTAGATTTCAATCTCATGAATGTGCATCCTCCAACACTGTTCTTTTCCAACATTACCATGTTTATTTGAGGCAAATGAAGATTCATTAAAGTCTGAGGATTATCTTTTCCATTTCTGCACACATGGCTGTTACCAGTTTGATAGCAGTTGTTAATCTGCAGATTATTTGTGTAGTATTGTGTGTTAGTCAGGCTTAGTCTTCCTATCCATGAATATGGGATGCCTTTCTACTTATTTGTATGTTCTTTACTTTCTAGAATCTTTATGTTGACAGCTGATTAGTTAGATTTAACAAGACTGATATAAATTTGTGATTTCTATTTTTTTCTTTTCTTTTTTGTTTTTTGAGATGGAGTCTCACTCTGTCACCATACTGGGGTGCAGTGATGTGATCTCCGCTCACTTCCACCTCGGCCTCCTGGGCGCAAGTGATTCTTCTGCCTTATCCTCCTGAGTAGCTGGGACTACAGTCATGTGCCACCATGCCTAGATAATTTTTGTATTTTTAGTAGAGATGTGGTTTTACCATGTTGGCCGGGATGGTCTCAATCTTTTGATGTCGTGATCTGCCCGCCTCAGCCTCCCAAAAAGTGCTGGGATTATAGGCATGAGCCACCATGCCCAGCCAAATTTGTGATATCCTGTACCAATATTTTTTGGTACAATAGGCATCAAACAAAAAAAATTTATGTAAGCTAGTTAACCAAAAAATCACGCTTTTCCTCATGGACATTTTTTAATGAATTTGTTCATTTGTATTGGTATACATTTCCTCATTTCCATAGATCATGTATATTTGAACCTGGAAACTTATCCTCATGGCAGAAAGTGTTCAGAGTCACGTCTCTCAGATTCACTGGTGTAGTTAGAGCAGGCTGTGTGAGCTTGGCCTGTTTGAATGAAGCCTGATCTTTACGGAATCTCCTGAGGGAGAGTGACACAGAGCTGATGAAGCCCTTGATTACAGGGTCCCAAAAGGTTGTGGGCACACACCATTATTCCAGAAGAAGACTTACAAAGAGGAAATCATGACTATTTTTAATTGTAGCATTTTAATATTCTTTTTTAAATGGTCTCTATGAAAAAGAATGTGTGATTAATAGAGTAATTTGGGTAAAATTGAGTCCATTTCACCAATAAAATAGACTTTTAATTAAGTAATAGATCTTTTAAAACAGATGCTAAAGGTAGTACCAGCATAATTGGATCCCAGTGTACTGACATGATCTTGAATATGTTAAGAAAATGCTGTTTGTTTAGAAGAGTTTCAAAACATTTGAGAGGTAGGAAGGCACTCTTCCATTGACCCTTAGTGTGTGCTTTAGTTCCATTTGGGGTTGACTGTTTTGTGTTGCTGCATGATGCCTCAAGTACAAGGCCAAGGCCTCCATGTCTCATGTCTTTCCTGCTCCCCTCCTCTGCCATCCCTCTTCCACCCAGGGGAATAGCCCAGCATCAACTCAGTCCATGCTTGTTAATCAACCACCTCCTTACACCACATCCAGCAAAGCTCCCTGAGTGACTCAAAGTCACAATCAACCACCTCCATACACCACATCCAGCAAAGCTCCCTGAGTGACTCACAGTCACAATCAACCAGGGCACGGTTCTTTCCTCTGTGTCCTTCCAGGTTCTTCTGAGGACAACCTGAGTTTAGTATGCCTACCACGAAGTGAAGATGATGACTGTGATGATGATGATGATGATGTCCAGGTAAGACCACCTTTCTTTGTCTTCTAAGGAAATGTTGGTTTTCTGATGTGAGAAACAAACTCACCAGTCCAATCCCAAAGAATGGACTCAGGGAGCTGTAAACAACAAAAGTGAGATTTTCTTTCCTTTCTTTTTTTTGTTTCTTTTTTCTTTTCTTTTTTTGTTTTGTTTTGTTTTTGTTTTTGTTTGAGACAGAGTCTCACTCAGTTCACCAGGCTGGAGTGCAGTGGTGCAATCTCGGCTCCATGCCCTGGGCTCAGTGAATTCTCCTGCCTCAGCCTCCCAGGTAGCTGGGATTACAGGCATGTGTCTTCATGCCCAGATAATTTTTGTATTCTTAGTAGAGACGGTGTTTTACCATTTTGGCCAGGCTGGTCTCGAACTCCTGACCTCAGGTAATCCACCCACCTCGGCTTCCGAAAGTGCTGGTATTACAGGCATGAGCCACCCCACCTGGCCAAAAGTGAGACTTTTAATGACAGTCTTGCAAGATCCGGTACCTTATGGGCAGATACACCCAGCACAGTTTCAACAAGCAATTTATCCCCTAGTGTGCAGGTCCCTACCCTGGTTCCTCATAGGCTGAGTACTATGAGGTCACAATCTTCGTGGGTGTCACATATTGATTGTTGGGGAGGGGCTTTAGGTATTTTTTTTTTATGGTTGTCTTACTGCATTTTGTTGCAGCCCACAATGCATTACCATCCTAGTGAGCTCAGGGGCTCTTCAAGTATTTGACCTATGACCTAAGTAGCTGGGCAGGCTGATAAGAACAGACAAAGCGAGCTATTTTGCAGGCTAGTAAACTTTCAACTTAGACTAAACTTCTTTGGTTGAAGTGAGGGCAATTAAGTGGGGAGGAGAGGGGGCCCAACAAGCAGGCATTGCCCATCCAAGCAGGAGCCCAGCATATCCTATTTCTTCTGTGTTTTGCTCACCTAAACCAGTTCAAGGCAGATTGTGTTAAAAATGGACCACTGTATACATTATTTCCTTCACCTGATTTCTTTCCTTCTCAATTAATTTTGGTATAAAAATATGACAAGGCACATTATATACAACATACGCAGTTCTCTCTGTGAGGATGGAGTTCAGTGGGAGTTTCATCGAATACATGACACACTAGGATGTTTTTAAATGATGGCCTCCATCATCTACTGTAATGCGGAGGCATTTTCCTCCACACCAGTTTTTCTCCTTGGATTAGGCATTGTGCATTTACCAATCTAAGTCAACCTCAAAGATAAATTCTGTGGGAAAAGCTCTTGTCTTTTCCACAGGTGTTCTCTATGCTAGAATGTTTGGCCTTTGACCTTGACTCAACAACAGTTTCACAACTAGTTTTCTGAAGTCATCAAGAGAATAACAGATCTGTGTAAGGGGTGCAGCAGAATTGATCTGATCCTCATAGCATCTTCTTTTGTCTCGTTGCAGATTTTACCATCACGTGTCCAGGGTATGTACCTTGAACTAACTCTCTGAGAAACAAACTTGCTAGCTTTAATATATAGAAACCTTAATCTGGATTCCTGTTAAAAATATTGGGGGTGTGGTGAGAGCAAATGATTCTGCAAGTGTATAGCTATGACCAGAGAGGCTATAGAAATGTGTGTGAACCCAGAGGACCAACGAGGAGATTTTGTGTGAGCCAGTGTGTCTTCACCTGGAGTTGGAGAAGTGAGTGCACTGCTCACTGACCTATCCTGATGTTGTGGTTATAAAGAGTGGATTCTGCAGAATCTCAGCAGGGAAGAGGTTACCTTTCCAGGTGGGCAACAAGACTTGAGGTGGGATCTAATAAAACAGCATTTCCAGGAACCTTCATGTTATATCTGCTGCTTGGGAGGTGAGGGAGGATGTAAAAAGAGAAAAAGACAAAGTAAATATAAGCCAAGTTCTTTTCAGAGTTTAATGTCATCATGATGAGAAGTACTATGTTTATGGGCTTTTGAGTATCCTATGTTTTTGTTCACCTCTTCTTGCTTTATTATTTAAAGTTGATTTTTCTGAGAACACCTGCTCTTTTCTGCCTCTGGCACTGCAAAATCTCAGAGCCTTTGGTTTGGGACACAGTTCTGTCACAAGCAGTTACTTACTCCTGGAGACAGAATTCTTCTGTGGTGTGCCCAGATGCATAGGAGAAATGGATCCTCACCTTATGAACTGTTAGGTTTCATGGCAGCACATTCATTTGTCTGTGCTTGCTGTTTACCTCTGGTATCAAGACATCTCCCTGAGTGTGGAGGACAGAATGAAAATTCACTCTGGGCTCACTGCAATAGCTCCAGTGTCTTGGAAATGGAGGGAGAAGCACAACCTTGAGCACACTGTCAGCATTCTGTTTTTTCATGTGAATGAGAATATGCAGTTTTACCATCATTTGTGGAAGAGGCTTTCCTTTCCCCAGTGTGTATTCTTGACAACTTCGTTGAAGATCAGCTGACTCTGTATGTGTGTGTTTAATTCTGGGCTCTCTATTCTATATCTGTGATACTTATGGGTGCCTCCATGCTGGAAGCATGCTCTTTGCATTTCTCTGTTTTTTGTAGATTTCAATCTCATGAATGTGCATCCTCCAACACTGTTCTTTTTCAACGTTACCATGGTTATTTGAGGCACATAAAAATTCATTAAAGTCTTAGATTAACTTTTCCATTTCTTCACAGGTGGCTGTTACCAGTTTGATAGCAGTTCTTGTGAGTCTGTAGATCATGTGTGTAGTATTGTGTGTTAGTCATGCTGAGTCTTCCTATCCATGAATATGGGAAGCCTTTCAACTAATTTGTATGTTTTTTACTTTTAGAAACTTTATGTTGACAGCTGATTAGTTAGATTTAACATGACTAATATAAATTTGTGATTTCTATTTTTTTTTTCTTTTTTTGAGACGGAGTCTCACTCTGTCACCATACTGGGGTGCAGTGATGTGATCTCTGCTCACTGCCACCTCTGCCTCCCGGGTTGAAGTGATTCTCCTGCCTTATCCTCCCTAGTAGCTGGGACTACAGATGCATGCCACCACGTCCAGCTAACTTCTGAAGATTTAGTAGAGACGTGGTTTTACCATGTTGGCCAGGATGGTCTCGATCTCTTGACCTCGTGATCCCCCCACCTAGGCCTCCCAAAGTGCTGGGATTACAGGCATGAGCCACCATGCCTGGACAAATTTGTGATATCTTATACCGATATTTTGTATGTCTGAATGAATCGGCATCAAGTTAAAAAAATTACATAAGCTAGTTCACCAAAAATCACCCCTGTACTCATGGACATTTTTTCATGAATTTGTTCATTTCTGTTGATATACATTTCCTCATTTCAGTAGATCATGTATATTTGAACCTGGAAACTTATCCTCATGGCAGAAAGTGTTCAGAGTCACGTCTCTCAGCTTCACTGGTACAGGTAGAGCAGGCTGTGTGAGCTTGGCCTGTTTCAATGAAGCCTGATCTTTAGGGAATCCCCTCAGGGAGGCTGACACAGAGCTGCTGAAGCCCTTGATCACAGGGACCCAAAAGTTTGTGTTCACACACCATGGTTCCAGAAGAAGACTTACAAAGAGGAAATCATGACTATTTTTAATTTTAGTATTTTAATATTTAATTTTTTAAATGATCTCTATGAAAAAGAAATTGTGATCAGGTGGGTGCGGTGGCTCACACCTGTAATCCCAGCACTTTGGGAGGCCGAGGTGGGTGGATCATGAGATCACGAGATGGAGACCATCCTGGCTAACACGGTGAAACTCCAACTCCACTAAAAATACAAAAAAAAATTAGCCAGACGTGGTGGTGGGTGCCTGTAGTCCCAGCTACTCAGGAAGCTGAGGTAGGAGAATGGTGCAAACCTGGGAGGTGGAGCTTGCAGTGAGCTGAGATCACACCACTGCACTCCAACCTGGGGGACAGAGTGAGACTCTGTCTCAAAAAAAAAAAAAAAAAAAAAAAAGAGAATGTGTGATCAATAGAATAGAGTAATTTGGGTAAAATTGAATCCATTTCACCAATAAATTAAGTAATTAATCCTTTAAAACAGATGCTAGATGTTGTACCAGCATAATTATGTCCAGTGTACTTACACAGTCTTGAATACATTAAGAAAATACTGTTTGTTTAGAAGAGTTTCAAAACATTTGAGAGGGAGGAAGGCACTCTTCCATTGACCCTTAGTGTGTGCTTTAGTTCCACTTGGGGTTGACTGTTTTGTGTTGCTGCATGATGCCTCTAGTACGAGGCCAAGGCCTCCATGTCTCATGTCTTTCCTGCTCCCCTCCTCTGCCATCCCTCTTCCACTCAGGGGAATAGCCCAGCATTAACCAGTCCATGCTTGTTAATCAACCACCTCCATATACCACATCCAGCAAAGCTCCCTAAGTGACTCACAGTCACAAGCAACCAGGACACGGATCTTTCCTCTGTGTCCTTCCAGGTTCTTCTGAGGACAACCTGAGTTTAGTATGCCTACCACGAAGTGAAGATGATGACTGTGATGATGATGATGATGATGCCCAGGTAAGACCACCTTTCTTTGCCTTCTAAGGAAATGTTGGTTTTCTGATGTGAGAAACAAAGTCACCAGTCCAAACCCAAAGAATGGACTCAGGGAGCTGAAAAACAGTAAAAGTGAGATTTCCGAGGAGAGGGGGCCCAACAAGCAGGCATTGCCTATCCAAGCAGGAGCCCAGCATATCCTATTTCTTCTGTTTTTTTTTGCTGACCTAGACCGGTTCAAGGCACTTTGTATTAAACATGGACCACTGTATACATTATTTCCTTCACCTGATTTCTTCCCTTCTCAATTAATTTTGATATAAAAATATGACAAGTCACATTATGTACAACATACACAATTCTCTTTGTGAGGATGGAGTTCAGTGGGAGTTTCTTTTCATCTAACACATGACACACTAGGATGTTTTTAAATGACAGCATCCATCATCAACTGTAATGCAGAGGCATTTTCCTCCACACCAGTTTTTCTCCTTGGATTAGGCATTGTGCATTTACCAATCTAAGTCAACCTCAAAGATAAATTCTGTGGGAAAAGCTCTTGTCTTTTCCACAGGTGTCCTCTATGCTAGAATGTTTGGTCTTTGACCTTGACTTACCACTGTTTTACAAATAGTTTTGTGAAGTCATCAAGAGACTAACAGATCTGTGTAAGGAGTGTGGCAGAATTGATCTGATCCTTACAGCATCTTCTTTTATCTCATTGCAGATTTTACCATCACCTGTCCAGGGTATGTACCTTGAACTAACTCACTTTCTGAGAAACAAACTTGCTAGCTTTAATATATAGAAACCTTAATCTGGGTTCCTGTTAAAAATATTGGGGGTGTGGTGAGAGCAAATGATTCTGCAAGTGTATAGCTATGAGCAGAGGGGCTGTAGAAATGTGTGTGAACCAGAGGACCAACGAGGAGATTTTGTGTGAGCCAGTGTGTCTTCACCTGGAGTAGGAGAAGTGAGTGCACCTCTCACTGACTTATCCTGATATTGGTGGTTCTAAAGAGTGAATTCTGGAGAATCTCAGCAGGGAAGAGTATGCCTTTCCAGGTAGGTAAAAAGATTTCAAGTGGGGTCTAATAATACAGCATTTCCAGGAGCCTTCATGTCATACCTGCTGCTTGGCAGGGTTAGGGAAGGTGCAGAAATAGATAAAGAAAAAGTAAATATAGGTCAAGTTTGTTCTTTTTAGAGTTTAATGTCATCATGGTGAGAAGTACTATGTTTATGGGCTTTTGAGTATCCTGTGTTTTCGATCACCTCTTCTTACTTTATTATTTACAGATGATCTTTCTAGAACACCTGCTCTTTTCTGCCTGTGCCACTGCAAAATCTCAAAGCTTTTGGTTTAGGACAGAGTTCTGTCACAGGCAGTTACTTAATTCTGGAGACAAAATTCTTCTGTGGTGTGCCCAGATGCATATGAGAGATTAATTCTCACCTTATGAAGTGTTAGGTTTCATGGCAGCACATTCATTTGTCTGTTTTTCCTGCTTACCTCTGGTATCAAGAGCTCTTCCTGGGCATGGAGGACAGAATGAAAATTCACTCTGGGCTCACTGCACAAGCTTCAGTGTCTTGGAAATGGAGGGAGAAGCACAACCTTGAGCACACTGTCAACATTCTATTTCTTTATTTGAATGAGAATATGCAGTTTTACCATCATTTGTGGAAGAGGCTGTCCTTTCCCCATTGTGTATTTTTGACACTTTTGTTGAAGATCAGTTTACGGTGTATGTGTGCATTCAATTCTTGGCTCTCTATATCTGTGAAACTTTTGAGTGCCCGCATGCTAGAACCAAGCTGTCTGAATTTCTGTATTTTTGTGTGTGTGTGGATTTCAATCTCATGAATGTGCAGCCTCTAACACTATTGTTTTAACGTCATCATGGTTACTTGAAGCATATAAAATTCATTAAAGTTGTAGGATTATCTTTTCCATTTCTGCACAGATGGCTGTTGCCAGTTTGATAGCAGTTGTTGTGAGTCTGTAGATCATTTGTGTAGTATTGTGTGTTAGTCAGGTTTAGTCTTCCTATCCATGAATACAGGATGCCTTTCAACTTATTTGTACCTTCTTTA
Source organism: Gorilla gorilla gorilla (assembly GCF_029281585.2). NCBI lineage: Eukaryota > Metazoa > Chordata > Mammalia > Primates > Hominidae > Gorilla > Gorilla gorilla. The sequence continues at coordinate 21,117,971 of NC_086018.1, read as the reverse complement.
CTTCCTAGGATCTTCATGTTGACAGTTGATAATTAGATTTAACATGACTGATAAAAATTTTTGATTTCTTATACCAATATTTTATATGTCTGAATGAATAGGTATCAAATAAATATACATGTATATTTTGAGATGGAGTTTCACTGTTCTTGCCCAGGCTGGAGTGCAATGGCGTGATTGCGGCTCACTGCATCCTCTGCCTCCAAGATTCAAGTGATTCTCCTGCCTCAGCCTCCTGAGTAGCTGGAATTACAGGCGCTCACCACCATGCCTGGCTAATTTTTTTGTATTTTTAGTAGAGACGGGGTTTTACCATGTTGGCCAGGCTGGTTGTGAACTGCTGACCTCAGGTCATCCACCCACCTCAGCCTCCCAAACTGCTGGGATTACAGGTCTGAGCCAGAGTGCTCAACCAAAAAAATAATTTTTATATAAGCTAGCTAACCAAAAATCACCCCCATACTCATGGACTTTTTTTCATTAATTTGTTCATTTGTATTGGTATACATTTCCCCAGTTCAGTAGATAATGCATATTTGAACCTGGAAACTTATCCTCATGGCAGAAAGTGTTCAGAGTCACGTCTCTCAGCTTCACTGGTGTAGTTAGAGCAGGCTGTGTGAGCTTGGCCTGTTTGAATGAAGCCTGATTTTTAGGGAATCTCCTCAGGGAGAGTGACACAGGAGCTGCTGAAGCCCCTAATCACAGGGGTCCAAAAGTGTGTGTAGAAGTTGCTCCAGAAGAAGACTTACAAAGAGGAAATCATGACTATTTTTAATTGTAGCATTTTAATATTGAATTTTTAAAATGATCTCTATGAAAAAGAAAGTGTCATTAATAGAATAATTTGGGTAAAATTGAGTCCATTTCACAATAAAATATGATTTTAAATAAGTAATAAATCCTTTAAAAGAGATTCTAAATGTAGTATCAGCATAATTAGATCCTAGTGTACTGACACAGTCTTGAATATGTTAAGAAAATCCTGTTTGTTTTGAAGAGTTTCAAAACATTTGAGAGGGAGGAAGGCACTCTTCCACTGACCCTTAGTGTGCATTTTACTTACATTTGGGGGTGACTGTTTTGTGTTGATTCCTGATGCCTCTAGTACAAGGCCAAGGCCTCCATCTCTCATGTCTTTCATGCTTCCCTTCTTTGCCATCCCTCCTCCACTCAGGGGAATAGCCCAGCATCAACTCAGTCCATGCTTGTTAATCAACCACCTCCATACACCACATCCAGCAAAGCTCCCTGAGTGACTCACAGTCACCAACCACCGGTGCACTGATCTTTCCTCTGTGTCCTTCCAGCTTGTTCTGAAGATAGCCTGTTTTTAAGATGCTCACTGCGACACAAAGATGAAGAAGAAGATGATGATGACATCCACGTAAGACCTCCCTTTTTTTGTCTTCTACAGCAATATTGCTGTCCTGATTCCTTTACTTCTCAATTAATTTTGATATGAAAATCTGGCAATGCACATTATGTACACTGCACACTATTCTCTTTGTGGGGCTGGAATTCCGTAGGAGTGTCTTCCCAACTGATACGTGGTATGCTAGGGTGCTTTTAAATGACAGCATCCATTATCAACTGGAATACTGAGGGATTTTCCACAACAACAGTTTTCCTCCTTGGATTAAGCATTGTGCATTTGCATATAAAATTAAATTTAAAGGTAAATTCTGCAAATAGAGGTCTTGTTTTTCTATAGCTATCCTCTGTGCTAGTCTTTGGGGACTTTGACCTATGGCTCAATCACTATACTGCCTTTTGGTTTTTTATCATTGTCCAGAGAATAACAGATCTTGGTGAAGTGCACAGCAGAATCTGATTCTTATAATGTTTTCTTTTATTTAATTGCAGATACCAGCTCGGAAAGAAAGCGGTATGTACCATGAAATAACTCACTTCCTGAGGGAAAAACTTGCTAGCTTCAGTGTATAGAAACCTGATTCTGGGTTCCTGCTGGGAAGGAGGCTTGGGGTTCTCATGAAAGTGATTCTGCCAGTGTAGAACTCTGGCCCAAGAAGCTGTAGGAAGGTTTGTCAACCCAGAAGAAAGATTAGGGGATCATGTATGAAGCAGTGTGGGGTGGGAGACTAGCCCATCATTCAGCTTCAGCTAAAGTAGGAGGAGTGGGTCAGTCACTTTCTCTAATGACTTATCCTGGTGTTTTTTGTTTCTAAAGACTTGACGCTGGAGAGTCTAAGTGATGAGGAGATTCATCCAGGTAGGGAACTACATGCCAGGAAAAACCCAATGGGAAAAGGTTCCCAGGAGCCTCCAGGTTATCCCTGCTGCTTGTGAGGAGGGGCTGAAGGAGGGGGTATGAAATCAGAAAGAAAATGGAAATGTGTGTGAGGTCTGGCTTGTTGTTTTCAGAGTTTCTTGGCATCATGGTAAGAACTGTCTCTATGGGCCGTGATGGTGCTGCGTTCATGAGAGTTTATCTTTGCAGTGCACCTGCTCTTTTCTGCCTGTGGAACATCAGAGCCTTTGGTTTGGATTAGTCAACACTCCTTGGGATTGTACACAAAGGGTGTAGGCTGAAGCACTGGGTGTCATCTGTGATGAAGGGAATCTGGGGGATGCAACTCTCTCACAGGCATTTCCTGGAACCTAGAGAAACAGTTCTTCTGCTCTGTGCCAAGGGGAAATTGAGAATCACCCTCTGAACTTTCAGGACTTGTTAGTGCACATTCATGTTTCTGTCCTCACTGTGCGCTCCTGGTTTAAAGGGATCTCCCGGAGTGGATGGTGGAGTGAATATTCACTCTGGGCTCACTGGTAAAACTCCAGTCTCCTTTGAGGGGAGGAGAAAAGTTTGACCTTGAGCACTTTTCCGGCCTCCACTTCCCAACCCCATCACAGATTCTGAGATGAGGCTTCTTTCTCCCCAGTTCTCTAATTTTTGGGAAAGCCAGGAGTTCCTTCCCACAAAAGATAGTATCACACTATTTCCTGTCTTCAAAAATTTGGCTTTGGTTTTGTTCTCTAAGTTGTATTCATCACTTAAGTTCTAGACTTTTTTTTTTTTTTTTGAGATGGAGTCTCGCTCTGTCACCCAGGCTGGAGTGCAGTGGTGCGATCTTGGCTCACTGCAAGCTCTGCCTCCCGGGTTCATGCCATTCTCCTGCCTCAGCCTCCTGAGTAACTGGGACTACAGGTGCCCACCACCACACTTGGCTAATTTTTTGTGTTTTGGGTAGAGACAGGGTTTCACCGTGTTGACCAGGCTGGTCACAAACTCCTGACCTCAGGCGATCTGCCCACCTCAGCCTCACAAAGTACTCGGATTATAGGCATGAGCACTGTGCCTGGCCAGGGTTATTTTTAATGTAATTGTGGCTATCTCAAGTAATGGTGCTTTGAGTATTTTTGTCAGTGGTTTTGGAATAACACCAGCACTCACTTCTGTGGAGTAGACTGTTAGAAGCGGGCATATCTTTCATTGTTATAAATAATGCCAAACTTTTTCCAAAATGATGACACCAATTCATGCTCCTGTAACAGCATACGTGAGTAGCCGTTTCTCCAAATCCTCACAGACTCTTAGTTTTATCTCTTTCTAAAAATTACATCACTGCGGTTAGTCTTTCATTTGTATAACATATTACTTAAAATGTTCACCAAAAAGAAATGTTGTTTTACTGTAATGACGCAGCGCAGTAGGTTTGTTTACACCCGCCTCACCACAGACACGTAAGTAATGCACTGCGCCGACCTTCCAACAGGTACGACTTTACTGGGGAAAAGGAAATTTTCAGCTTTGTTATAATCTTACGGGACCACTGTCATACATGTGTTCTGTCATTGACCAAAATGTCATTCTGCTACATATGGCTGTAGTTAATAAGCAGGTGCAAGGTGGGCGGATCACGAGGTCAGGAAATCGAGACCATCCTGGCTCACACAGTGAAACCCCGTCTCTACTAAAAATACAAAACATTAGCTGGGTGTGGTGGCGGGCGCCTGTAGTCCCAGCTACTTGGGAGGCTGAGGCAGGAGAATGGCGTGAACCTGGGAGGCGGAGTTTGCAGTGAGCCGAGATCATGCCCACTGCACTCTAACCTGGGCGATAGAGCGAGATTCCATCTCAAAAAAAAAAAAAAAAAGAATGAAAATAAGAACAGCCATAAATTGGGTATGTGGGCACTTCTGTATGTTGTCTCCTTGAAGTGTCACAATCACTTTGAGACGGAATTAGTTTTGTTTTAGTCATTATACAGATGAAGAATGTGGGTCTCAGTTAAGTAAATTACTGAGGAGACACACCAAGAGCTGGATCTCTTTAACGCCAAAGGTTAACCTATAAACTAACGTGCTACACCGCCTGTACTGGCAAAATAGAATTAACATAAAATGAAATTTGCTTCCACAGCTGGGCATGTGAGTTCAGTGAGGCTGGTGTTACCCATTGCTCCATGGGTCAGAAATTGGTCTTGCTGAAGCTTGCAAGAAGCAGCTCTTGGCTCAGGGAGTGAAAAGTTACTGACAGGTTATATGAGTGCAGTTGAAGGATTATGCGTCCATAGAGCATGTGGTGGAATGAGAACAGAGAGAATCAAAGAGAATCACCCAGAGCAGACTCTGTCTCAAAAAAAAAAATTGCCCATCTAATAATAGGTTAAAAATTAGATAGAGTCAGCCACACTGGGTCTTACTATGTAAAAAAAAAAAAAAAAAGTGCTTTTAGACAGTGACAGGAAAGAAGAAAAAAATTAAAATAGTTGATGTGTTCTATGTGGGACTGTGGAATAAACTGCTTTTAAATAGAGTTTTGTATGAAGTTCTTTAGGCAATAAGTAAAAATGGAAGGGAAACCTAACAGCAGAGAGCAGCCAGGACCACAGTTGCCTGTGGATGCAGAGACTGTGGTGGAGCCTGGAATGCACCAAAGACCACGAGTCCCTGCGGGCAGTCAGTTCAGTGACAGCATTGCTAATTGTCTGATCGGCAGGCACCCCAGTAGCACATGGAGAGATCAGGGAGGCCTGAGATGAGTCCAGGCCATGGAAGGTCTCCAGTGAGGGGATCTTGGAAGACGTGAAAAGCATCCTGGAGGGGGAGGTAGCCCTGCAGCTTAGCAGTCCAGTTTCCCTTACTGGTCTTACTTGGTATGGCATAGAGGTGCTCACACAGCAGCCACCAGTATCCTCCCACTTCCCTAAAGGCTTAAACACACCACGATGTGTATCAGTTTCTTAAAGAGCACAATAGCACATTACTGAACAACCAAAATTGCAGAGAAGTGGCCTCATTTCCTGGAAGTGTTTCAGGGAGGGGGAGGTGGTGAGATGAAGAAATCCTCATGACCAAAGAAACATGAGGCCTGAGGACTGGCGGTTGGGCTCAGCCACATGGAGACCACGTCGTGCCCTACAAGAGCAATCTGGTGGTTTGGTGCTGGGGAGGGGAGACGGCCAGGGCCACAGAGCCTGTGCAGGGATTCAGAACCAGAGGGCTCCTCAGAACAGGCATAGGAGATGGTTCATAAGGACCTGTCCCACTCCAGTGAGGGCATGAGGGGCAGGGAGGGAGGAAAGTAGCCCCACATAGGAGGATGCCCAGGGAGGGGAAGCAGGTTTTGGGAGAGCTAGGTTTCAGTCCAAGCAAGAAAGGAAAGAATGTTCCAGGGAGGGCCTCCAGAGGGCTTGGAAAAAAGGTTGCAGCAGATGGGGTCAGAAAAGGAGTATTCATGGCCTTGAGGGGGAGGTGAGCTGAGCTTCTTGCAGCCCATGATGCAAACAGGGATGAAGGACATAGTGAGATTAGTCCTGAATCTGAGGCAGAGAGCGGTGAGGAGGCCGTGAGTTTGGGGAAGGGAGGGAAGGGCCTGGCTGGGAGAAGGCAGGGTTCTGGGCCCTCTACAGTCCTGCCAGGGAAAGTCAGAGCCCAGAGAGGCCCAGGGCTCCCTCCTGACACCTGCACAAACAGGTGTACCCCTGGTCAGGGGGTGCTCTGTAGACTGCTGTGGAGTGAGGGAGCAGCTTCTCCTGGGCACAGGACCCCAGGCACCTGCAGGATGCAGGGCTCCAGGCTCCCTCAGATGCCTGCTGATGGGTCTCCTCTGAGGGGCTGTAAACTGGCTTCCTGGGTACCCACAATGTACAAGGCACTTATTTTCAGTATGATGCCCCCGGCACTGCCAAAATCCTACCCATTTATGATAGGCACAATTACTCGCCCCACTTTAGAGCTAGGAAAACTGAGGCACTGAGCAGTTAATCAACTTGCCCCAGGCTGCATAGATAAACAGTCAGTGTAGAGCTGGGGTCTCAACACAGCAGCCTCCCTCCATAGTGTGGGCTCATAGCCACTGGCTGTCCCTCTGCCCTTGTCCAAACTCAGCTGTCTGGGGTGTCAGTTTGTGCCTCTGGGCTACAGTTGAATGACCAGTTGCCTCTTCCAGGCTGGCTCCCATACCTCTCCTGGCAGCAGTTTCTTAAATCCCAGAAGCTGATAACGGTAAGTGGGCCTTGGAGAATGGAGGCAAGGGTGTGGTGCTCAGGACTTCTAGGTCCCAACATAGGCTGTGTTCCTGGCCCTCCCCTTGTAACAGAGGCACCTCTGTCCCTGGCTGATGAGTTTCCACATCTGTAATTTCTCCTCAGCCTGGACTGCAGAGGCGGGAGCCCAGGAGATGCTGGCATGGAGGCTGCTTAGTGGGATGATGTCATAGTGCACAAAGCTGGGAGCCTGCTTTCACTAAAAAGGGATTGTCTCTTCATCTAGGGTGAAGCCCTTCTGTGGAGCTGACCAGGGTGCTGACCCAAAGGGCAGGCCAGCACGTGCTGCGGGGTCCCCAGCTTTGCCCCTGGAGGTCTCAATCCTCTCTACATTCTGAGGAAAACTCTTGGCCCCAGCAGAGAGCAAAAGTCCAAGGCCGCCTCACACCCACCGCCAGCACTGGGTTTGGCCTGTACCATCCAGGACCCAGTGCTTCTGGGCCTGGCATTTCTCCTTTGGCAAGACAGTGAGAAGAGACGTGACTGTGCTCCATGAGAAGAAAGTGCTATTCCAACTTGAAATAAAGAGACTGAGTGCATTTATTCAGGTGCAGAGGTGGCTGATCAGGTCTGACCCAATGAGGGGCTCAGGGTTTCCACTCAATGACATCGATGGCGATCTGGGTCACCTTCTATAAGGCCTCGCCCTCATAAGCCTTGCTGTCAGAGTCCTCCTCCAGGACACGGAAGGTGTGCATGTGGGCCTGCAGGACCTTGCAGCCCTCAGGGGCCTCTGGCAACATGGTGAGGGCCTTCGTGGCCTTCAGGCACACCCTGCCTATGGGTGAGTGTAGCAGCTTCAGGAGCAGGCTGATGGCTTGTGCGTCCAGGGCCACATACTTCTTGGCAGGCCACGAACACAGGGAATTTCTAACAGCCTGTGGGGGCCTCTTCTCACCCCCTCTCACCCTAGCCCTCTTTTGACCCTGGTGCCTGCAGAGTCTCAAAGGGAGGTGCCACCCTGTCCTGCTGCTGCAGAGATTCCCTGATTCATTCATGCAGCGAGATGCTGAGGCAAGAGCTGGGTTTCCCCACCTCAGCACTCTTTTGGGCCAGGTAATTCTCAACTTGGGGCCAAAGCTCCCCTGCTGTGACCTTTGGGTCTGGAGCAGCAAACAGAGCAAAGCCTTGTCCTCAGGAGCTCCCCTTGGGGATGACACAGAAAGTGATGGCAAGAATGGTGGTCACAGTGGACACAGGAGGATGCGGGGAGGCTGGGGAGGCTGCAGTTTCAGAGAGAAAGTTCTCTCCTGGAAAGCCACTCTCCTGATCCCATGGAAAGGGACCTCTGTGCAAACCTAAGAAGGATGGGGCTGGGATGGGGCCTGGGAACATGCATTTCCACAGACCACCCAGGGTCTGGTTCAGGGGCCACACTTGGAGAAATACTCACCCGAGCCTCTAATGAGACTCTCAGAAGAAAGAGAAGCCTGGACTTAGGGAAGGCAAGAGGCCCCCCCATCCTCCCGCCAGCAAGGGGACATGGCCACCGCCAAGGCAGGGACTCTGGGGGTCAGTGACTGGCCCATCCTCACAATGAGGGTCCCAGTGTGGGAACACTCCCCAACCACTGCAAGCTGTGAGTCTTTGTGCTCCCCCAGTTTTGAGGCCAGGATGTAGACTGTGATCCTATGTGACCTGGGGTGAGAGACAATGTTCCTCCATTTCCTCACCTGTGAAGGCAGACATCGGCTCCCTGGAGGGTTGTCTAAATGTGAGGTTTGGAGACAATGCCTGGCACGCAGGAGCCACTCAGTGACCGCTGGGTGTCAGGATCGTCACCAGTGCTTCTCCTGTTCTCGCCTTCCTCATGGGGAGGAGGTGTCAGACCCTCTCCTGCATCCTCCTGCAGGCAGGGGACAGCGGGTCCAGGACAAGCTCCCGGAGCTGCTCCTCCCTCTGCAGCTTCCACATCAGTGAGCGGATCAGACCCTTGCTGATGATATCGTGGGCCCCTGCACAACAGGAAAGGGCACTGAGGGTGGACCGGCCGCACCCGCTCCCATGCTGGTTGGCCTGCAGGGCGCAGGAAGGATTTTGCAGAGCAACTTGGTGGGTTTGACAGGAGAACTTGTAAGTTCCCTGTCACCCCACGAAGCTGCCTGGCCAGGGGCCTGAGAAGCCAGCAGGAGGCTGTGGGTGACAGCCATGTCAGGGGCTGAGTGAGAGGGCAGGCGCAGAGGACCCAGGGAGGGCCAGCCTTTGGTCGCTGGCATCTCAGGGGGCATCTGCCGTAGCAGGGCACAGTGGCCTGAGAGGCAGCAGCCAGCCCTGGGAGATCCCGCACCTCACTGCTGTGGGGTCCAGGCACACCAGGAGACCCTCTGCTCTTCCCTACCACTGCCCCAGAGTAGGGGAGCCAAGAAAGCCCCCGCTTCCCACCTGAAATATTTCAAAGGAGTTGGAGACTCACGCCTGGTCAGAGCAGCCCTTGAGAAGAGCTTGGGTTTGACTCTGAGATGGAAGACCTAGAGTGGAGGCCAGTGTCTCACACACCAAAAAGAGCTGCGCCCCAACTGATGCCAACGGGAAGCCATAGGGTCTGGCCAAGGGGTCTTGAAGGGACCTGGGGCTCTATGGGAAGGGGGCATCACATGGCACAGCTGGGGTGCAGGTACTGGGAGAAGTACAATGAGGCAAGGCTCCCCCATAAACAGGCCCCATCTGGCTCCTCCCAGCTGGAGCTGGAAGCCTGGGAGGGAAGTTGTCGGTACAGCCCCAAAAGCCTGTGGGGCAGGTAAGGGGTGAGAGATTTTATGGAATATGGAGGAGACAAGCCAGAGGGTTGAGGAGGAACATCAACCCCTAGAGGGGCCTGGGCAGACACTAGCTTTCACTAAAGGGTTGCTATTTTGTCCATCATGAACTTGTTTGAATTATTTTTTTTTTTTTGAGGTGGGGTCTCACTCAAAAAAAATTTTTTTTTTTTGAGGCTGGAGTGCAGTAGCCTGAACTCAGCTCGCTGTAACCTTTGCCACCCAGGTTCAAGCGATTCTCCTACCTCAGCCTCCCAAGTAGCTGGGCTCACAGGTGCACACAATGGCTGGCTAATTTTTTTATTGTAAAGATGGCATTTCGCCATGTTGGCCAGGCTGATCTCGAACTCCTGACCTCAAGTGATCCACCCACCCCGGCCTCCCAAAGTGCTGGGATTACAGGCATGAGCCCATAATTAACCTGTGCCCGGCCTAATTTTTATTTTTAAATATCATATTAAAATATTTATCTTGATTCGTGAGATTTCTGGCCCCTGTTAAATATGGCACCAAGGCCAGCATCTCACTGGCCTCCCCCCACTCCTCTGGATAGGGCAGGAATGGAGGCAGGGGCGGGAATGGAGGCAGGGGTGGGAATGGAGGTAGGGGTGGGAATGGAGGCAGGGGTGGGAATGGAGGCAGGGGCAGGATGTCCACAGAGGATGGTGGCCGCTGTCCCCACAGGGCACCCAGGCTCCTCCTTTCTCCCTTCCTCTCCCCCTCCTCCTCCCACTACGTATGTGCTGCCTCCACACCCTTTCCCCCACTGGGGAGGGGCCACCTCCCTGAGCACCAGGTGGTGGGCTCCAGCTGATGTTGTGGGGGCCTTCCCTGGGGTCTGTGGGTCACTAGACCTCAGCCAGAGTCACCTCCTAGGACTGACCCCTAGGAAAGCCAAGACCACACGGTGCTGGTGCCTCTGAGGGAAAGGCCCTGGGGAGGGCCTGTTGGGGGGACATGGTGCAGCCCCTCTCCTTGTGTGGCCCCAGTCCTTGCCCTCTGTGTGTGGTGGGAGGTCCCCAGACAAAGCACTGAGCATCTGGGTTCATTTACAACCTTCTGGGTCACAATGGCCTGTTCATCACTGGTGAACTTTATACCCCAGGTGATAATCATTTCAGGGACAGAACCTCCATCTCGGTGGCCTCATAGGCAGGTCCTGCTGTGATCCCCATTGTACAAATAGGGATAGAGGCCAGAGAGGTGAGGCGACCCGCCCAACTCACTCAGCTCATATCGCAGAGCTGGCAGAGTTCATGAGTACCTTGGACAATTGCACCAAATGCAATGGACTGGGACAACTAGATCAAGATGTCATTTCACAGAAATAAAGGGAAGGCCATGTACTTTATTCCAAATATCAACTCTGAGAGGAACCAGGTAATAAAGATAGTGTCAGCTTAGCAGCTCTAGTGATTGAGAAAGTCATAGGGCTTTAGCTAGTCCAACTCCAGCTCTTCCCTGTCCCTGTCCCCTGAGCTGATGGAGCTGACGTGTGCACCTCTGCAGCCTCAGTTTCCCCTTATGCAAAGTGAGGTTTCTGATTGGTGAGGGCCTTGCAGCCTGATGCCCACCCCTGCAGTGGCCGTGGTGAGGGCTTCCACGAGGAAAGCTGACCCTGTGCAACACCAGCAGTCCAGCAGTCCCTCTGTCAGGGGAGGGTTAAAACTACTGGGTGCCAGGCTGGGACCAGGGTCTCAGTGTCCTGCAGGGACTTCTAGGCAAGGAGTCCCCATCAGCGTCAGGCTTTGTGCCAGGGCTGAGGTCCTGGAGGAACCAGACTTACCCCAACTCAAGCACACAAAATGAGGGTGTCGTGTGAGGTGACAGCCATATGCAGTGTGATGCTTGCAGGACAGAGACTGGGACAGGGAAAGCCTGAGGGGTCTCCACAGAGGATGAGTGACAGGTGCAGGGGACACCTGGCAGGGGACTCCCAGGCATAGAGCCTCGAGAAGCTCCAGGCGGCCCACAGGGCTGGACCAAGTGAGTCCTGGGGCCAAGGTGGTCTGAGAACAGGCTAGACAGGTGCCAGGCCCAGACCCAGAGAACTCATTCCTGGAGGACAGACTCATCTGGGGAGTCCTGGAGGCTGTTTGCAGGGAATTGACGAGGCCAGAGTTGGATGGGTGGGCAGGGGTGCAAATCCAGAACTAGAGACACCCCATGGAGGGTATTGTGGTGACCCAGGCAGTTTGACTGATATGAGGACAGATTCAGGAGAAGGGGGAACAGGAGAGGGAGGAACAAGGACAGCCCTGGGCTTTTTTGATGAACAGTTAAGAGAACACTGTGATCATGTCAGCACATCCTGTATTTTAAACAAAATGCCCAAGGGAAGTGGTGGTCTGCAAAGCATACCCAGAAGGCAGCAAGGGCTTGGCTTGGTCTCCCCCAAGGCCATCCACTCATCGTCTTGCTCATAAAGGCTTACTAGGGGCCAGGCTGGGGGACACAGGGAGGGTGGGCCAAACGGAAGGGGACTGTCCAGTCAGGAGGACAGATCATGGCCCATTTTTGGAGTAATAAAGGGGGAGGGGGTCCCCCTCTGCAGTGGGGGGATGCCAATACTGGTCTCACAGATCAAGCAGCACTGGCTGGTGATGGGCGCCCCTCAAAGGCAGCAGTGCCAGTGGAGAGGAGACCAAGGGCTATGGCGGGGAGCTCCTGGGGGACATGGAGGGAGAGGCTGACAGACCACAGGGTCCTTGTGGCCCGCCTTTATCCTCAGATCCAGGAGGAGTCTTTGGAGGGATTTGGGTAGGAGACTGATCATCAGATTTGTGTGCTTCTGATGAGAGGCTGGTGTAGAGCAGATTAGAGGAGGGAGGCCCAGGGCGGAGAGTGGGGTTAGCCAGGTCCGGGGGAGGTGAGGTACCTGGAGGAGGCACAGGTTTAAGCCACCCAGGGGCCCAGATTGCTGTGAAATGGGAGAGTGAAGCTGAATTGGGGGCACCAGAGGCTGATGGGGAGTAGCAGGCATTCTCGGGGGCTGCCTGAGGGAGACTGGATTTCAGAAACATGTATGAAAAATCATAAAAATGTACATTCCTTTTAATCAAGTCATTCCACTTCGAGAAATTTGTTTTGGGGAGATAAAACTTCAGCTAAAAATTCTTAATGTGTGGGAGGCTGAGGTAGGAGAATCGCTTGAACCTGGGAGGCGAAGGTTGCAGTGAGCCAAGATTGTGCCACTGCACTCCAGCCTGGGCGACAGAGCGAGACTGTCTCAAAAAAAAAAAAAAATTAAATGTGTTCATGGAGGGAAAAGTGGAAACAGCCTAAATGTCGAACGTTAGGGGGAGGCAAAATAAACTATGTTACATCCATGGTAGGGAACATTAAACACTTAAGATAAATATGTTTTTGACAACTATAATGACATAATAAACATTTTAAAACATTTAAACATTTGAAACATTTCTATTTTAATTTACAGTAAAGTTTACTCTTTTTGGTGTAGCTAATAAAACCTAGTATAATTTTTAAAAAAGCATTGACTCATGTAACTATCACAATTGAAATATAGAATATTTCCCCCCCCCAAATTTCTCTAAGCACCCCTTTTTTAGAGACACAGTCTCACTCTGTCACCCAGGCTGGTGTGCAGAGGTGAATCTCGGCTCACTGCAACCTCTGCCTCCTGGCTTCAAGCGATTCTCTTGCCTCAGCCTCACGAGTACCTGGAATTACAAGTGTGTGTCACCACACCCAGGTAATTTTTGTATTTTTAGTAGAGACAGGGTTTCGCCATGTTGGCCAGGCTGGTCACAAATTCCTAGCCCCAAGTGACCCACCTGCCTCAGCCTCCCAAAGTGCTGGGATTACAGGGGTGAGCCACTGCTCTCAGCCCTTATGTTCCTTTTATAGTCAAACCCTTTCTGTACCCCAACCATGGCAACCACTGATCTCTTTCTGACCCTATACTTTTGCTTTTTACAGAATATCATAGAAATGCAAATGTAAAGGATGTGACCGTTTTTTAAATTAAACTTTTTATTTTGAGATAATTGCAGCTTCTCATGCAGTTGTGAGGAATAATACAGAAGGATCCTAGGTACTCCGGCCAGTTCCCTCAAGGGTAGCACCTTGCAGCTACAGTAACAGATCACAGCCAGGAGATTGACATTGATACAGCAAGAAGGGAACACTTCCCTCCCAAACATCCCTCATGTTGCCCTTTCACAGAAACAGTCACTTCCCACTGTCCCAAACCCCTCCTTAGCCCCTGGCAATGACCAATTTGGTCTCCACTTGTATAATTTTGTTATTTCAAGAATGTTCTGCACATGGAATCACACAGTATGTGACTTCTGGGGACTGGCTTTCTCCCACTCAGCATAGTTTTCTGGGTGTTCCTCCAGGTGGCTCAATTGCAACCTAGTTTGTTCATTTTTAATGCTGACTAGGAGTCTAAGTATGTAACCTTCTGAGTCTGGCTTCCTGAGTTCAGTGTTAACAATGCTGTAATTCATCCCAGTTGCCTTATGGATCAATAGTTTGTTCCCTGTTGTTGCTGAGTATGATTCCATTTATGAAGGTATCACAATGTGTTCAGCCATTCACCAGTTGAATGACAATTGGGCTGTTTCCACGTGTGTGTGTGTGTGTGTGTGTGTGTATGTGTGTGTGTGTGTGTGTTAGGTCAAACCAGATGTTTCTGCTTCTTGCCAATGGTGAATAAAACCAGTATAAATATTTGCAAACAAATTTTTGTTTGAACATAAGTTTTCATTCCATTTAGATAAAAACCTAGGAGTAGAGTTTGCTTGATATGCATAAGCGTATGTTTATTAGAAATTGCCGGCCGGGTGCGGTGGCTCACGCCTGTAATCCCAGCACTTTGGGAGGCCAAGGTGGGTCGATCACGAGGTCAGGAGATCAAGACCATCCTGGCTAACACGGTGAAACCCCGTCTCTACTAAAAATATAAAAAATTAGCTGGTCATGGTGGCAGGTGCCCATAGTCCCAGCCACTCAGGAGGCTGAGGCAGGAGAATGGCGTGAACCCGGGAGGCGGAGCTTGCAGTGAGCCGAGGTCGCACCACTGCACTCCAGGCTGGGCGACAGAGTGAGACTCCCTCTCAAAAAAAAAAAAAAAAAAGAAAAAGAAATTGCCGAATTGTTTTTAGAGGGGAGGCTAGTGGGGGTGGGGACATAGGGGTAGGGGAGGGTTCGGGTAATGAAGCCTCCACCAGCCCAGCTGGAAAATGGGCCTGTATCCAGCACCGAGGTGCCCAAGCCCCATGCCCAGACCTGAGCTAGACAGGGTCTCAAGATCACAGTCAGTCAAGGGACAGAAGCGGCATCTTCCGCTCCAGAAGCTTCTGTTCATGCAGTCCCTACCCCCTTCTCAGGGATCCCCAGGAACTGTTCAAAATGCTAGGTGCAGAGCTATGGCCAACTGTAGGGCACAGCCAGACACTCAGAGCTCAGAGGGACCCAGGGTGGGCAGGATTGGCCGAAGCTGGAAGTGGGTCCCTGCAGGTCACACCCCACCTGCTGCCTCCAAACCTCGGACATTTCAGGGGGGCTTGGCCAGTTACAGGGAGGGAAAGGGAAATGGGGACCCTTTCAATTGCTGCCCTGGGACCCTAAGGTCTTGGGTAGTGACAAAGTACCTGGAAGCACAGCTGCCCCCAAGAGGCCTCCCAGGGTCCCTCCTTCATGGACAGGACTTCAGACTGGACAGTTACTTATCCGTTTTTCCATCAGTCTGTCCATCCATATATCTGTCCATACACACACACCACCACCCTTCCACAAGCCCCCTGAGGCCTCCTGGGGCCTGACCTATATAGACCCTCAGCTCCTGATGTCCCGGGCAAAGCGGGATCAGCCTAGCCCAGCCCCAGGTGAGACCTGAAGTGTGCCTGCTCATGCACCGTGGGAGAAGGGGGCTGTGGCACTGGGGTCCCCTGGGAGTACTTGTCCCTGCCCAGTCCAGAGCTCAGGCTGCAGATGAGACCCTCTGTGAAGACGGTGAGGGGCAGGGGATACTGGGGATCCCATGTCAGCAAAGGTGGCATGGGGGCAGTGGCAACCTCAGACAGGCCTGGGAGCTTGAACCAGGGCTGGAGGGCAGAGGGAGGAAGGGCATGCTGGAAGATGGGTGTGAGCAAAGGCACAGGAATGACCTCAGCGCCCCTTCTCTCAACAGGGATATGGCAGGTGCACATGGGCCCCCTCAGAAGCACCCTGAAGGATCATCTCAGAGACCCTAGAACCTGTCTGCCATACCACGTGCCCTGCCACCCTGCTCACCACCCAAAAATTCCTTCCATTCTGCCACATGGCTGGGCCCTGCACTGGGCCGGGCCTTAATAGGGGCAGGGGACAAGGGAGAGAGCAGGTCTGGGCCCTGAATGGGACACAGGCAGTGACCACCTGGTAAAGAAGACTGAATGAGCAGAGGATGCAGGGAGGCAGGTCCAGGGCAGGGCCCTGCGGGGTGCATAGGAGTTCTCTGGGATGGATGGTAGACCAGGGCTGTGAACACGCACGCTGGGCTGGGCCAGCAGGCTGACGTGTCCTAAGCCCCAGAGCCCTGCAGAGGGGCAGGAACAGGGCCCAGAGGGAACAAGGCTGAGAATAAAGGCCCTGAATGCCTCAGATCTGGCCAGATCTGCAACTCCTAAAGGCAGCTGTGCCTGTGTTGAGACGCTATTGAGTGGCCTTATTGTCCCTGTACCATTTATAAAATATGGGACACGTGTTGTCCAGCTGAGCCACTCATGGATTCTGTGGGGCCCACAGCCAGGATCATGGTCCCATTTCACAGGTAGGATAACTGAGGCCCAGAGCAGTTAAATCCCAAAGAATGAGGCAGAGCCAGCTCGGGTGCCCTGACTTTCAGCCCAGAGCCTCTCACTGACAAATGGGGAAACCGAGATCAGGAAAGGAAGGGGCCTGCCCAAGCTCATATCAGAGCACACCTGTATGGAACACACCTGTATGGAGGGCGCCTGTATGGAGCACTGCCCTCTGCCAGGCACCAGATATGCTCAGGTGGGGTGACCTCCCTTTACCATTCCCCAGCTCTGACCCCATTTCAGGGATGCAGAAAAGAGGCCTCAGAGCAGAGTAAGGCTGAGTCAGGGCTACAGAGCCCGATGGCCACCCCTCCCCTGAACAGCTAGGAGGAGGGAGGGCAGCTGGCAAAGGCCTGCAGGAGCCCAGGGCGTGTTCTTCCAAGTGGAGCCTCTGCTGTGGGAGCCCCAGCCACAGGGTGAGACAGAAAAGGGGTCCCGCCCAAGCTCAGCCCTCAGCAGCCCTTGACCTCGGGCAGTTTGACTCCCTTCAGTGGGCCTCAGTTTCCTCCTCTGTACAGGGGGGTGATAACAGTCTCTCCCCACAGGTTTGTTTTGGGGATTAAATGAGAATGCCTAGGGAGTGCCATGCCCATGGGGACCCTCACCTACCTGCAGCCATTGCTGTTATCTCCTGGGTTCTTGCCCGGGCCTGTGGGTGACACACTGTGTGATCCTGGGCAAGTGTCTTTCCCTCCCTGGGCCCAGCCTTTGCTCTGGTCAAGGAAAAGCTGGGTCAGGGACCCTGAGGACCAGCCATTCAGGAAACCAGTAGCTTCCTGGGTGAAGGGGTTGGCCAGGGAGGCCTGGAGGGGCAGCGAGGTCTGAGGTGAGAGTAGGGTGGGGGCCAGGCCAAGGGATGGGGGTGGGGGATTCATCTTCCCAGCTCTGGTGGCCCTGCCTGCAGCTGGCTGACCCTGGGAATCCCCAGGCTAAGGTTAATCTTAACATTGACCTAAACCAGAACTCAGGGTGACAAGGGAAAAAACTAAGGCAAGAAGAAGCCAAGTCTGCTGCGTGGGATGTGGGACAGGAGAAAAACAAGACAGATGTGGCCAGGGAGAGGGGGAGCGTATTTCAGGGCTGCACTGGGTGTTCATGCAGCTCACAGGTGAGGGTGGAACAGCCCTCTCCCTACATCCCACCTGCTCCCAGCCCCAGCCCCCAACCAGGCCTGATGCTGCCCCCTGGCTGCCTTCCCACACCCTGAGCTCCACCTTGGGTCCTGGAGCTCTGGAGGACCTGGCTTCAAGGGATCTTACCTACCCCTTCCAGGAACCTCTTTGACTAAGGAAAAGCTGTGGCCTCCCAGAGATGCAGCCTTTTCCCAAGTCTCCAGACTCTTCCTCCCATCTCATCCCCAGCTTAGTGCCTGGTGCATACATGGCTCCCAACCAACAGTTTATCTGTGTATTTATGTACTTTTCTTTTCTTTTTTCCTTTTTTTTTTTTTTGACACAGGGTCTCCTTCTGTCACCCAGGCTGGAGTGCAGTGGTGTGATCATGGCTCACTGCAGCCTTGACCTCCAGGGCTCAATAGATGCACTGGCCTTAGCTTCCTGAGTGGCCGCATAGCTGCACCTATAGGTGACCGGCTAATTTTAGGTTTTGTTTTGTTGTGTTGTGTTGTAGAGACTGGGTTTCACCATGTTGCCCAGGCTGGTCTCAAACTTCTGGGTTCACACACTTCACCTGCCTTGGCCTCCCAAATTCTGGAATTATAGATGTAAGCCACTGTGTCCAGCCAACAGTTTAAATGAGGGAGGGATGGAGGGAGGGAGGAAGGAAAGAAGGAAGGAGGCAAGGCAGGAAGGAAAAGAAAGATGGGTCAGTCAATGAAAGTTATTACAAGAGGCAAAGAAGGACATTATATATTGATAAATAAGTTACTTCATCAAGAAGATGTAACAATTAGTACAAGTGCATCTAACCACAGAGCCCCCAAGTATAGGAAGTAATGACTGATGGAATTGAAGAGAGAAACAGACAGCTTCGCAATAATAGTTGCAATACTATACTGTCAATACTGGCTGGAACAATGGGACAGAAGATCAATAAAGAAGTAGAGAACTTGAAAAACTATAAATCAGCTAGACCTGACAACATCTACAACAGACTCACAGAATACAGATTCTTCCCAAGCACACATGGAATGTTCTCTGGAATATACCATGTATTAGACCATGAAACAAATCTCATTGATGTAAAAGCACTGAAATCAAAGCATCTTCTCTGCAATAGAATGAAGGTAGAAATCAATAACAAAGGCAATCTGAATTCAGGAATGTATAAAAATTTAAACACACTCCTAAACAATCAATGAATCAAAGCAGAAATTACAAGTGATGTTCAAAAATTCTTTGAGATAAATGAAAATGGAAACAAAGCACACCAAACTTGTAGGAGGCTGTGAGACCAGCGCTCAGAAGAAAATGCAGAGCGGGGAGGCCACGGTGGGAAGATGGTATGAGGCCAGGAGTTTAAACCAGCCTGGGAGACAAAATGAGACCCCATTTGCACAAATAAAAATAAAAATAAACGGGGGTGCCATGTACCTGTGGTCACAACTACTTGCGAAGCTGAGGTGGGAGGGTTCTTGAGTCCAGTAGATCAAGGCTACAGTGAGCTGTGATCGTGTCACTGCACTCCAGCCTGGATGCAAGACTCTGTCAAAAGGGGAAGAGGAAGAGGAAGGGGACAACCTTTGAACTGCACCCCTGAGGTTGGACCCGGGGAGAACTGGCCTCACAGGAAAGAGAAGAGGTGCTAGATGGAATCAGACTCTCAGAAAAGGGAGAAAGGAGATGAAGGGAAACACGGAGAAATGACTAGAACCCACTGTGGAAGACTCTGTGTGCAGCAAAAATGACGTAATGTGATAATGAAGGGACAGTTTCTATCTCCTACAGAGCAGAAGTGCCCCTGAGAGCTCCGGTGAGAGGACAGGCTGTGGGTTCCTGGGATTTCAGACATTTGGAGCAGGAATGCAGGGACGTAAGATGATGTGTTTTCCAGTCCCCTGGCAGGCAATGATGCTTCTCAGTTATGAACGTCCCCCATGGAGAGTCCTAGGGTCTTCCTGTCTGAGTCAACTTGTCCTCTCAGTTCCTCCTCCTTAGATCTCTTTAGAATTATTTCCTGGCTTAGGGTTTCCTGAGAGTGGAGGAGAAGTAACTACGGATGCCCCCCTTCCTCCCTCACCATGGTTGGAAGTCTGGCCAAGGCCACTTCATTAATGGACAGGGGACCTTTCCTATCTCCTCAGGGGCAGCCTCCTGAGTTGGTATGACCCCCAGAACTTTGCACACCATCTGCACATGGAAAATGTGTGTCTGTTTATTGATTTATGAAGCCACCTAGAAAGATTAGCTATAAACAATGTGTTTACTTAATTTTAGGATACATTTTCAGAGGCAACTAGGCAGAAAGGTGAACTTTCCCATCACTTAGACCTCAAGTCAGCAGCTCATGCAGCAGTCATTGCTCGGGTGACTCTGAGTGACCTGTTCTACCTCTAGAGCTGACGTTTCTGGTTAGGCTAAATGGAGGAAATAAAAATTCTCCAAACATTTCATTAAGATTCACTGGGAAACAGTACCCTGAGTGCTTAGAGCTGCACTCTTCACACAGAAGACACAGTAAGGGTTAGGGAACCTTCTCAGGGGATGAATACACACAAACTTTCACCACAGCAACCAAGAGCTTATATTGGGAATCTGATTCCGGCCTCTAGGGAAACTGGAAAATCCAAAACCAATCCCATTAAACTATTTCATCCACTCATTGGAGGAGCCCCAGTTCTTATAAAACTGCCAGCCCTTCCTTCTCTCCCTCTCCTCACCCTCCACACACAGGACAGGGCCGGGTACACAGAGGAAGGACACTGAGGACCTGGGTGGTGGAGACACTGGCTTTCCTCTCTTCTCACCCATGGTGGGCTCTGCTTATCCTCATATTTTCTTCCCCAGTTAGGGTTCCCTGGGAGCCTGCGAGTTGTCTGGGGACCTCATCAACATTTGCACAAATGCCCCAGACTCTGCTCACCTCTTTCAAAGGGGCTCCTCCCTCTGAGCCTGCAATGTCTGTGTGATTGGGAGATGTCACCTCCAGGCCCTGAAACCACAGCCCTCTGAGGATCTCTGGCCCAGGTCTGAGGTTCCTCTACAAGCTTTGGAGATGAACGAAGCCTCTGCTTTAACAGGAATAGATCCTGTTTATCAAAGCATGTAAAGGCCAGACATTCCTTTCTGTTAGGGGTCCTGAATAGTTGTTTCAGAGTGGATGAATGACTGTCACATCCTCAGTGGCCCTGCCACTCTGACAGATGAGTAGTCACTTGTCATACATCTTGTTCCCTTGAACTTCAACAATGACTAAAAATACAAAAAATTAGCCAGGCGTGGTTTCACTCTGGAGTGTAGTGGTGCGATCTTGGCTTACTGCTATCTCTGTCTCCCAGGTTCAAGCAATTCTCCTGCCTCAGCCTCCCGAGTAGCTGGGATTACAGGCACTTGCCACAACACCTGGTTAATTTTTTGTATTTTTAGTAGAGATGGGGTTTTGCCGTGTTGACCAGGCTGGTCTTGAACTCCTGATCTCAGGTGATCCACCTCCCTTGGTCTGCCAAAGTGCTTTGATTACAGGCGTGAGCCACCACACCCAGCCAACTTTTTTTTTTTTTTTTGGCTGCTGCTTTCAAGATTTTTTGTCACTTGCCAGTTTGATGATAATGTGTCTTGGTGTGGATCTTTTTGTGGTTAATTCTCTTGGAGTTCATTGAGCTGCTTTGATTTGTAGTTTCACGTCTTTCTCCAATTTGGGATAGTTTTTGGACATTTTTGCAAATAATCTCTGTTCCTTCCTCTCTCTTCTCCTTTGCTGAATGCATATGTGTATCTTGGTCCTCTTGATGGTGTCGCATAGTCCCTTAGGATGCCTTCACCTTTGTTTGCTCTTTTCTTTTTTTTTTCTTTTATTTTTTTTTTTGAGACAGAGTCTTGCTCTGTCGCCCAGGCTGGAGTGCAGTGGTGACATCTCAGCTCACTGCAACCTCCGCCTCCCGGGTTCAAGTGATTCTCCTCCTTCAGCCTCCAGAGTAGCTGGGATTACAGGCATGCGCCACCACGCCCGGCTAATTTTTTTGTTTTTGTTTTTGTTTTGTTTTGTTTTGAGATGGAGTCTTGCTCTGTCACCAAGCTGGAGTGCAGTGGTGCAATCTTGGCTCACTGCAACCTCTGCCTCCTAGGTTCAAGCAGTTCTTCTGCCTCAGCCTCCCGGGTGGCTGGGACTACAGGCACGCGACATCATGCCCAGCTAATTTTTATATTCTTAGTAGAGATGGGGTTTCACCATGTTCACCAGAATGGTCTCGATCTCTTGACCTTGTGATTCGCCTGCCTTGGCCTCCCAAAGTGCCGGAATTACAGGCGTGAGCCACTGTGCCTGGCCTAATTTTTGTATTTTTAGTAGAGAAGGGATTTCACCATGTTGGCCAGGCTGGTCTCGAACTTCTGACCTCAGGTGATCTGCCCGCCTCAGCACTCCCAGAGTGCTGGGATTACAGGCATGAGCCACCGCACCCGGCCTGTTTGCTCTTTTCTGTTTGCTCCTCAGACAAAGTAATTTCAAATGTACTTTCTTCAAGTTTGTTCATTCTCTCTTCTACCTGCTTGAACCTTCCATTGACTTCTTCTACTGAATTTTTCAATTTAGTTATTGTATTTTTCAGCTCTAGAATTTTTGTTGAGGTTCTTTTTATATCTCTATATTGATATTCTCATTTTATTAATGTATAATTTTGCTGATTTCCTTTAGTTCTTTGTCCATGTTTTCCTTTAACTGAGCGTATTTAAGATGGTTTTAAGGTCTTTGTCTAGCAAGTCTGATACCTGTGTTTCTTCAGGAATAATTTCTTTTTTTTTTCTTTTTTTTGAGGTGAAGCCTCACTCTGTTGCCAGGCTGGAGTGCAGTGACACGATTATGGCTCACTGCAACCTCCACTTCCTGGGTTCAAGGAATTCTCCTGCCTCAGCCTCCCGAGTAGCTGGGATTACAGGTGTGTGCCATCATGCCAGCTAATTTTGTGTGTGTGTGTGTGTGTGTGTGTGTGTATTTTTAATAGAGACAGGGTTTCACCATGTTGGCCAGGCTGGTCTCAAATTCCTGACCTCAGGTGATCTGCCTGCCTCAGGCTCCCAAAGTGCTGGGATTACAGGTGTGAGCCACCTGGCTGGAAGTCTTATCTTAAAGCTTGAAGCCTCTCCCTTCTATTAGTGGCCCGCCCCAGAGGTGCCCAATATCAGCCTCTCTCTGCCCATCTTCCTTTCCCACTGTGCAGACTGGGCCCTGGAGGGGTGGGCTCTGCCCCTGAAGAGGCTGTGGAGTAGGCCGCCCAGTAGCACTTGCTGTGTGAACAAGTGACTTTCTCTTGCCTGTTATGCATACTGATGGTGCTTATCAGCTCTCTCCCTACTTCCTGTCCTTTTCTCCTCTTAAGCCTGGATTCAAAAACCCACTCCTCCTCTACCTTCTAATTCATGGACCGCCCCCCCAAGTCTTGCTCCTTGATATCACTGGATGCCACCTCCTCTCTGATTACTCTGCCTTACCTGAGGCTGCTGCCATCCCTCTGCTGGCCCAGTGCACAGCCTCCTGACCTGACTGCCCTTGTATTTGTTCCGCT
This sequence comes from Gorilla gorilla gorilla, assembly GCF_029281585.2. Classification (NCBI taxonomy): domain Eukaryota; kingdom Metazoa; phylum Chordata; class Mammalia; order Primates; family Hominidae; genus Gorilla; species Gorilla gorilla. Next base: position 21,095,212 of record NC_086018.1, on the reverse strand, counting down.
TTTGGCAGCCAGAGTGCTTTCTACCCTGCTAGCCTGATGGGGTCATTCCCTTCCTCAGACACCCCCATTGAGTCCCAGGTAAACCAGAATGTCAAGGCCAGCCTGCAGGCCCTTGCTGATCTGGCTCCCGTCTCTGGACCCTCCGTGCTCCAGCCCCATTGCGTTCCTGTGTTCCCTGAACATGCCTTCCGCTGGAGGGAAGGACGTGCCTGGGGAGACACCCCTCGCGTAGCCACAGATGCGTTCCTGTGTTCCCTGAGCATGCCTTCCGCTGGAGGGAAGGACGTGCCTGCGGAAACACCCCTCGCGTAGCCACAGAAGGAGCCTGGGCTGGAGGTTTGGGGGAGTCCTATTCCCATGTTAGCTACTGTAACATGGGAAGCAGAGGGCCTGCTCCCCCTCCACACCCCTCCCCCAGCCCTGTGCTGTATTCTGGGTGTCAGGTGCAGCTGAACCAGGGAAGAAGGCCAAATTTGGGGTTTGAGCCAGCCCTTTGGTTAGTGGAAAAGGAGAAAATAGGTCCAACCATAACCATTTTCTTCTTGCTTCTCACTGTTATGTTTTCATGTCGCCTTAACGCCTGGTGTATTTACGTATTTCCTAAAAACAATGATTTCGCGAGCACCCCAGCTGTGATTTTCCCTGAGCCCATGTGCTCCACAACCTAGCTCCTGACAGGACCCCCTAGGCCTCAGATAGATCCTCACAATGGCTGAGGCTCAACCTGCCCTTGGGTTTCTTCCCTGTTTCGTGGATGAGGTCAGCAGAAATTTTGAGGGAAGCTCAGTTCATAGAAGTGAAGCGGGAAGCGCTTGGAGTAGTTCAAGATCTCAACAGGAGACCTTGTCATTTCACGTTCTCAGACAGCGAGAAGGCTGGCAGGAGACCATTTCCTTGTAGTCGGTGGAGAAAGGGGAGTCACAGGGAGGGAGAGGAAGAGACCTGACCCATCCAGCAAGAACAGGGCCTGGAAGAGTGCCCTCCTTGTCTGAAGCTCCAGTGCAGTCCTTGAGGGTGTAAGTGTGTGACCTGCAGCGGGAGGCCACCAGGGGGTGCTGTGAGACTGGCCCAGGCTGAGCTGGGGGAGGAGGACCCCACATCTCCGCTTGGGACTCAGTGTCTTTTTCTTCCTTTTGCCTCAACCATTCCGCAGGCCTGAAGGCCAGAACTGTCTAGGGGAGCCCCGTTCCAGCTGTGGGATGCCTATAGATGTAGAGGTGCTCCCAGATTCTTACACATCTCTGTAATTAGTAGAATAAGTGGGCCATGAGTGAGAAAGGCTAGAGAAGGTTTGAGGAAGACAGTAGACAGCCTTATGCCATCCACGGAGCAGAGCATGCTCCGAGTGCAGGACACATTCTTTTCAAGCAGATATGGAACAAAAGCGCACATATGCCAGGCTATAAAGAACATGTACCCTGCTGGGCCCAGTGGCTCACGCCTGTAGTCCTAGCGCTTTGGGAGGCCAAGGCAGGGTGGGCGGATCCCTTGAGGTCAGGAGTTCAAGACCAGCCTGGCCAACATGGTGAAACCCCATCTCTAGATATATAGATATCTAGATAGATATCTATATTTATATATCCGGGCGTGGTGGTGCACACCTGTAATCCCAGTTACTTGGGAGGCTGAGGCGGGAGAATCACTTGAACCTGGGAGGCAGAGGTTGCAATGAGCTGAGATTGTGCCACTGCACTCCAGCCTGGGTGACAGAACAAGACTCCATCTCAAAACAAAAAAGAATGTGTCCCCAAATAAAGGGCTGGCTGGGTGCAGTGGCTCACACCTGTAATCCCAGAACTTTGGGAGACCAAGGCAGGCAGATCACTTTGAGCTCAGGAGTTCGAGACCAGCCTGGGCAACAAGGCAAAACCCCATCTCTACTAAAAGTACAAAAATTAGCCGGGTGTGGTGGTGCATGCCTATAATCCCAGCTACTTGTGAGGCTGAGGCAGGAGAATTGCTTGAACCCAAGAGGTGGAGGTTGCAGTGAGCTGAGACCACACCACTGCACTTCAGCCAGGGTGGGTGAGCAACACTCCGTCTCAAAAAAAAAAAAAAAAAATCAAAGGGCTGAAATACAGGTTATGCTTTTGTAGTACAATGCAACGATGCTAGAAATCAATCACTAAAATGCAACCAGAAAGCCATTATGTGTCATCACCTCACCCCTAGCCAGGATTCATGGCTCTGGAAATCAACAAACAGAAGGTGCTTCCCGTCCACACAGCTCTGGGCTCTGTTGCTTTAGAGGCTTTAATTCCCAAGAGAGGAAACCTTCGACCAATTCCACAAGAGGCTGCCTCCCTGGCCACTGTGGGCTCCTTATGCCAGAGAACAATAGACATTGGGGGATCGAGCCAAACTATCAGGGTATTAGGGCACTGCTACACAGAGGGATGAAGGGAGGGTATGTCTGGAGCACTGAGAGCCTCGGGGTCCCTTCATGTCCTGTGGTAACAGTTACTGCAAACTACAGCCATGTAATTCAGGCAGGAGCGTGAATGGCCCAGACCCTCAGGTATAAGGGTTTGAGTCACCCCACCAAACAGGTAACACCAAGGTATCTGCTGAGGGCACAGAATACACAATGGGTAGTGGAAACAGTCAGCACCAGCTGCGGCCATGTGAGAGTGACAGAAAGGAGGACACTCAAGAGTGAGGATGTTTCTTCTTTGTTTTGACATGACTGTATTTGCATTTGTTGTAACACTAGTAACACTTTCTCCTCCTCATTTCCCTGTGATTAATACATTCTTATGTTAATAAGTGACCTACTTTTAAATTTTTTATTATATATGAACATTTATATATTTTTTATTTTATATATACACACACACATACACACATATATATGTACATATATATGTTTTTTGGGTTTTTTTTAATGAGGCAGTGTTGCTCTGTCGCCCAGGCACCACCATAGCTCACTGCAGCCTCGAGCTCTTGGGCTCAGGTGATTCTTCCACCTCAGCCTCCCAAGTAGCTGGGGCTACAGGTTCAAGCCACCACGCCTGGTTAATTTTTGTATTTTTTGTAGAGACAAAGTTTCACCATGTTGCCCAGGCTGGTCTTGAACTCCTGGGCTCAAGAGATCTGCCCACCTTGGCCTCCCAAAGTGCTGGGATTATAGGCATGAGCCACCTCGCCTGGCTGGTAACCTATTTTGATATCTAAGTTATAGAATATCAAAGGGGTGTGTGTGTGTGTGTGTGTGTGTGTGTGTGTGTGTCAGCTGGGAGAGTAATAAACATCACCTGAAGATGGATGAAGTGATCTATAGACCTGAGTCCTTTTCTGGGAGGCTTAGCTTGTTTGGGTTATATGAGTCTAGTTTCATCATGTTCGGCAGAAGCATGATGTTGCTAGTGGCTTTATTTGGAGGTTAATCTGGTCAGAGGAAGTGTGCAGAAATGCCACACTGACAAAGGTGGGCTGGAGTGGTTTTGCCCTGTGTCCACCTGGCTAAACTAGAACTAAGTTTCCCACAGTCCCCTTCTCCATATGATTTGGGGTCAGAATTGGCTAAAAAAAATTGTGAGATACCCGGGTGGCAGAAAGGAAGCGACAGCCATCACTCATTACAGGCCTGTTCGGTTGGAGGCCATAAGACAGATGCAGAGGTGCTGGGCCTGCCCAGGACCAGAGTGAGGGGAGCAGGCACCTGTGTGAGTACAGGGTCAGCACCTGAGAGTGAGCACCCTCTTAAATGGTGGCCCTAGGCACCTGATGGGCAGACAGTAGGGCCCCCTGCCTGGAAGCTCTCTCTGTTCTCAGGAAGAGGGCAGCTCAGGTGTGACCTGCAAGAAGGAAGAGGTTCTGAATACACTTCTCTGCTGTGGGCTGAACCCTCCCACTGAGCGCCTTCCCAACTTGTTATAGAAAATCAGAGCTTGGGCTGGGCACAGTGGCTCACGCCTGTGATCCCAGCACTTTGGGAAGCCGAGGCAGGTGGATCACCTGAGGCCAGGAGTTCAAGACCAGCCTGGCCAACATGGCAAAACATCTCTACTAAAAATACAAAAAAATCAGCTGGATGTGGCCATGGGTAATCCCAGCGACTTGGGAAGCTGAGGCGGGAGAATTGCTTGAACCTGGGAGGCAGAGGTTGCAGTGAGCCGAGATTGCGCCACTGCACTCCAGCCTGGGCGACAGAGCAAGACTGTGTCTCAAAAAAAAGAAAAAAAGAAAACCAGAACTGGACAGTAGCAAAAGGGTCAAAACAGATTTTATCAGGAACTACTGCAGTGCAGAAGAGGCCTCGGTATGAGACTGGGCTCCATGAGAATATAGCATGGGCAAGTGGGGATTCCTCAGAAGGCAGGCCAGGGTGACCAGACGTCACCTGGCGGATTGGGAATTTGATCAGATAGGGAAGGTGATCAGATGTTGAGGGTAGATGACTGGCTAAACCCACTTAGCAGGAATCTTGCTAAAACTGTGCAGTGCAGACGCAATTAAGGTGGGCACTGAAGCTCAAGGTCAAAGCCTAGTGGAGAAGGCTTAGAGGGGCCTGGCTCAAGTTTTTTCAAGGAGAGAGTCTTTGTCACACTGCATGCACGGTGGGGAGACCCCTGGGTTTCTGTGAGCCCTGACATCAGAGGCCTTGGGCCTGGTTCCTGGGGCACCTTCCAGGGTTCTGCTGAATGTGTCCCATTGCTGGATTGCTAGTTGGTTCTCAGATTGTCCCTGGCCTGGATGGTGGGGAGGGGAGGGTGGTGGTCAGCTGCCTGTCCTAGGCCTGAGACCTTCACCACTCCCTCCCTTCTCTGTGCCCCAGGGAAGGCAGTCAGGCCCCGGCCCTGGTCCTGGTCCTCAGGGATGGGCCCCTCTGCCTGGATGATGGAGAAGGCCTCTCTCTCCCCTCGAATTTTGGTCTGATAAGGCTTCCCATGAGTAAATCCAGCCAACTGGGGGAAAGGGCAGGGAGAAACCCACAGGAATGGAAGCAGGGTTCTGGGATTGGGTGACCCTAGGTGCCCCACATCCAGATTCCCGGTTATGCCAGGCAATAACTCCCCCCTTGTTTGAGGCCATTTGAGTTGGGTGTCTGGGACCCACAGGATGGCTCTCTGACATGGTCAACAGACATTGCACATGTACCCTGGAAGCATGGGGGGAGGGGCACCCGGCAGTGCTATCCCAGCCCCAGATACTGCACAGAAAAGGCCTAGAAATCCCATCATAGAGATGCGACTAAACTGTTGGAAATGCAAGGAGAACAAACATGACTCTTGCACGATAAGGGCACATGTAAGTCTTTTAGAGAAGAGCTCCCGTGTGCAGGAGTGGTGGGCTAGGTTAGAGAATGGCTATGAAAGTAAACAGATGGAAAAAGATACCGTGAAATTCCTACTCAAAAGAAAACTGGTGTAGTTACATAGATATCAGACAAAAGAAACTTTAAGGTAAAAGATGTCATCTGGAATAAATAGGGCTATTTTATGTTAATAAAAGTTTTATTTCGGCTGGACGCAGTGGCTCACATCTGTAATCCCAGCACTTTGGGAGGATGAGGTGAGTGGATCACCTGAGGTCAGGAGTTCAAGAACAGCCTGGCCAACATGGTGAAACCCTTGTCTCTACTAAAAATACAATAATTAGCCGGGCATGGTGGTATGTGCCTATAATCCCAGCTACTCTGGAGGCTGAGGCAGGAGAACCACTTGAACCTGGGAGGAGGAGGTTGCAGTGAGCCGAGATTCTGCCATTGCACTCCAGCCTGGGTGACAAGAGTGAAACTCAGTCTCAAAAACAAACAAAAACCTCATCAGGCAACATGAGGGAGGTAATGGTGTTTTTTGGTTTTCTTTTGAAACAGGGTCTCACACTGTTGCCCAGGCTGGAGTGCAGTGGTGTGATCACAGTTCATTGCAGCCTAGACCTCCTGGGCTCAGATGATCCTCCCACCTCAGCCTCCCAAGGAGCTGGGACTACAGGTGCAGGTCACCATACCCAGCTAGTTTTTAATGTTTTTGTAGAGATGGGGTTTCACCATGTTCCCCAGGCTGATTTCAAACTCCTGGGCTCAAGTGATCCTTCTGCCTTGGCCTCCCAAAGTGATAGGATTACAGGCGTAAGCTACCAGCCGGACTAGCAGTTTTAAATTTGTATGCATCTATTAATGTAGTCTCAAAAAATATGAAACCAAAAACTGCTGAGCTACAGGGACAAATAAATTCACAGTCCCTGAGGGAGATGATTCCTTCTCAGCAGACAAATCCTAAAAAACAAAAATAAATAGAAGATTGAAAGACAATAATGAGTACCTAATGGACTTACATATAGAACACTGCATTCAAGGGTTGCAGAGTACATATTCTCTTCAAAGATAAAAACAGACAAGAATCATTGACAAAAAGTAGCTATCTATTGAGTTACAAAACAAGTCTCCATAAGGCAGATTTCAAAGAATTGAAATTATTCAGAGTATGCGCCCTAAACACATACAGTTAAACTAGAAATCAATAACAAATATATGGCCGGGCACACAGTGACTCATCCCCGTAATCCCAGAACTTTAGGAGGCCAAAGCGAGAGGATCATTTGAAGCCAGAAGTTTGAGTCCAGCCCGGGCAACACAGTGAGACCCTGTCTTTATAAAAATAAAAGAGAAAGTAGCTGGGTGTGATGGCGTGTGCCTGTAGTCCTAGCTACTCAGGAGGCTGAGGCAGGAGGATCACTTGAGCCTAGGAGTTGGAGACTGCAGTGAGCCATGATTACACTACTGCACTCCAGCCTGGGTGACAGTGAGACTGTCTCAAAAAAAAGAAAAGAAAACCCACAAAACCCACAAAACATCCCCCACAACCAAATATATAACTAGAACCTCCTCATATATTTGGAAATTAAGAAATACGCTGCTAGGCGGGCATGGTGGCTCATGCCTGTGATCCCAGCACTTCAGGAGGCCAAGTCGGGAGGATCTTGAGTTCAGGAGCTTGAGACCAGCCTGAGCAACATAGCAAGACCCTCTCAACAAAACATGTAACACAATTTAGCCAGGTGTGGTGGCATGTTCCTCTAGTTGCAGCTACTTCGGAGGCTGAAGTGGGAAGATCGCTTGAGCCTAAGAGTTGGAGGCTGCAGTCAGCTCTGATTGCACCACTGCACTCCAGCTTGGCTGACACAGCAAGACCCTGTCTCTAAAACAGAAAGGAGGGAAGGAAGGAGAGAAAGAAGGGAAAGGAAGGAGAGAGAGAGAGGGAAAAAAAGAGAGAAAAGAAACTGCTGAATAAGCCAACAGTTGGGGAACTCAAGAAACAAAATTGGGTAACATTTTAAACTGAACAATGATGAGACCACCACATAAAAATTTGTAGGATACAGATAAATCAGCACATAGAGGGAAATTGGTAACTTAAATCCCAGCCCTTTGGGAGGCTGAGGTGGGAGGGACTCCTTGAGCCCTGGAGGTTGAGGCTGCAGTGAGCTATGATTGCACCATTACATTCCAGCCTGGGCAACAGAGTGAGACCCTGTCTCAAAAAAAAGACTGTTGTTTAATTTTCACAAATTTGTGAAATGTAAAATTTAAATGTTAATCCCAACCACAAAATAATGCCACAGAAACATCAGAATAATATTTGACCAAATATCTGGCACTGTGGCCCTGCCAAGTTGACACATAAAATTAAACATCACCCTGGCCGTAAATAATGGTAGGTACATCATCATCCTCATGTCCAAGGAACCCTCAGACTTCTGGGCTTTGAAGAATATTTTGAAGCTGCCAAAATAACAGAGATCACTTCCAGTGACCCTGAAAACCTGAGAGTTTCTAGAACCTTCACTTCTGGTTCCTGAGGAAAATGGTCCTGTATTTCCTCTGGAGACAGCCTGAGAGAGAGGGATCCTTGGTGGTGCAGGCGGAGTCTTTGAGGCCTGGGGCATAGAGAGTGGGCAGGGGACTGACCAGCAGGAGGCCAATGGGGGATACCCACAAACACGGGAGCAGGGCAGAGGTGACTAGATGGGGTAGTCACCTGTGCTCTGAGAGAGGACAGCCAGGCAGGACCCAGAGGGCTCTGCAGAGGCACCAGGGACCCTAAAAAGGGAGGGCACTGAGCAGGACAGCAGGACCCAGCCTCCTCTGCCCAGGCCTGGACACATCTCAGTCCAGGAAGGGGTGAGGTGAGCCTGGGTGGTGAGAGCTGCAGCTGCACCTGCTGGAGAGGCCCAGCCCAGCCCCGCAGGGTCCCCAGGATCCAGCCAGACCCAGACTTCCCGCCACAGAAAGATGTGGTCTGAGGCTGCCTCTGTTGAGAGGCCATGGCAGGTGCAGGGTCAGGCAGGGCCTGAAAGGGAGCGGCTGGGGGCACTATTTAAAACAGTCCCTTCCTCTCCCGAGACCTGGGGCTGTCCTTGGGGGAACCACAGTTTCTGAGTCCCAGGCAGTGATGAGTGTCACACTCAAGGGGGATGCTGGGGAGGGAGCAGCTTCAGCCCAGACCCCCAGTGCAGGTGCTGCTCCAGGCCTGAAGGTGAGAGGAGCCAGGGTCGGGGCAGCAGTGGACCAAGGCTCCCAACAGGGGAGAAGCTAGACTGGATTGGGGCCTCCCAGGGGCTTCCCCTGTACCTGCATCAGTGTTTCTTAGGGTGTCCACATCCCATTACTGCTCAGCACCTTGCCCATCTCCCCGAAGATCGGGAGCTGTCTGGCATGCAGCCTTTGGCGCTGAGGGGACTCTCAGTGTTTGTGGGACACTGGGATCTGAGCATCATCAGTCCATGGAGCCTGAGCTCACTATGGCTCTCGTGATCTCCATGAGATAACGTGAAGTCTTCTGTTTGTCTCTCTGTCTGTCTGTTATAGCATCCCACAACCATGGCTGGCAGATGCCAAGGGGATGTGTGAGATGGCCCAGCTCCAGGATGAAACTCAACTTGAGGGAAGCTGGGAGAGCCTCACAGCGCTGGACAAGCCATCAGATGGCACTGCCCCCAGGGACACACCCGGGGGCGTGGACAGGGATATGGAGGGCCTAAGGCAAAGGATGGCTTCAAACGTGACAGCAGATCAGCCGCTGGGGAAATACCAGAGGGGATTGACAGCTGGGCCAGGTGTTCCAGGACAGCACTTTCCAAAAGATTTTCCATCCAAACTTCCAGCAAGAAGTAGATCTTCCATCGTTATCCAGAGCATATCTACGCATTCAGGTAACTGAAGCAACATTCCAGGAACCCTCACCATCCCTCCCGTTGAACAGCTCGCTCTCCAGCTGGAGTCAGCTCTGGGCTGCCTCACTTTAACAAAATGCTGGTTGCAGCCATTGGAATTAATTTTACACCCTCTGAGTTGCAGTGCAAAATTTGAAGAGTGGCATTTGGAAGCTCAGTATCATCAAGGATTCGTTTATTTTATGATGGTTGACAACATTTTCCAGGCCACACTAACTGGGTCAGCTGGTAATAATAATAATAATGATAATCGGCCGGGCACGATGGCTCACGCCTGTAATCCCAGCTCTTTGAGAGGCTGAGGTGGGCTGATCGCCTGAGATCAGGAGTTCGGGACCAGCCTGATCAACATGGTGAAACCCCGTCTCTACTAGAAACACAAAAATTTAGCATGATGGCGGGCACCTGTAGACCAGCTGCCTGGGAGGCTGAAGCAGGAGAATTGCTCGAACCCAGGAGGCAGAGGCCACAGTGAGCCGAGATAGCACCATTGCACTTCAGCCTGGGCAGCAGAGTGAAACTCCATCTCAAAATAATAATAATAATAATAAGCCCCTGAAGGTATTATACATGCAGCACTTTCCAGTTTAAAAAGGACTTTCAAAGGACAAGTAGTGTATGGTCCCATCCATAGGAGGTACCCAGAGTAGCCAAATATAGAGATGGGAACTAGCATGGTGCGTGCCAGGGGCTGGGGGAGGGAGGAATGGGAAGTTGGTGTTGAATGGGGACAGAATTTGAGTTTTGCAAGATGAAAAAGATCTAGACATGCCATTGCACTCCAGCCTGGGCAACAGAGTGAGACTCCGTCTCAAAAAAAAAAAAAGAAAAAGCCAGTTGCGGTGGCTCACGCCTGTAAACCCAGCACTTTGGGAGGCCGAGGCAGATAGATCATGAGGTCAAGAGTTCGAGACCAACCTGACCAACATGCTGAAACACCATCTCTACTAATAATACAAAAATTAGCTGGCATGGTGGTGGGCGCCTGTAATCCCAGCTACTCAGGAGGCTGAGACAGGAGAATCGCTTGAACCCGGGAGAAAGAGATTGCCGTGAGCTAAGATTGCGCCACTGCACTCCAGCCTGGGCAACAGAGCAAGACTCTGAAAAAAGAAAAATCTAGAAATGGATGGTGGTGATGGTTGCACGACATTGTGAATGTAGTTAATGCCACTGAACTGTGTACTTAAAAATGGTCAAGATGGGCCAGGCGCGGTGGCTCACACCTGTGATCCCAGCACTTTGGGAGGCCCAGGCGGGTGGATCATGAGGTTAGGAGATCGAGACCAGCCTGGCCAACATGGTGAAACCCCATCTCTACTAAAAATACAAAAATTAGCTTGTCGTGGTGGTGCATGCCTGTAATCCCAGCTACTCAGGAGGCTGAGGCAGGAGAATTGCTTGAACCAGGGAGTCGGAGGTTTCAGTGAGCTGAGATCACGCCACACTTCACTCCAGCCTGGCGACACAGCAAGACTCTCAAAAAAAAAAAAAAAAAGGTCAAGATGATAAATTTTAGGTTGTGTGTATGTTACTGCTTTTTTACAGATGAAGAAAACAACACTGACATGCATTATCTCCCAACACCAACCTCAACCCAGCCCTGGAGAGTGAGCAGAGCCAGCAGCATTTCCAGCCCCACCTCTGGAGGAAGGAGAGGAACCTGAGACTCTTGGGTGACCTGAGGCATCTCTGGCAGCACCAGCAAAAGAGCCTGGCCCTGGCCGCCCAGCACAGGTGCTCAGTCCCTCCTGACTGCCACTGCTCCCTCAACACCAAAGCACAGGGTCGCGAGATGTTGGGAGAGGGTCGGGGATGCTGGGCTGGGAGAGGACCCGGGGGCCTGTCAGAAGCCATGACATGATGCACTCACCGCTCAGGAGGAAGCTACTGGCCTTTGAGTGAAATCTATAAGAATGAACTCTGGAGATATATCGTACAGCATGTAGTCTACAGTTAATAAATGTATACTGGAAAATTGCTAAGATTAGATCTTCCATGTTCTCACTACAAAAGCATAAGTGTGTGAGGTGACGGACGTGTGTGTCAGCTTGATTTAATCATTTTGCAGTGTGGCAAAGCATCGCATTGTAGGTGGTAAATATATACAATTTTGTCAGTTACACCTTCAGGAAGCTGGGGTGGTTGGTGTGTGTGTGTGTGTCTGTGTGATGTGAGGTCAGTGAGGTGCTGAACATGGTGCATTAAACAGCATTTTCATTCTTATCTCATGATTCCTGGACCTGAACCGTTGAGTGGCTTCTGGCTAAACCCAAACCTGTTTCCTGCTCTCTAACCACACCTCCCTCCAGGACCGGTTGGAGGAGCCTCAGCCCAGGCCCCTGAGCTCAAGCCCTGGGGAACTCCTGCTGCGCAGCTCTCTGGACCCCGGTGAGATGCTCCACAGACCCAGGGCGCCCTCGGGGAAGTGGGGAAGGAGGGAAGTCAGGTGCATCACCTCCTGGGACCAGCCCCCAGGGGACTCAAGCCCATCCAGGGCGCAGGTGCCTCCAAAGGAAAGCCCCAAGGGAGGGTCTTGGGGGGCCATGGCGCATCCCACCTCCCTGTGTGACCTCAGCTCTTGCCTACCCTCTGCCTGTGGTGGGAGGTCCCCAAACAAAGCACCCAGGGCCCCAGGGGCAAGGCCAAGCTGACAGGTGTGGGAGGCAGTTGAGCCCTGGATCCTGACCACAGCAGGGCAGTTGGCAGATGTGCCTCTGGGACAGAACCCCAGGGGTAACGGTCATGGACTCTGGAAGGGGCCTGGCTGGGGGCAGGGACCAGAGGATGAGGATGGGGCCACATGGACTGGGGTGCAATGGGACAGTTGCTGCCAGCGAGAGGGACCAGGGCACCACTCTCTAGGGAGCCCACAGTGCAAGTCAGGCCACAAGGACCTCTGACCCTGAGGGCCGATGAGGCCAGGGACAGGCCAGGGGCGCCTTGAGGCCCCTGGTGAGCCAGGCCCCAACCTCAGGCAGCGCTGGCCCCTGCTGCTGCTGGGTCTGGCCGTGGTAACCCATGGCCTGCTGCGCCCAACAGCTGCACCGCAGAGCAGGGCCCTGGGCCCTGGAGCCCCTGGAGGAAGCAGCCGGTCCAGCCTGAGGAGCCGGTGGGGCAGGTAAGGGGTGAGAGATTCCAGGGCATGTGGGGGTCTGGGTGGCAGAGGCGGGAAAGGATGACCAAGGGGAGACGAGCCAGAGGGGTGAGGAGGAAGGTTAATCCCTGGAGGGGAGCCACAGACACTGACTTTAACTAAAGTGTCAAGATTTTGTCCATCTTTGAATTAATTTTTATTGCTTAATGTCATATTAAAATATTATTTATCCTGATTCCTGAGATTTCTTCCCCCACTTACATTTGGCACCAAGGCCAGTGTCTCCCTCACCTCCCCCTAGTCCTTGGGGTAGGGCAGGACTGGAGGCAGGGGCAGGACGTCCACAGGAGTGGTGGCCGCTATCCCTGAAGGGTGCCCAGGCCTCTCCCTCCTCCTCCTCCCACTCCTCCTCCTCCCCCTCCTCTTTTCCCCTTGGCCTATGTCACCTGTCCACTCCCACCCTCACTGGGCAGGGGCCACTCCCTGGAGCTCCAGCTAAGGTGTGAGGGGCCTTTCCTGGAGTCCCTGGGTCACTAGACCTCAGCCAGCATCGCCTCCTGAAAGCAGCCCCTAGGAGACCCAAGCTTATCCAGGGTGCAAGTGCCTCCAAAGAAAAAGCCCAGGAGAGGCTCTAGGGAGGCCACAGCTCCCTGTGTGACCTCAGCCCTTGCCACCACTCTGCGTGTGGTGGGAGGTCCCCGGACAAAGCACCAAGCATCTGGGTCCATTTATGAGCATTTGGGACACAACAGCCTGTTCATCACAGGTGCACGTTATACCCACAGGCAATAATCATTTCAGGGGCAGAACCCCCTCTCGGTGGCCCCATAGGCAGGTCCTGCTGTGATCCCCTTTGTGCAGATGGGGATAGAGCCCGGAGAGGTGAGGTGACCCGTCCAAGTCACTCAGCTCATGGGCACAGATTCTAAGGCCCAAGCTATCCCCTCTAGCTCTCCCCTGTCCCATCCTCTAAGCTGATCGAGCGGACACGTGCACCTCTGGGACCTGAGTTTCCCTTTTTCTCTCTTTTTTTCTCTTTTTCAAATAAAGTTTCACAGAGTTTCACTCTCGTCGCCCAGTCTGGAGTGCAATGGCGAGATCTCGGCTCATTGAAACCTCCGTCTCCCAGGTTCAAGACATTCTCCTGCCTCAGCTTCCGGAGTAGCTGGGATTACAGGCATCTGCCACCACACCTGGCTAATTTTGTGTATTTTTTTTTAGTAAAGACAGAGTTTCACCATGTTGGCCAGGCTGGTCTCAAACTCCTGACCTCAGGTGATCCACCCACCTCAGCCTCCCAAAGTGCTGGGATTACAGGCATGAGACACCACACCGGGCCTGAGTTTCCCCTTCTGCAATCTGAGGGGCCCTGATTGGTGAGGGCCTTCAGCGTCCCACCCACCCAGAGGATGCTGGGGTGGCTGTGGTGAGAGCTCCAGCAGTGGCAGCCGACGTGACCCACACCAGGAGCCCGGCCATGGAGGCGGGGTCAGCATGGTGGCAGGCCGGGACCGGGTGTCAGTGTTCTGCACGGACTTCTGAGCAAGGAGTCCCCATCAGGGTCAGGCTCTGTGCTGGGGCTGAAGTCCCAGAGGATCTAGATTTGCCCCAGTTCAAGTCCACAAGGAGCGGGGGCTGGGTGAGGAGACAGCCACATGCAGGGTGATGCCTACAGAACAGAGACTGGGATGGGGAAGGCCCAAGGGATCTCCACAAGGGACAGGTGACAGGTGGAGGGAGACACAGATAATAAAAAATGGTATTATGTTGGGGGGCTATTAATATAAGTTTTTATGTTAGAATCTTTAGAAATCGTATAGAAATACTATGGGCCGGGTGCTGTGTTTCATGCCTGTAATCCCAGCACTTTAGGACGCCAAGATGGGCAGATCACGAGGTCAGGAGATTGAGACCATCCTGGCCAACATGGCAAAACTCTGTCTCTACTAAAAATACAAAAACTAGCTGGGCGTGGTGGCGCGAGCCTATAGTCCCAGCTACTCGGGAGGGGAGGCAGGAGAATCGCTTGAATCAGGGAGGTGGAGGTTGCAGTGAGCTGAGATTGCACCGCTGCACTCCAGCCTGGACGACAGAACGAGACTCCCACTCAAAAAAAAAAAAAAAGGTATAATGCTGGGGGGGATATGAATATGAGTTTTTATAGTCTTTAGAAATACTATGGGCCAGGTGCAGTGGCTCATGCCTGTAATCCCACAACTTTGGGAGGCTGAGGCGGGATTGTTTGAGCCCAGGAGTTTGAGATCAGCCTGAGCAACATAGCAAGACCCCATTTCTACAAAACATATAAAAACTAGCTAGTCATGGTGGCACTTGCCTGTGGTCCCAGCTACTTAGGAGGCTGGTGAGAGGATTGCTTAAGCCTCGGAGGTTGAGGATGCAGTAAGCTGAGATCCCACCACTGCACTCCAGCCTGGGTGACAGAGGGAGACCCCGTCTCAAAAAAAAAAAAAAAAAAAAAAGACTGATTATTGCTGTAGAATTCTGGTAAATATCTCCTATCAAATAAATGACTCTTCTATTCATAGCTTATTAAAAGATATTTTCATTGTTTTTAAGAAATAGATTGTGTATCACTTTTTATATTTAGTTGTAAATTTATTTGTTTTATTTATTTTTTTAGAGATGGGGGTCTCACTATGTTGCCCGGGCTGGCCTCCAACTGCTGGGCTCAAGCAATATCCCTGCCTCAGCGTCCCCAGTAGCTGGGACTACAAGCATGCGCTACCACACCGGCATAATTTTTTGTAGAGATGAGGTTTCGCCATGTTGCCTGGGCTGGTCTTGAACCCCTGGGCTCAAGCCATCCACCCGCCTCGGCCTCCCAAAGTGCTGGGATTACAGACGTGAGCCACCCTGCCTAGCCTGTACTATTTTTAATAGGTCTTAATAGGTTTTGAATGTTAATTATTTTTAAATTAATTTCAAAAATCTTCTACAACATGGATGAAACCTGAAGACATTATACTTAAGTGAAATAAGCCAGACACAAAAGGACAAATGTCATTTGAATCCACTTCTATGAGGTACCTAGAATAGGCAAATTCACTTGGACAAAAAGTAGATTTGAGGTTAGCAGGGTGAGGGGGAGGGAAGAATGGGGGGCTGTAGTTCACGGGTTTAGAGTTTCTGTTTGGGAAGATAAAAGAGTTCTGGAGACGGATGGTGGTGAAGGTTGCCCAACGGTGTGAATGTACTTAGTGCCACGGAGCTGTACGTTTAAAAATAGTTAAAGTGGAAATATTGATGCTATGTATAAAAATGGAGCGGGGTGTGGTGGCTCACGCCTATAATCCCAGTACTTTGAGAGGCCAAGGTGGGCGGATCACCTGAGGTCAGGAGTTCGAGACCAGCCTGACAAACATGGAGAAACACCGTCTCTACTGAAAATACAAAAAATTAGCCAAGTGTGCTGGCACATGCCTGTAATCCCAGCTACTCGGGAGGCTGAGGCAGGAGAATCGCTTGAACCCAGGATGTGGAGGTTGCAGTGAGCCAAGATGGCACCATTGCACTCCAGCCTGGGCAACAAGGGTGAAATTCCATTTCAAAAAAATAAAAGGAAATGGGACTGTACATAGCAGGAGAGAGAGGGAGAGATCAATATGACACTTCTTTTTTTTTTTTTTTTTTTTTGAGACAGTCTTACTCTGTTGCCAGGCTGGAGTGCAGTGGCACGATCTTGCCTCACTGCAACCTCTGCTTCCCGGGTTCAGGCAATTCTCCTGCCTCAGCCTCCAGAGTAGCTGGGACTACAGGCGCCCACCATCATGCCCGGCTAATTTTTTGTTTTTGTTTTTGTTTTTTTGTATTTTTAGTAGAGACGGGGTTTCACCATGTTAGGCAGGATGGTCTCGATCTCCTGACCTCATGATCTGCCCGCCTCGGCCTTCCAAAGTGCTGGGATTACAGGTGTGAGCCACCGCGCCCGACTTTATGCCCAGCTAATTTTTGTATTTTTAGTAAAGACAGGGTTTCACCATGTTGGCCAGGATGGTCTTGATCTCTTGACCTCATGACCTGTCCGCCTTGGCCTCCCAAAGTGCTGGAATTACAGGTGTGAGCCACCACTCCCAGCCAATATTACACTTCTTTTTTTAAAATTTATTTTTATTTATTTTTTATGTTTTTTTTTTTTTTTTGAGAAGGAGTCTCGCTTTGTTGCCAGGCTGGAGTCCCATGGCATGATCTTGGCTCACTGCAACCTTCGCCTCCCAGGTTCAAGCAATTCTCCTGCCTCAGCCTCCTGAGTAGCTGGGACTACAGGCCCACCCTCACACCTGGGTAATTTTTTTTTTTTTTTTTTTTTTTTGTATTTTAGTGGAGATGGGGTTTCACCATGTTGCCCAGGCTGGTCTGGAACTCCTGAGCTCAGGTAATCCACCTGCCTCGGCCTCCCAAAGTGCTAGGATTACAGGCATGAGCCACCACGCCCAGCCCAATATTACACTTCTTAAATGCACTTCTCTATTGCTTAATTATCTTAAATATTATATTCTCATAATTTTAAAAGAGTAAAGATTTATGGGGGGCCAGGCGTGGTGGCTCACACCTGTAATTCCAGCACCTTGGGAGGCCGAGATGGGTGGAACACTTGAGGTCATGAGTTTGAGACCAGCCTGGCCAACATGGTGAAACCCTGTCTCTATAAAAAATAGAAAAGTTAGCTGGGTGTGGTGGTGCACACCTGTAGTCCCAGCTACTCGGGAGGCTGAGGCATGAGAATTGTTTGAACCCAGGAACTCAGGAGGTGGAGGGTGCAGTGAGCCGAGATAACACCACTGCACTCCAGCCTGGGCAACAGAGCGAGACTCTGTCTCAAAAAAAAAAAAAGAATGTCTAGATGCAGTAGCTAAGTACGCAGAAGCCATTTCAGTGTGGGAGGCGAGGTGACTGAATCCAGGGACTCCAGGTTTCTGGCTGTGGGGTTGAGACCACCCATGGTCATTGTGATGAGATGAAGACAGAAAATGAGCTGGGCTGGGGGATGGTGGTCATCTCTGGAAGTGATTAGTTTGAGACTCCTGTTGGGTAGCCCACTGGGCAAGGTCAGTAGGCAGTTGAGGAGCTGAGAGGGTTTGGAGCTGGGATAGACTCCAGCCTCACCATGTGGGCAATAGTGGGGGTCACAGAGTGTGAAGATGGCCAAGAAAGAGGTCTGGGCAGGGGTCTGGGGAGTCAGCAGCCAGGCATGGGCCGTGGAGAAACAGATGCCAGGGGAAGAGGAAAGGGGAGTCAGACCCCAAGGGGAAAAGAGTCACTGGAGGGAGGGGCCAGCCCCGTGTCACATCCAGCAGAGACACCAGGTACAGCAGAAGGACCTTGGACATGGCCATGAGGAGGGTCTTGTTGGCCATGACCTGGGAGAGATGGGGGTGAGAGCCTGGGGGACCACACCATGTCCCCAGCACACAGTGCCTGGTAGACAGGATGGATTTATGGATGGACGTACAGGTAGATGGATGGACGAATGGACAGATGATAGATGGATGCAAAGACAGATGAATAGATGGACAGATGCATAGATGGACAGATGGACAGATGGATGGACGGACAGATGGAATGAATGATCAGAAAAGGCTTCATGAACAAAGTGAGACTGAGCTGCATCTCCATGGGTAGATACAAAAGCAGAGGACCCTCCTCTTGAGTCAGGAATGACCCAGTGCCCTGGTCCAGGGAGGAAGTCAGCTTGGCTTGACTGGGGACACTTGTGGCAGATTTTAGAGGCCCTTAAAATGAGGCCAAGTGAGGTGGGCAGGTCCGAGCCAGCTGAGGACTCCTCAGCCACACGGCACAGCTGCCTGAGGGGATGTGTCACTCAGGGAGTTGCTGGGACCTACTGGGCCCAGCGTTGCCATCAGCACCAACAGCTTCAGAGAGGGGGACACACGCTGGGGCGGCACCTGCCTCAGAGAAGGGACAAGCACAGAGACACTACTGGGGGACACTACTGGGACACTGGCCACCCCCCTGCCCTGTGCCTGGGTCACAGCCTACACACTGCAGCCCTGTGCCCCTCACTCCCAGCAGGTTCCTGCTCCAGCGCGGCTCCTGGACTGGCCCCAGGTGCTGGCCCCGGGGGTTTCAATCCAAGCATAACTCAGTGATGCATGTGTTTGGCAGCGGGACCCAGCTCACCGTTTTAAGTAAGTGGCTCTAACTTCCCAGCCTGTCCCACCCTCTCCTGTCTCTGGAAAATGTGTTTTCTCTCTCTGGGGCTTCTTCCCCTCTGCCCTCCCAGCCTTAAGCACTGACCCCTACCTTTGTCCATGGGGCCTGGAGGAGATGTGTTAGTCTCAGGGTAATGGCAGGAAGGGCCCCCACAGTGGGAGCAGCCGCCTTCAGGTTCCAACAGCGGGACACAGCCTGGTCCCAGGGCCTGGGCTGGGATTGGGCGGGGTCAGGGCTCCTCCCCTCTCCCAGGGCAGATGTCTGAGTGAGGGACAGAGGCCGGTTCTGATGAGGGGCCCTGCAGTGGCCTTAGAGACAGTCCCTGGGACCCCAGGTTCTAGGCTGAGGGCTAGATGCCCATCCAGCCTGGGAGGGCCACACGGGGGCCTGGGGACACAGGGGTCACCCCCAGGGGAGACCAATGGAGGGCACAGAGAGGGCTCTGGGTCTAGGCTGCAGCTCTGTGGCCTCTGCTGGGTCTTCAGGGCATGGGGACACAGAGGAATGGATGAGGTCCCAGAGCCCAGCCCTCCCAGGACAGTCACCAGAAAGGAGAAGGTCTGTTAGGGCAGAGATGTGCCTGTCCCTGGAACCCTGTCATCTCTGGGGCCTGGTGTCTCTCTGTTCATGGGTCGACCTCCTGCCTTCATTTGAGGAAGGGCACCTTAGACTCAGAAGGTGACTAGTGGGGAGTAAATGGGGGTGCAGAGAACTCCATGGCCACCAGGTGAAGTCCAGGGGCATCAGAGGCTGCTGGGGTGGGCATGGGGGCTGCGGTCCCCCGAACTCTGGGGGAGCAGCCCCAAGAACCCAGCTGCTGTGAAGGGTCCTGTGGTTGGGCTGGTGGGGACAGGGGCGATGGCAGAGCCCCAGGGTGTGTCTGGGTGGAGCCCACGCTTCCCCAGGAGAGCTGAGTGGGCCAGGCTGGGGCACAGCCTGATGCCCCAGGGGACGGGAAGCTCCAGGCCATGCCAGGCTTGGGCCTCCCCACACCCTGCCAGTACAGTTTTGTGTGCTGTGGGGGAGACTCCTCGATTCCAAACTCAGACTCCAGAAACCAGGAAGGAGGGAGCACAGCCTGCCCTGGGTACACACAGGGAAACCGAGGCTGCAGAGGAAAGGGCTGGGCAAGGACACCTGGGAAAGGTGACTTGGGAAGGGCTCCTAGGAAGGCTCAGGGCTGTCTGCTCTCCAGAGGGCTCCAGTGGAAAGGAGGGAATGAGGAGGGAAGGAGAGGCCTTGGGTGGGCCAGGCGGCCACACCATGAACCCTCCCAGAGACTTTAGACAGAGAGAGGCGCTCCACAACACCCCACACTCCCTCTGCCATCTCTCACCCCCTCCTCTGTCCACACAGGTCAGCCCAAGGCCACCCCCTTGGTCACTCTGTTCCCGCCGTCCTCTGAGGAGCTCCAAGCCAACAAGGCTACACTGGTGTGTCTCATGAATGACTTCTATCCGGGAATCTTGACGGTGACCTGGAAGGCAGATGGTACCCCCATCACCCAGGGCGTGGAGATGACCACGCCCTCCAAACAGAGCAACAACAAGTACGCGGCCAGCAGCTACCTGAGCCTGACGCCCGAGCAATGGAGGTCCCGCAGAAGCTACAGCTGCCAGGTCATGCACGAAGGGAGCACCGTGGAGAAGACAGTGGCCCCTGCAGAATGTTCATAGGTTCCCAGCCCCCACCCCACCCACAGGGGCCTGGAGCTGCAGGATCCCAGGGGAGGGGTCTCTCTCTGCATCCCAAGCCATCCAGCCCTTCTCCCTGTACCCAGTAAACCCTCAATAAATACCCTCTTTGTCAACCAGAAATCCTGCTCCCTCTCTTCATTTCTTATCTCTCATATAATGTGATGCTTCTCCTGGGTTCTCAGTGTGGCGTTGGGGGAATCCTGGCACCAGTGGGAAAGTAGCCTGGAGGAGAGGATCACAGCCTCCCACGGGTGTCCCCTGGGGAAATAGGCCAGGATAGGAGGAGTCAGCTCACTGGACACCAGTCCCTCCATTCTCTCCCTCCTCCCCTTCCTCCTTGCAGTTCAATCCCCGACTCACTGCCTACTTTCTAGAGGGAGCTATTTCTGACTGAGCCTCCAGATACACCCTGTATCCCTGTCCTGGTCTGGACCCTCTACCCACCCACGGCCTCTATTTCCTCAGCCTGGAAATCCTACTCTGGGCGTGGAGTCCCTCTGCTTCTAGCCCTGGCCCCTGGAATGCCCTCCTTCCTCTCTGCCCAGCTCCCCACCCCTGAGGGCTGGACTGTCCAGGACACTCCAACACCATCAAATTCATGAGCTCTTACATTTTGGGCCCACCTTGATTTTTCACCTGACAGCAGGTTCAGAGGTGTGAGAAAAACAGGAGGAAGCCAGGAAGGAAACACACATGAAAGGCCTGCAAGAGGATCAGGACACTTTCAAAAGATAGGCTCTGAGCTCCCCAGGAACCAGTGCAAGAAGGGTAACAGGTGCTCCATCATTTCTTTCTTTTTTCTGTTTTTTTTTTGTTGTTGTTGTTGTTGTTGTTTTGAGACGGAGTCTGGCTCTGTTGCACAGGCTGGAGTGCAATGGTGCAATCTCGGCTTACCGTAACTTCCGCCTGCCAGGTTCAACCGATTCTCCTGCCTCAGCCTCCCTAGAGTTGGAGATGGGGCCTGGTAGGAGGTGTTTGGTTGGTGGTGGATCCCTCATGACTTGGTGCTATCTTCCTGATACTGAGTGGGTTCTCGTGGGATCTGGTTGTTTAAAAGTGTGTGGCACCTCCCTGTCAACTCTCTCTCGCTCCCGCTCTGGCCGTGTGAGACACCTGTTCCCCCTTCACCTTCGGTCATTATTGGAAGCTTCCCGAGGCCTCCCCAGAAGCTGAGCAGATGCCAGCATGCTTCCTGTACAGCCTGCAGACCCGTGAGCCAATCAAACCTCTTTTCTTTATAAATTACCTGATCTCAGGTGTTTCTTCACAGAAATTCAAGAATGGACTGATACAGACATTAATCTTATTAGTAAGGGCAGAGCCTCTCACCTCTCCAATGCCACCACCTCATAATACCATCACATTGGAGATTAGGTTGCAACCTGAATTTTGGTGGGATGCAAACATTCAGACCATAGTACCCTATCTCCAAATACAGACACATTCTGACGACCTGGGGTTAGGACTTCAATGTATGAATTTGGAGGAGCACAATCCAGCCTGTAACATCTGTTTTGGTTTGGGCTCCCTGCAAGCAGGCCTCAAAGAAAGGCTGTTGTACTTGGAGCTTGTTTGGGACGAGTACTCCCAGGGGCAAGAGTGAGGGATGGGGAGGGGGAGAGCAAAACAGGAGCAGCAAGAAAACCAATGCAAAGGCCAGGCACAGTGGTTCCGCCTGTAATCCCAGCACTTTGGGAGGCCGAGGCGGGTGGATCACTTGGGGTCAGGAGTTAAGAGACCAGCCTGGCTAACGTGGCAAAACCCCGTCTCTACTAAAGATACAAAAATTACCAGCCTGGCCAACATGACGAAATCCCCTCTCTACTAAAAATACAAAAATTAGACGGGTGTGGTGGCGGGTGCCTGTAATCCCAGCTACTTGGGAGGCTGAGGCAGGAAAATCACTTGAATCTGGGAGATGGAGGTTTCAGTGAGCCGAGATCACACCACTGCGCTCCAGCCTGGGTGACAGAGCAAGACTGTCTCAAAAAAAAAAAAAAAAAAAAAAGCCAATGCAAACGTGCATTGCTGAGTTCACCATTATGGAAGCCGGGGTGCCAGATCCCCCAGGATCACCGGAGCTGCCTTATAAAATGCATCTCAGAACCATCCGCCAAGGGGAAGAAAGGAGGGAGCATTGCTTCCAGGGCTCTGCCACCTTTGAGGAAACGTTGGCCTGTAGGGTGTTCATGCCTTTGCACTTGCAGTTGAGCGTGTGTAACTGCTGAGTGGGTTACTGTGGAGGGGCGGAGGTTGGGGGATCCCACACTGTGGCATCAGCGAAGCCCCGGACTGGAAGCGAGAGGCAAGCACAGGGGCCTAGGGCAGGCCATTGTCAGCTTACTGCCACATGGAGCTTGTCACGGCCTGCGAGGTCTGTTTACTGCAGCTGGTCCTGGATTAGGAGGTGAAGCCAAGAGGTCTGAAGCCATTCAGGCGAGCTGCTCAACACAGTGCCCGCCTGGCAGCATTCAGCCCCGCCCCTGCCACCAACTGGGTCCCCCCATCGGAGGCCCCTTTGAGGTGCTGGCATCTGCAGTACCTGCAAAGACTTCATGCTAGAAGGTGACCGAGAAGAGCTTAGAACCCACCCTGAGTGGAAACCCCTCTCTTTACATGTTAGTCCTGGTCCTTGGCAGAAAGACCCCAGTGTGACAGATGTAGTCACAGGTTTGAGTTCAATGAGATCCACGCTGTGCCCAGTGGAGCCCTCCCCTACTTCCCTTCTCCCCTGCCCCCTCTCCCCTCTCCCCTGTCCCAGATAGCTGGGGCCTCTCATCTGACAACCCTAAAGTTGCAGGGACAAGAAGCACAAATCCACAAGGACATTGGGGCATGGTGGGTGGGGGGGCGGGCAATCCTATTTTTCTTTTTTTTTTTTTTTGAGACAGAGTCTTGCTCTGTCACCCAGGCCGGACTGCAGTGGCGCTATCTTGGCTCACTGCAAGCTCCGCCTCCTGGGTTCACGCCATTCTCCTGCCTCAGCCTCCCAAGTAGCTGGGACTACAGGCACCTGCCACCACGCCCAGCTAATTTTTTGTATTTTTAGTAGAGACAGGGTTTCACCGTGTTAGCCAAGATGGTCTCATCTCCTGACCTCGTGATCTGCCCACCTCAGCCTCCCAAACTGCTGGGATTACAGGCATGAGCCACCATGCCTGGCCGGGCAATCCTATTTCTACAACTTGTCCCTGGACCATGTGTTCCAGCTTCTGGGGATGCAGCACCTGGCACTGGCTGTTGGCTCTGTGCTCGGGGTGTAGCACAAGCTGGCTGCCCCTACGTTCCATCAGGCCCAGGCTCCAGGGTGAGACTGGTGGGCATCACGCTCATGTGCTCACTGGGATCCTCCCTCGCCATAAACTGTGTCCCTTGGTCTGGGGCCTGGGTGGGCAGGATCCCACATCTCCAGATGGGGCATTCAGAGCTGCATTCTGGATGCAGTGGAGGCATGGAGATCTGTCAGGCGGCGCAGAACCGCTGCGGTGGCTGGACTCCGAGGCTAGGACTAGAAGCACGAGGGTTATAGAAGACGGGGGTGCTGCTCACAGGGCTCAGTGTGCAGATACAGAGAGGGCTCAGCACAGGATCTAGCACAGTGGGTCTATCGAATTGCCACTATGCCCATTTTACAGATGGG
This sequence comes from Gorilla gorilla gorilla, assembly GCF_029281585.2. Classification (NCBI taxonomy): domain Eukaryota; kingdom Metazoa; phylum Chordata; class Mammalia; order Primates; family Hominidae; genus Gorilla; species Gorilla gorilla. The sequence goes on along the minus strand of NC_086018.1, from coordinate 21,071,409 downwards.
AAGCCTGAGGCTCAGGGGAGGAGGTAGCTTGCCCAGGGGCCCAGTGCTAGCAGGCAGCAGAGCTGGGTTGGCGACCAGCCTTAAAAAACCTGTGCTCTTAGCTGTGAGGCTGTCCTCCCTGCCTCACTGCTGACCCGGTGAGTGCACGTCTCTTTACAAAAGGAGGCTCGTTCTGTGCCTGTGCTGGCCCAGGGAACATCGAGGAGGCCAAGGTCACCCCGCATGGCCTTTTGGGGCGGCTGCTTCTCTGACCAACAGAATCCTTTCTGAGATGGCTGGTGGCCAAAGCCACTAACTGAGGGGCAGGACAAGGGGACTCTGAGCACCTTAGTCCCTACCCCACATCCCGGATCTATCCAGGATCTGAAAGTTTCTCCCGACGGGCACTACTTCCCCTCCAGCTCAGACAAGCAGGCAGGGCTCTGGGGTCAGACAGACCTGAGCTCTGCCCCCTTCCCCTCCTGGCTATGGGACCCTGGGTGAGTCTTGGTCTCCATTCCTTCATCTCACTTCATGGGGACTGAATGAGATCCAGGGCTGAGGCCCCCGGCCCAGAGCTGCTGTTAACCCAGGGCCCTCCTCTCTCAGGAAGGACACGGAGTCCACTAATGACCATTGGTCCACCAAGGCACAGAGAAGGCAAGGGGCCTGCCTAGGTCACCAGCTGGCCTGAGTCTATTCCTGACTCCCAATCCAGTCCTCCCTTGACCATACCCTAAAAGAAAATGAAGGTGGAGACATGGGGGTTGTGGGGAGAGGAAGGAGATGGGGAAGAGGGGGGACTTTACACCCACTCCCCTCCATAGTGCCTCTCACATAGGTGGTCTTCACTAAATATTTGCTGAACGATGAGTAAATGTTAAGTGGTTGGATAGACGGGGCTACAGGCGGGTGAGACCTAACTATGCGCAGTTCAGAATCTCAGCCCACCGCGTCCTGCCAGTCCTCCCACTAACCTCATTTGGTTGCTAGCAGTAGCCTTCATTTTCTTCTGAGTCACTACTCTCAACCCAGACGCGGGGCTGGGCATGCCAGGAATTTGGAGGGAAGAAAGATTGACAGAATCTCAGCACCTCACCACCAACTCCATTTTTTTTTTTTTTTTTTTTGAGACAGAGTCTCTCTCTGTCGCCCAAGCTAGAGTGCAGTGGTGTGATCTCAGCTCACTGAAACCTCCACCTCCTGGGTTCAAGCAATTCTGGTGCCTTAGCCTCCTGAGTACAGGCATCTGCCACCACGCCCTGCTAATTTTTGTATTTTTTAGTAGAGACGGGGTTTCACCATGTTGGCCAGGCTGGTCTCGATCTCTTGACCTCGTGATCCGTCTGCCTCAGCCTCCCAAAGTGCTGGGATTACAGACATGAGCCACGGCGCCCAGCCCCACCAGCTCCATTTTTAAGATGAAGAAACCGAGGCAGGGGGAGAGTCAGGAGGTTTGCTCAGCCCTGGAACACCCCACTTCCCCAGCAGCCTTGGGTCGCCACCCCTGCCTGGCTTACTCACCTCCGTGGGGGAGCCTCTGTCATTCTGGCAGGTGGTGGGTGGGAGACTGGGGAACAGAATGCATTCCCCAGGGCCCTTTGAGTCATGCTGAGTCCTGTAGAAGTCCCAGCACCACCCATGGTGCTCCCAGGAAGCTCTAGCTGGCCTCTGGGAAGCACACTGGGGCTCCTGGCCCCTCTAAACAGAGACTGGCGCCCCCCCCTCCATGAGCCTCTTTCCTCCTTTCCTCTCTGGCCTCTCTTGCCCTTCTCTGCGCCTGGTGGCAGGATCTAGGAGCCCATCTCTGTCCCCCATATGTACTGTGGCCTTAGGCAAGTCCCTGCCCTTCTCTAGGCCTCACTGGCCCAGCTGGAGCCCAGCCAGCAGCACAAGTCTCTCTTGACCTGACCCTCCAGGACACCGTGTCCATTGGAGCTCTGACCATACCCCCTCTCCCCTGGTGTCCTCCAGTCCCCAGCCCTCTCTCTCTCTCTCTCTCTCTCTCTCTCTGGCCCTCTTAGGGACTCTCCCAGAGGAAGACTGTCCCACCCCACCTCCTGGCTTCTCCTTCCTCTTGCTCTCCCTCCTCCTGCCCACCTCCCTTGGAGAATGCCAAGTCTGCAGGTTTCCCATGACCTTGAACAACCAGCAGTTTGGGAGTGAGTAGTTCAGAGCTTTGCAAGGAGGGCCTGGGGCGAGGCCCACCGTGGGTCCTGGGGGCTGCATTGCCTTTGCACAGCACGCCGTCCTGCCAACCTTGCTTCATTTTTCTCCATGGCACGTGCCATCTTCTCACTGCTTACTTGGGTACTGTACGTGTCCATGGCCTCAGTAGAATGTCACTTCCACAAGGGTAGGGGCTTTGTCAGCGTGGCCACTGCTCGATCCCCACCCCCACGGCCTAGAACAGTGCCCGGCCCATGAGTGCTGAGGAAGGAGGATTCCTCCAAGCCACCCTGTTGGGAGCATTTCCTTGTAGGCACCTCACTACCTCTGATCCACCATCTGCCTGCTCAGGATATGCCAGGCCCCTTTCGGAAGATGGGGAAACTGAGGCTCGGAGAGGAAGAGACGAAGGGAAGGAACGGATGCAACGTCACACAGTGGTCCCTGATGGGAGTCCAGAGTCGAACCCACGCGTCCAGGCCGCGGCGCCTGACTTAGCCCTTCCTCCCACCAGCCAGTCCGCCATCCCAACAGCTAAGAGGGGACAGGACTGCCCCACCCGCACCCCAGGTCCCTGAGGCCTTCGGCCACGCCCCTGTGGTAGAGTGGAGAAACTGAGGCACCCCGCCTCCTCGGATTCCTCGCAAGCCTCTTTCCCAAACCCGCGTCCGCGCCCCCTCCCCGGGACCTGCCCTCCCTCCCCGCCCCGGCCCCAAGCAGCCCCCGGCCCTTGGCAGAGCTCAGCTCGCGCCCACCCGGAGCCGGGGAGAGAAAGAAAAATGAGTTTTCCTGCCGCCCGGTGGCGGTGTCAATTGATCGGCGCGGGAGGGGCTTCGCGCCGGGCTGGGGGCCTCGCTCACAGCTGCCGGCGCGCAATTATCGGGGAAAAACTGGGGCGGCTACCGCGGTGAAATTAGTTATCGATCTCTCGGCGGAGCCGCGGGGCCGCGCTTGGCGCTGACGGCTGCAGACCCGGCCGGGCAAGCTCGGCGGGGCGGGGACCAGGGGGGCGGCGGGGGCGGGCCCCCTGCTCGGGCCTCTCCCTCCTCCTCCCGTTCTCCCGTTCTCCCCTCCTCCCCTTCTCCCCTCCTCCCCTCCTCCCCTTCTCCCCTCCTCCCCTCCTCCCTCACCCTCTCGCCCGCGCTCCCCTCTCCCATTCATCCCGCTGCCGTATCGACCCGCGGCCGACCCCACGCGGTCAGGCGCCCCCGCCCCCTGCCCTCTCCTCTCCCAGCCTGGCCTCCCCCGCGGGGGCTGTCATCGAGCGTCTGGCACGACCGGACCCTGCCCCGGAGGAGGAGGGACCAGAGCTGGGGGCGGGAGCCAGCCTTGTGCTCGCAGGCCTGGGTTCGGAGCCCAGCTGCCGGGAATGGTTTCCAGATCTCCCTGAGCCTCAGTTTCCTCATCTGTAAACCTGGTGGTGGTGGCTTCGTCCACCTCTTTGAGAAGACAGCAGGACAGGCGTCCTGAAAAGTGAGTTTGCCTGGAAGCTGCCGGGCTGTAGTTTGCGTTGACACCACCGATCTTCCCAGTCACTCTAGGAGACGGGTCATATCCCCGTTTTACAAATAAGGAAAGTAACTCAGCGAGGGGAGACGCCGTGTCCAGGGGCACACAGTAAGCAGGTGGCCCAGGAGGACCCCAGAGCCCGGCTGGAGGTGGCGGAGTTGTGGTGGGGGCGGTGCCTGCGGAAGGGGAGGGACAGGAGCAGAGGGCAGAGGGAGGTCAGTGCTGGCACCTGCAGCCCTGTCAGCCTGCGGGGGTGCAGAGGTTTGGGAGGTCTTAGCAAAGTGGTGCATACAGATCGCAGAGGCTGGGTGGAGGGAGGAGAGGGTCAGGTCAGGGCTCCCCAGCCCTCGCTGAGCCATTGGCTCGGCAGCCTCCTGGTTGGAGAGGAAGAGTGGGGAGAGGCAGGGAAAGGAGAGGGACGCAAACAGGAGAAGGAGAGGGTCTTTGCTCAGAGCCAGCCTGCCACCCTCTCCTTTCCCAGCACTAGGCTGCATTTGGGAGGGAGGCTGCAAGCTGGAGAGCAGGGGATTTGAGTTCCAGTCCTGAGGCTCCACTAGGTGGTGTGTGACCTTGAGCAAGGCCCTGCCCCTCCCCAGGCCTCCTATGGAGATGGTATTGGGTCTTATGTCCCTCAAGGCTCCTTGTGGCTCCCCTCTGCCTGCCAGCCACAGCCTCATGCATCTCAGAGCCCCTCTGTCACCCAGGCTGGAGTGCAGTGGTGCAATCTCAGCTCACTGCAACCTCCACCTCTTGGGTTCAAGCGATTCTCCTGCCTCCACCTCCTGAATAGCTGAGATTACAGGTGTGCACCACCACGCCTGGCTAATGTTTTTTGTGTTTTAGCAGAGATGGGGTTTCACCATGTTGCCCAGGCTGGTCTCTAACTCCTGAGCCCAGGCAACCTGCCCACCTCAGCCTCCCAAAGTGCTAGAATTACAGGCGTGAGCTACCGCACCCGGCCCTCAGCACATCTTCATCCAGCACCTACTGTGTGCCAGGACTGTGCTGGGCACAGCAGATACAGCTGAGGACAAGACGGCCCCTGTCCCAGTTCTCTCGGAGCTAGATGCGTATTAAGCAAACCATTGTATGGCCGTGCACTTACACCTTGGGGGGCATTCAGGGAACTGACAGGATAAGTGTGCTGGGGTGGGTGGGTCACCAGGGAAGACTCCCAGAGTCAGCAACGTTCGAAGGTAGGATGTGGCAGGGGCAGGGAAGAGCAGCCTTTGCTGGGGAACGACATGAGCCAAGGCCCAAGCTCAAAAGGAACTCTGAGCATGGCAGAAACGGAGAAAGGCTGGTGTGCTGAAGGCAGAGAATGCTGGAGAACAGGTGAGGACAGTGAGGCCGGCAGGGCCAGGCCATGGTGGGCTTGGGTGCTGTGAAGGAGGTTATGCTCCTTCCTGAGGGTGGGGGAACACAGAAGGCATTTGATCGCAGAGGGACAGGGTCAAGTCCCGCCCCTCGGCTGGAAGCCTGTGTCTTCCTGTTCGCCCATGGGTGTTGCATGCAGAAGTCCTGCTTTGGAGGTCTGGCTTTGTTCTTGGCCTCTCTAAGCCTCAGTTTCCTATTCTGTAAAAAGGAGATAATGACCTGCACTGCTGCAGTGGCTGTGGGTTTTGGTGGAGACAGCCCTGGGTTCAAGTCTTCCCTTCCAAGCTGTGAGACCTTGGGCAGTGTCCAACAAGCGGCTCAAAGGGGCTCTGTGTTCTCCCTCTCCCAGCTTTCCTGGCTCCCCAGATGGGATTCTAGATGTGTCCTCAGGATCCAGAACAAGGTCTCCTTGGTGACAGGGGAGGTGGTGGGTAGTCCCTCCGCTGGCCTGATGGTGAGGAGAGGCAGGGCGGGAGGGCTGGAGGCCAGTGCTGGGGGTCGCTGCTCCAGCCTCTTCCCCTCTGGACTCCCCTTGCTGGCTGCAAGAGGACACAGGAAATGGCAGAGGGACAAGCTGGCCTGTTGGCTGCCTTACATTCTGTAAAAACTGATCCTCCCTGGCTTCTGGGGAGCTCGCTATATTCTATTCTTGATTTGGAGATGGGTATTACAGATGAGTTCCTTTTGTAAAAGTTCACAGAAGTGAACACCTGGGATGCATTTCTGTGTATGTGTCACGCTTCAACAAAAAGTGCCACTGGAGTGGCTCATGCCTGTAATCTCAGCACTTTGGGAGGCTGAGGCAGGCGAATCACATAAGGTCAGGAGTTCAAGACCAGCCTGGCCAACATGGTGAAACCCTATCTCTACTACAAATACAAAAATTAGCCAGGTCTGGTGGCGTGCGCCTGTAATCCTAGCTACTCGGGAGGCTGAGGCAGGAGAATCACTTGAACCTGGGAGGTTGTAGTGAGCTGAGATCGTGCCACTGCACTCCAGCCTAGGCGACAGAGCAAGACTTCATCTCAAAAAAAAAGAAAAAAGTGCCACTGGCTTCCTTCTCTGACCTGCTAGTACATCCCACCTGGCGGAAGACAAGAGTGAGGCCCTGGGGTAACTGAGCCCTCATCTGACTGCAGTGGGTCCAGAGGGAGCCCGTACATGCGCCCGCTGGAGAGGGTTCTGTCTCCAGCTCCCCCAGGTCTGAAGAACACATCTGGCCGGTTTCTGGGATTCCTGTGACTATAGAATGTGCCTGCTGACAGGAGCCACTGAGAGAAAATTAACCATGGCACCTCAGGATCAAAACCCTCTGGTCGGCCTGTGCGGTGGCTCACGCCTGTCATCCCAACACTTTAGGGGGCCAAGGAGGGGCAGATCACTTGAGGTCAGGAGTTCAAGACCAGCCTGGCCAACATAGTGAAACCCCGTCTCTACTAAAAATACAAAAAAATTAGCTGGGTGTGGTGGTGGGCACCTGTAATCCCAGCTACTCAGGAGGCTGAGGCAGGAGAGTTGCTTGAACCTGGGAGGTGGAGGTTGCAGTGAGCTGAGATCACACCACTGGATTCCAGCCTGGGTGACAGAGCAAGACTCCGTCTCAAAAAAAAAGAAAAACAAGCTAACAAAAACAACCATCTGGTCTCTGGGCATGGTGGCTCACACCTGTAATCCCAGCACTTTGGGATGCTGAGGTGGATGGATCACATGCAGTCAGGAGTTCGAGACCAGTGTGGCCAACATGGAAAAACCTCTTCTCTACTAAAAATATGAAAATTAGCCAAGCATGGTGGCGGGCGCCTGTAATACCAGCTACTCGGGAGGCTGAGGCAGGAGAATCACTTGAACCTGGGAGGTGGAGGTTGCAGTGAGCTGAGATTGCGCCATTGCATTCCAGCCTGGGCGACGAGTGAAACTCCATCTGAAAAAAAAAAAAAGAGCTGGGATCCTGATTTTCATCCCCAGCTCCCTGGGGCAGAGCAGGTTGTGGCTGGGCCCACCTGAAACCCACCCCTCTAGAGGAATGATACCTTCACCATTAATCAGCAGACAAAACGTGCCATGGGACAGGCTCAGGCAAAGCCAGTCTCCTTGGCAGCGTCCTTCCTGCACATCCCCTCACTCTCCACCCCCACTTCTCGGAGGAAGGGGGGTTTCCAGGCTGGGGCAAGTCCTCCTGCTCCCTCCATCCATCTGATCCTGGCTATGCGTCTGGCTGTCTGACCATCCTTCTTCCTCCCTGGCAGGTGAGCCATTAAGCACCAGGTCCCCAAAGCACCAGCCTGCAACCTCAGCACTAAATGCATTTGCTGCCATTAGCAAGAAGCCTCAGCCAGGTTAGTCCGGTCTAATGCACAGGCCACCTCATCCCTACTCCCTGGGGACTGCTTGTCAAAACTCCATCCATTGAGGAATAACAGAACCTGAGAAGAAAAGACGGGGGCTCCAGGACCCAACATGGACAGTTGTGTAGGTTGCTCACTGCACAAGTGGAGCTGCAATTCAGCCAGTCCTCCATTTGCCAGGCTGAGGGCCCTGGCACAGGCTGCGTCCTGCACATGGGGTGGTGCCCTTTTCTAATCCCTTCCAAGGTGCTATAGGGGAAGAACCATGGCCTGTGTGGGTTGCGGGAAGAAACTACCTGAGAACTCGAGTCACCACATCATTTTTTTTTTTTTTTTGGACAGACTCTTGTGTTGTCACCCAGGCTGTAGTGCAATGGTGCAATCTCAGCTCACTGCAACCTTTGCCTCCCAGTTTCAAGCCATTCTCATGCCTCAGCCTCCCAAGTAGCTGGAATTACAGGTGTGCACCACCACACCAGGCTAATTTTGTATTTTTAGTAAAGACAGGGTTTCACCCTGTTGGCCAGGCTGATCTCAAGCTCCTGACCTCAGGTGATTCACCTGCTTCAGCCTCCCAAAGTGCTGGGATTACAGGTGTGAGCCACCGTGCCCTGCCGCTACATCATTATTTTCCAGGTTGCATTTTGATTAAATTCCTTTTGGAGTACAGTTCTATGAATTTTATGACAAGCATCAATTTGTGTAACCATCATCACTATCAGCATCCAGAACAGTCCTATCATCTGAAAAGGCTTCCTCTTCCTATCTTTTTGTAGCCACGCCCTGGCACTCCTAACCCCTGGCACTCCTAACCCCTGGCAACCACTGATGTCCACCTCTATATTTTGTCTTTTGGAGTGTGTCATATAAATGGAATTGTGTAGTGTGTGATCTTTTAAGATTGGCTTTTTTTTTTCACTCAGCATAATCATTTTGAGCTCTGTCCAAGGTGTTGCCTGTATCAATTCTTGGCTCTTCTTTATTACTGAGTGATAGTCCATGGTATGGATGGACCACAGTTTGTTTATCTATTCATGCATTGAAGGGCATTTGGGTTGTTTCTAGGCTATGACAAATAAAGCTTCTATGAACATTCATGTATATGTCTTTGCATGGACCTAAGTTTTCATTTCTCTGGGATAAATGCCCAGGAGTAGGTTGGCTACATCATACGATATGAATATGGTTCACTTTTTAAGACTATGCCAAACTGTTTTCCAAAGTGGCTGTATCGTTTTGCATCCTCAGCAGCAATGCACAAGAGTTTAAGTTGCTCTGCAGACTTGTTAGCATTTGGAATTATCAGTGTTTTTTTTTTAGCCATTTAAGGAGGCGGGGAGTGATATCTCATTGTGATTTTGACTTTTATTTCCTTGGTGGCTAATAATGGTTGAGCACCTTTTTATAGGTTCAGTTGTGGTCCCTGTATCTTCTCTGAGGGAGTGTCTGTATGAGTCTTTTTTCCACTTTTAATTAGTTTTTTTTAACCGTTGAGTTATTAGAGTTCTTTATAATTTCTGGATACAAGACTTTTGTCAGATAAGTGATGTGCAAATATTTTTTCATAGTTCATTCTCTTAACAGTATCTTTCTTAGAGCAAAAGTTGTAAATTTTTATGAGCTGAAAATTATCAATTTTTTTCTTTATGGATTAGGCTTTATTGTCATATCTAGGAACTCTTTGCCTAACACCAAGTCCCAAAGAATTTTTTTTTGGAAACATAGTCTTGTTCTGTTGCCCAGGCTGGAGTGCAGTGGGGTGATCTCGGCTTACCACAACCTCCACCTCCCAGGCTCAAGTGATCCTCCCACCTCAGCCTCCTGAGAAGCTGGGACTATAGGCATGCACCACTAAATCCAGCTAATTTTTGAGAGAGAGGGGGTCTCGCTATAGACCCCATCCCTTTAGTATTTTTTTAGTAGAGACGGTTATCACCATATTGCCCAGCCTGGTCTTAAACTCTTGGGCTCAAGAGATCCTCCTACCTCAGCCTCCCGAAGTGCTGGGATTATAGGCATGAACCACTGTGCCCAGCCCCAAAGATCTTTTCCTCGGTTTCCTTCTAAAAGTTTCTTATAGCTATAGATCTTATGTTTAGGTCTATGATCCATTGTGAGTAGATCTTTGTATTTGATGTGAGGTAAGGGTCAAGATTCTTATTTTCCATATGGGTGTCCAATTATCTCTCAGTATTTACTGAATGAAGAAATGAAAAGCACAAAGGATCTGATAGCAAGGCTGGCGAAATGAGGGAAGTCGAGACTGTGCAGTAATCAATGAATAAAGAAAATTTTTTTAAACATATGATGTTTCAACAAACGATGAACAATTGGATATCTTTTTTTTTAATTGTGACAGAGTCTCAGTCTGTTGCCCAGGCTGGAGTGCAGCGGTGTGATCTCAGCACACAAAACCCTCCACCTCCTGGGTTCAAGCGATTCTCATACCTCAGCCTCTCAAGTAGCTGGGATTACAGGCATGTACCACCATGCCCAGCTAATTTTTTTATTTTTAGTAGAGACAGGATTTCACCATGTTGGCCAGGCTGGTCTCAAACTCCTGACCTCAAGTGATCTGCCTGCCCTGGCTTCCCAAAGTGCTGGGATTACAGGCGTGAGCCACCACACCCGGCCAGATACCTTTTTTTTTTCTTTTCTTTTCTGATACAGTCTCTCTCTCTCTCTCTCTCTCTCTCACCCAGGCTGGAGTGCAGAGAAATACTCATGGCTCACTGCACCTCAGCCTCTGGAGTAGCTTGGACTACAGGCATGTGCCACCACACCCGGCTAATTTTTAAATGCTTTGTAGAGACGGGAGTCTCACTTTGTTGCCCAAGCTGGTCTCAAACTCCTGGGCTCAAGTGGTCCTCCTGCCTCAACCTCCCAAAGGGCTGGGATTACAGATGTGAGCCACCGCACCCAGCTTGGACATCTACTTTTTAAAAAATGAACCTCAACCTAAACCTTATATCTTATACCAAAATTGACTTGCTCCTTTCAGACTAGAGAAGGGACAAAAAATAATAATAATTAACCAGCAGGCTGGAGATGGTGGCTCACACCTGTAACCCTAGCACTTTTGAAGGTCAAGTTGGACAGATCTCTTGAGCCCAGGAGTTGGAGACCAGCCTGGGCAACGAAGCAAGACTCCATCGCTACAAAAATTACAAACATTAACCGGGTGTGGTGGTGCATGCCTGTAGTCCCAGTTATTCAGTTAATCCTGAGGTGGGAGGACTGCCTGAGCCTGGGAGGGGGTTGAGGCTGCAGTGATCTGTGATTGTGCCACTGCATTTCAGCCTGGGCAACAGAGTGAGATCCTGTCTCAAAATATAATAATAATAATAATAATAATAATAATAATAATAATAATAAGCTGGTAATGGATCATAGATTTAAATGTAAAATGTAAAGACAGACAGCAACCGGGTCTGTATCAGGTGGGATTCTCAGCCTGGCCCCACTGTTGGATGATGCAGAAGCAGTGACGATTGTGGAAGCTCAAGGGACAAGTCACGTGGGCACCTTCTGTGGTCACAGCTGACCTGTCCCTGAGTTTAAGGGTGGAAGGGAGGGAAGTAACATTTTTCAAGCATGATCTCTGCACTGCAGCCCCCACTAAGTGAGTTCTTAGCTTCATCCCATTTAATCCTAAAACAAATCAATATGCTTTTGGAGGCTGGAGTTTTTATCCTCACTCTATGAGTGAGAAAATTCAGTTCAGAGAGGTTAAGGAACTTCTCTGGGGTCACACAGTAAATGGGGCAGCAGGGTTTGGACCCAAGGTACTCACCTCTGCTGGAGGCAGACAGGGGACAGTCAGGCCAAGCTGATGACTCTGGACCGGCATTGTCGCCCGTCTGGTTTGGGGCCCTTGGTCAAGGTGGGTGTGGGGCATGGGAGCCTTTCTCCCAAGATTCTGGGGAGATCTGAGGCCTCCATTTTCCCAAGAGCCTCAGCTCAGTCCCCTTCATGATGAGGCCTCCTTCTGGGTGGCTCTTGTTCTTGGGAACTCACCAAACCCATCCCCAACAGTGCGGAACCATCCCAGGCCTGACGAGGGTGGACGCCTTGATGTCCTGGTGTCATACTCTCCTGGAAGTATAGAAATAAGCAGGAGGACACGCGCCAGGCCTGGGCTGATCTGTGTCCATCCCTGCCTCCAGTGACTCACCAGCCCCTGCAGCCGTTTGACCTTCTTGAAACTCCTTCTGCATTCTCACCCCCACACCATTGCCGAGGCTGGAGCCTCCTTCCAGGATCCCCTCTCCACCTCCTCTCCCTTCTTCAAATGCGGCCGCTGTTTCAGCATTCAACTCAAGTCATGCCTTTTCCAGCAGCTCCCACGAGCTCTCCCTCTTCTGAACTCCTGCAGCTGATAAATACAGTCTAGTCCCCCATGATCTCAACAGCTAGTGTTTGCCAGCATAGCCTTCTAGGGAGGCATGGACCTTCTAGAGCCTTCTAGATGCTCCTAGAGAGGCATCTCCAGCAGTCTCATGGCCAAACAGCTTGTGAATGTTCCAAGGGTAGGAGTTGAGTTTTAAGCCCCTCTCTGCTTGGCACAGGGAAAGCTGGTTCCAGCCCATGGCTCAGGATCTGACAGCCCACTCTGCCACTTCCTTGCTGCATGCTCAGTGTCTGGAACAAAAATATGCTCGATTAAGGGCAATAGTTGCTGCTGTCATTTTCACGGCTATTATTTTTATTATCAAGATGATTTCTGGAACTCTGTATGGAAGGTGAGAGGGTCCAAAGTCCTCCTCCAGTGGGAAGCCTCCCCTCCTGGCCACTCCACCCTCCCACCCCTGAGGCATGCCCACGTTTCTCTCCTGGTGGCCTGCTGCTCCCAGCTGCTCCTCCAGTCTCCCCAGCAGGGCTGCAGGCTCCTGTAGGGGATCGTGGTAGGCGGGGACAGAGGTGGGCTTTTAATTCTTCCCCACTCAGACCCTCAGTGTGACACTGAAGGGGCCCCAGGGATGCCCGGATCAGCAGAGGGGAATGGGTACTTGCCTAATGGAGACCACCCAGGGCCCAGGCCTCCTGCAGTCTGATTAGATTTTATGATCCCAAAGGAGCTGCCCTGGATCCCTGCTCACCTTCAAGCCTCATCAGCACCAGGCCCTGTCCATCGTGAATTTCAAACTCAGTCTCTGCTGACACAACCTTCCCCCTCCACCGCCCCCACCGCGTATCACACCCCACCCAACCATCCTGCCCTGGCACCAGACCGCCACCCTCTCCAACCTAGGTGCTGCCAGGCCTCTCTGCCCCTCCCAGCTCTCCTCCCTGCCCACATTTGCCCAATAGCTGGGGATCCATTTCTAGAACACAAATCTGCTTGTACGTACCCCCACCCCCACCCCTCGGACTCCTGCTACTTTCAGCAGGGGGTCGGGGGGCTTCTCTAGACTTTCATGCATAATTATCACCTGGGGAACCTCTTAAAGATATAGCGCCTTATCTTCATCGGGAGCATGGTCTCCTGGGTCTGCCGCAGGGCCCAGGAATCTGCATTTCACGAGTCTCCCTTCAGGCTGGGGGACTGTGGCCCCCGGCCCAGTTCACTTTCTGGTGGAAAACTCTGAAGAGACAAGAATATAAATGAGAGCTTGGCCTCCCCAGGCCCGTGAAGGCATTTCTGAGGGAAGGAAGACAGAAGAGCCCTTCAGTCAGCAGCGTCCTGGCTGCTTCTCTCACTTGGGAATATCTAGACCTTTGCTACCTGGACCTTCATTTCTACTCTTGCCCCAGGGCCCACAAATGTCAGGGGTGGGCCTGCTTGGACCCAGCTCTTTAATCTCTCACCTACAGGATAAGGTGCAGGGCGCTCAGCTTGGTGAGTGAAGCCCCTTGGAGCCTGGCTCCCTCTTCGGCTCCAACTGAACGCCTCCCTCCTCTGCATCACCCCCCAGCACCCAGCCTATGGTATTTGAATGTTCTGGGCACATTCTCATCTCCGTGCCTTTGCACATGTTCCCTCTGCCTAGAACATTCTTCTTCCATGTATCTCCTTGGGGAACTCCTATTCATCCCTCAAAACCCAACTTAGATTTCATGATTCCTGAGGGCCCCTTTGTGCCCTCACCCCCTTCTCTGACTGCATCGACCCTGCTTTGTTATAATTATTTCATCCTGCTTCTTCTCTGCAGGCAGCTTATCAGCTTTTCCATGACGGTTTTAGAATGAGACCTGGCTTTGCCTCCGGCCCTTGTACTTTCCAGGGCTCTGAACTTGGGTGTTATCCACCCACCTGTCTACAACCTTTTTGTTCGTGATGAAATAGGGGCTCAAAGTATTGCCCATCGCATTGTGTTGCCTTGACATTGAGACAAGATCTCACATGCCAAGGGCTCAGCACAGTGTGTGGTGCAGAGTCACAGCACTGGTTCGTTTTCTTTCTTTCTTTTTTTTTTTTTTGATACGGAGTCTCACTCTGTTGCCCCGGTTGGGGTGCAGTGGCATGATCTCAGCTCACTGCAACCTCTCTCTCCTGGGTTCAAGCAATTCTCCTGCCTCAGCCTCCCAAATAGCTGGGACTACAGGCACGAGTCACCATGCCTGGCTAATTTTTGTATTTTTAGTAGAGACGGGTTTTCACCATGTTGGCCATGGTGGTCTCAAACTCCTGACCTCAAGTGACCCGCCCATCTCAGCCTCCCTAGATGTTGGGATTACAGGCATGAGCCACTGCGCCTGGCCAGTACTGGTTATTTCAACGTCTTTCCTGTGGGCAGGCAAGCTCTGTGAGGCCACGGAGGACATTTTCTCCATCTTGGGATTCATGGAGTCCAGGGTGGGGCATTTCCCAGGGTGGATCCCAGGTGGACAGGTCTGTGGGTGGCTTGGGCTCTGCTGCTCTGCCCCTTCCCTGGAAACTGTCCCCACTCTGAGTGCCTTTGTTGGCTGTGCTGTGGGGATAGGGCCTCATGTCCCTCGGGGGGGCTTCTGTCTGGAGTGAACGGAGCCAGTGGGGCCCACGGGGTGAATGGGCAGTGCTGGGGGCAGATGTACATCAGGAGAGAGGGACTTTGACCTTCAGAACACCATCGGCAGAACTTGGGGCCTTTCCAAGGGGGCTGCCTCCATTCCGTCCCCCAAGGGCCTGCCCAGCATGGGGGGAGCAGGGCACGGTGCCCGGGAGGCATGAGGACTGGCCCCAGCTGCAGCACTCGGCGAGAATCTCTTGATCTCTCGGCTGCACCGAAAGGCGAAGGCAGCGGGGCCCTGGAGATGGTCTCCATGACAACCGCTGCCACTCACTCCGCATCTTGGATGTAAATTAGTTACAATTTTATTAGTGTGCAGAATTTCAAGAGTCCAGATCCTGTCTTGGAAGGGAAAAGGAAGGTGGGGGGACAGAGGAGTTTCCGAAGCTTCACAGCCCCACAGGGACCCCAAATCCAAGGTGGATCCATGGACAGTGAATTCGGCCGTGCACCCTAATTCATCAGCCCTGGTCAGGCTCTCTGGAGAGAAGGAAACACATAGGATCGTTTCCGCTCTTCTGGCCACCTCCTCACAGCAGCCTGGGAGCACCCCCTCCCCAGTTGACAGGGAGGCAGCTGAAGGCCATGGGGGTCATTAGCTGGCACAAGGGCACCCACTCACCAGGAGCCAGACACTTGCTCTCCCACTCTGCCCAGTAGCCCCCCAAGGTTGGTTAAGTTTCACTGAAACACTGCTGGGCACCACATAACCAGGTGAGGACATCCCCAGGGGTTTGGGTGTCTGGACAAACACCAGGCCCTGCGTGCCAAGAGTCAGCATGTAGGGCTACTATCCTGTGGCTGGAGGTCGTGTGTTTGTCCCCTCTAGCACTGGGCAAATGAGGCTGGTGACACCCGAGTCACAGCAGCGTTTGATGCTCTGAATCATGTGTGCATATACACATGCACACACAGATTTTTCTCTAAGGAGGGAATAAAGGGACAGATTTGTCTCTTCCCTAAGGCCGTTGTTAAAATTAGTTGTGTTCTCCCAAGGCGCAGCCCACCGTGTGTGTCCCTGAGGTGGCTCTACTCCCTCTGCTTTGGGGTGAGCCACAAGAGAGCAGGCCCCAATGAGGTCATGGGCCAGCAAGGCCACCAGAACTCCCCATCTGTGGCTGGCACTGAGGTGGACACTGAGAAGTTGGTACTGCAGAGGCAGGGCCAGGTGCAGGAGGAGAGGGTGTGGAGTGTATCAGGGCAGGCCAACAAAGAGGAGAAAAAGCAGGCCTGGCTGAGAGAACAGCCTATATTAAGGCCTAGAGGCATGACAAAGCCTGAGTGAGGGCTTGGGGCATGGGAGGATAAGAGAATGAACAAGGAATAGAGGAGAATCAATGGAGAGACTGAAGGGAGGTTGATGGGAAGGTGGATGGGAGGATGGATGGAAAAATTGTTGCAAGGGTGGATGGGAGGATGGATGAAAGGATGGATGGGAGGGTGGGGGAGAATGGATGGAAAGATGGATGAGAGGATTGATGAGAAGATGGATGGGAAGATGGCTGAAGGATGGGTGGAAAAATGGATGCAAGGATGAATGAAGGATGAATGGGTGGATGGATAGAAAGATGGATGGGAGGATGGGTGGGAGGAAAGATGAAGGATAGATGGGAAAATGGATGGGAGGATGCATGGGAGGATGGACAGAGGAATGGATAGGAGAATGGATGGAAAGATGGATGGGAGGATGGATGGGAGGATAGATGGAGGATAGATGGGAAGGTGGAGGGAGGTAGAAGAGAGGATGGATGGAGAATGAATGGAAGATTGATGGGAGAATGGATGAGAGGGTGGACAGAGGAATGGATGGAAGATAAATGGAAAGATGGATGGGTGCATTGATGAGAAAATTGACGAGAGGATGGATGAAAGGATGGATGGGAGGATAGAGGGAGAATGGATGAATGGGAGGATGGATGGAAAAATGAATGGGAGGATGAATGAAGGACGTATGGGTGGATGGATGGAAAGATGGATGGGAGGATGGATGACAGGATGAATGAAGGATAGATGAGAAAATGGATAGTAGAATGCATGGGAGGATAGACAGAGGAATGAATGGGAGGATGGATGAAAAGATGGATGGGAGGATGGATGAAAAGATGAATAGGAGGATGGATGATGGGATGAATGAAGGATAGATGGGAAAATGGATGGGAAGATGCAGGAGAGGATAGACAGAGGAATGAATGGGAGGATGGATGAAAAAGATGGATGGGAGGATGAATGAAGAATAAGATGGAGGGAGAATGGATGGGAAGATAAATGGATAATGGATGGAAGATAGACGGTAGGGTGGATGGGAGGATGGATAGAGGGTGGACAGAGAAATAGAGGAAAGATGAATGGAAAGAAAGATGGGAGGATTGATGGGAGGGTGGATGGGTGGATGAATGGAAGATGGATGGAGGATGGATGAAAGATGGATGGAGAATGGCTGGGAGGATGGATGAAAAGATGAGTAGAGGATGAATGGGAGGGTGGTTGAAGGATGAAATGAAAGATGGATGGGAGGATGCATGGGAGGATCGACAAAAGGATGGGAGAATGGATGGAGGATGGAAGGAAAAAATGGATGAGAGGATGGATAGAGAATGGAGGGAGGATGGATGGGAAAGTGGAAAGAGAATGAATGGAGGATGAACAGAAGATGGATGGAGGATGGATGGAGGATTGCTGGAAGGATGGATGGAAAGATAAATGGAGAACAAAAGGGAGAATGGATGGGAGGATGGTGATGATGGATGGGGATAGACAGAGGAATGAATTGGAGGATGGATGGAAAAATGGATGGGAGAATGGATGGAGGATAGATTGGAGAGTGAATGGGAGGATAAATGGCAGGGTGAACAGAGGAATAAATGGAAGATGGATAAGAGAATGGAAGGATGGATGAGAGGAGGAATGAAGGATGGGTGAAGTGTGGACGGAGGATGGCTGGGAGGATGGGTGAAAAGATGAATGGGGTACGGATGGGAGAATGGATGAGAGGGTGGTTGAAGGATAAATGGAAAGATGGATAGAAGATGAATGAAGGATGGATGAGAGGATGGATGGTGGATGGATAATGGATGGGGGGATGGATGGAAGGATGGTTGGGAGGATGATTGGAGGATGGATGGGAGGATGAATGAAGGATGGAAGATGGATGGGATAATGGAGGGAGAATGGATAGATGAGAAGATGGATGGATGGGAGGATGGATAGGATGATAGATGGATGGAGGACAGATGGGAGGACAGGTGAAGGATGGATAAAAAGATGGATGGGAGAATGAAGAATGGATGGGAGTATGGATGGAAAGATGGATGGGAGGATAGATAGAAGATGGATAGAAAGGTGGATGGGTGGAAAGATGGAAAGATGAAGGGTGGATGGATGGGAGAATAGACAAAGGATATAAGGGGGAATGAATGGGAGGATGAATGGGAGGATGGAAGGGTGGATGGATGGAAAGATGAATAGGAGGATGGATGGGAGAATAAATGAAGAATAGGTGGGAGAATGGATAAAGGATACATGGGATAATAAATGGGAGGATGGATGGGAAGATGGATGGGATGATGAATGAAGGATGGATGGATGGATGAATGCATGAAAAGATGGATGGGAGGATGGGTGAAGAATTGATGGAAAGATAGATGGATGGAAGGATGGAGGATGCATGGGAAGATGGAAGGAGGATGAATGAAGGATAGACGGGAGAATGAATGGGAGGATGGAAGGGAGGATGGACAGAGGAATAAATAGGAGGATGGATGGAAAGATGAATGAGAAGATGGATAAGAGGATGTATGGGAGAATGAAGAATGAATGGGAGGATGGATGGAAAGATGGATGAGAGGATGAATGAAGGATAAGTGGGAGGATGGATGGGAGGAAAGATTGGGAATGATTGGGAGGATGAATACAGAATGTATGGAAATATAGTTGGGAGGATGGATGGAGGATGGATGGAAAGATGGATGGGAGGATGAAATGGGAAGGTCGATGGAGGATAGATGGGAAAATAGATGGGAGGATTGATGGGGTATGAGTGGAGGATGGATGGAGGTTGGATGAGGAATGAATGGAGGATGACCAAGGGAATGAATGGAAAGATGGATGGAGGATGAGTGGGGGGATGAATAGGAGAATGGATGGAGGATGGATGGGTAGATGGATGATGGATGGGTAGTTGGATGATGGACAGGGGGAAGGTTGAAGGATGGATGGAAAGATGGATGGGAGGATGAATGGGAGGATGGAAGGGAGCATGAATGAAGGATGGATGATAGGATGAATGGAGGATGGATTGGGAGGATGAATGGTAGGATGGATGAAGTATGGATGGGAGAATGGGTGGGAGGATGGGCAGGAGGAATGGATGAGAGGCTGTTTCACAGTTATGCCCATGTGCTATGGCAACAGACCAGACTAGGACTCAAATCCCAGCTATTCCATATGATACTAGTGTCATCTTGCATAAGTTTTGTAACCCCTCTGATCCTCAGTTTTCTTGGGAGGGAGGACAGATAAGAGGATATGCAGATGGATTAAAATGAGTACTCTTAATACCTACGGAAAACTTAGGACACGTCCTGACACACAGTCGGTGCTTAATAAATGTGCACTCGATGATTGCACCCCATGTTCTAAACTCAGCCTTGGGGACGTGTGTGAGGAGTGAGATGCTGGGGCTGCCCTCGGGGACTCAGCGTCCGCTGAGCAATGTGATCAGTTCTGATTCAGGGCCCCTTGGGATGGTCAGGGAAAGGGCCCCATGGGTGACCCAAGTCAGAAGGGAGGAGGGGGGAAATGATCATGAATCTGTATTGGCTGGGCCCAGGGTCAAGGCAGTCAGGGGGCCGGGAAGAGGGGCATCAGCGCTGGGGGTCTGGAGGCCAGGGGAAAACCAGGGGAGGGTGGGAACCAACGTGACAGGGATCAAAGGGAGAAGAAGGAAATGGGTCACTTGGATTTGGCCCCCCAGCAGCAGTTGGGGATTTCTGTAAAAGCCGTTTAGTGGCAGTGGGGCTGGGAGGCCATTGGCTGAGGACATGCAGTGAGGGCCGGGCAAGGGGGCAGAGTGGTTCGTGCCATGGCAGCTGCTTTCAAACACCAGAAGGGCCACTCTGACAGTTCTCTTCCTTGCTCAGGTAGAACCAGGGCCCGCCCCCTACCCCATGTGCAGGCCTGCCTGGGTGAGAAGGTTCCTTCGGTTCATGATGTGTGCAATCACAAACTGCGGGCTTTGGTTTGATTCGACAGTCTGAGCCCCATTCGGGTGGACAAGAACACAGAGGCCTCTCCTCCTCAGGAGGGAGCCAGCCATGTGGACAGCCTTTCCCAGCAGGCCTGGAGAACCACCAGCCAGCGGCAGGCCTCTCCCTGCGGTGGCCCACACTCTCAGGATGTGAGATTAAAGTATCAAGGATCTGAAGCGGGGGCTGTGTGTCAAGGGAACTGCCAGTCTGTCATTTGATTGTGGCCAACAGCCCCCAGGTGATCCTGCCCCAAAGTCCTTTGATGCTATAGCCAGGGCAGGGCCCTTTAACTCCTCCTGTCTGCTTCTGAGGCCCCAGGGAGGGTGGCAGGCTCCCTGAAGTTCATCTGAACCTCCTCTGTGAGGCAGAGCTGCCTGGGGTCCCCCTTGCCCACCTGGCATTCTGGGGTGATAGCTCTGGCTGGCTCGCCCATGGTTTCCATCCCCTACATTACAACTTGCCATATTTTGTGGTCTGAGGGCTGAGAATTCCAACAGGCAAGAGCAGGGATGGGACTGCCCACCCCGTTCCAGTCGTGTCTCTTATTATCCACACCCTGGAAAACTTAAATTGATGCTTAGTGTATAATTTCAACTAATTTGGAAGTCAGGGGAAATCAAACTGAAGGGGGCCAGCCCCTCCACACCTGTGGGTATTTCTCATCAAGTGGAATGAGAGACTGAGAAAATAAGACACAGAGACAAAGTATAGAGAAAGAACAGTGGGCCCAGGGAACCGGCGCTCAGCATATGGAGGACCCGCACTGGCCCCGGTCTGCCCAGTCTCTGAGTTCCCTCAGTATTTATTACTATTTTCACTATCTCCGCAAGGGGAATGCCACAGGAGAATAGGGTGAGTGGTGAGAAGGTCAGCAGGAAAACGTGAGCAAAGGAATCTGTGTCACAAATAAGTTCAAAGGAAGGTGCTGTGCCCAGATGTGCATAGGCCAGATTTATGCTTCTCTCCAAACATCTCAGTGTAGCAAAGAGTAATAGAGCATTGCTGCCAGCATATCTTGCCTCCAGCCACAGGGTGGTTGGTGGGAACATTCTGTTCCCAGGGACATGCAGGAGATGGAGGCATTCCTTTTACTAATCCTCCTCAGCAAAGGAAACCTTGGACAATACTCAGGTATCAGGGGAACCCGCCTCTAATATTTCAACATAGGTTCTTTCTATTTTCCCTAAGTGTCAGCTGGTCTGAGAAATAAGAGTACAAAGAAAGGAATTTTACAGCTGGGCCACCGGGGGTGACATCACATATTGGTAGGTCTATGATGCCCCCCTGAGCCACAAAACCAGCAAGTTTTTATTAGGGATTTTAAAAGGGAAGGGGTGTATGAACAGGGAGTAGGTCACAAAGATCACATGCTTCAAAGGGCAAAAGGCAGAGCAAAGATGACATGCTTCTGAGGAAACAGGACCAGAGCAAAACCAGAAACTCCTGATAAGGGTCTATGTTCAGCGGTGCATGTATTGTCTTGATAAACATCTTAACAGAAAACAGGGTTCAGAGCAAAGAACCGGCTTGACCTCAAATTTACCAGGACTGGGGTTTCCCAATCCTAGTAAGCCTGAGGGTACTGCAGGAGACCAGGGCGTATCTCAGTCCTTATCTCAACCACATAGGACAGACACTCCCAGAGCGGCCGTTTATAGACCTCCCCCCAGGAATGCAATTCTTTCCCTAGGGTCTTAATATTATATTCCTTGCTAGGAAAAGAATTTAGCAATATCTCTCCTACTTGCACATCCATTTATAGGCTCTCTGCCAGAAGAAAAATATGGCTTTTTGCCCAACCCCTCAGGCAGTCAGACCTTATGGTTGTCTTCCCTTGTTCCCTAAAATCACTGTTATTCTGTTCATTTTCCAGGTGCACTGATTTCATATTGTTCAAACACGTTTTACAATCAATTTTTACAATAGTGGTCCTGAGGTGACGTACATCCTCAGTTTACAAAGATAACAGGATTAAGAGATTAAAGTAAGAAAGGTGTAAGAAATTATAAAAATATTAATTTTGGAAACTGATAAATGTCCAAGACATCTTCACAATTTGCTTCCTGATGCAGCACCAGCTGGTCCCTCCATTCGGGGTCCCTGACTTCCCACAACAGCCAGACTTTCTTGGGCAGAGGTCCCTGTGGCTTTCCACAGTGCATTGAACCCCTGGTTAATCAAGAATGGAGAATGGCGATGACTTTTACCAAGCATACTGCCTGCAAACATATTGTTAACAAGGCACACCCTGCACAGCCCTAGATCCCTTAAACCTTGATTCCATACAGCACCTGTTTGGGTTGGGGCTAAAGTTACAGATTAACAGCATCTCAAGGCAAAATAATTTTTCTTAGTACAGATCAAAATGGGGTTTCTTATGTCTTCCTTTTCTACATAGACACAGTAACAGTCTGATCTCTCTTTCTTTTCCTTACATATCCCCCCCTTTTCTTTTTGACAAAACCACCATCGTCGTTATGGCCCATTCTTGCTGGTTGCTGTCTCTTTGGAGCTGCTGGATACACCTGTAGACTAACAACAGACAGAACAGGCATACAAAGATTAATATGAAATTTACAATAGTGAAACTTCTGATGGTTTTAACCCAAGTGACTGGCTTAAGATTTGTGAGGCCATCAGCAGCTTTCACGATTGTCTCCGTTCCTGGCACCAAATTTAAATGGGCTTTTGATGCCTCAAAAATTTTTTCTTGGCTGGGCACGGTGGCTCACGACTGTAATCCCAGCACTTTGGGAGGCCAAGGTGGGCAGATCACAAGGTCAGGAGATCGAGACCATCCTGGCTAACACGGTGAAACTCCATCTCTATTAAAACCCCAAAAAATTAGCCAGGCATGGTGGTGGGCTCCTGTAGTCCCAGCTACTTGGGAGGCTGAGGCAGGAGAATGGTGTGAACCCAGGAAGCAGAGCTTGCAGTGAGCTGAGATTGTGCCACTGCACTCCAGCCTGGGTGACACAGCGAGACTCTGTCTCAAAGAAAAAAATTCTTTTAATTTTGAAATGTCTAAAGATTATCTTCTCTTCCTTGTAGATGGCATCTAACCATGTCCCAGTGATGCTCAGACTCATTATAGGCTTGTGGTGTAACACAAAAATCTGATGTATTCCAGTCACATTGTAACTGAAAAAGATATTCCAAGCTCATGAATCTCTCCCATCCAAATGACAGTTTGTCTAAGATCATTAATTTGGTTTGCCAATTTTTGATCTATTTGGATCTGAGAATTCCACAATTTTGAGGAATTCTTTTGCCAATCATTTACGTATTCTGCAGTTTGAACAGGAGTGTAAAGCAATTCCAGCAGCCGCAGCAGTAGCTGTGACTGCAATAAGGCCCATAATCACTGCCATCAAAGTAAAAATGAATCTTTTGGATCTAGTTAGAATTCCTTTTAATACTTCCGTTAAAATATGGATGGATAGCGAAGCCTCCCACGATCAGTCCATGGACACAAGGATCCACACACCCTCTCTTGCTCTTACTAGTAGAATACGGTGCTGCCAATTAAAAGTCAAATCAATGCAAGTAAACATTCCACAATTTTCACAGATTATAGTTTGGGAATCAGGTTTAATAGCTATGTTTTTCCTACAACTAGCAATATAAGGAGGTTTTACACAATTTTGCAAATGAATTGTCAGACTGGAATTTAGGTTGATAGTATGACTTACGATCTCTTGTTCCTATAGCTTGATTTCCAGAACAAATTCTAATGTGGTGCGAGGCCACAGTAAGCTTCCTAATTCTGGATGTTCAGGACCAGTAACAGGACTAACTTGTTGAAGGTGATGAAGTTCCCTTCACCCCATTTCCATGGACAGAGTGGTTCTAACCTTCTATAAACCTGGTCCAGCCTTTCAGTTAAATCACCGTCACAGGCTGGATTAATGGGACAGATGGATGGGGCCTGTGAACATGAATGAATCTGGCCTGTACAGTTATGATATAATTGGCCTCAAGGGGCCCAGTCTATCATAGTTCAAAATTCATTGTTTTGTACTACACCACAGTATCAGCCACACATTCTCCGCAAACTAAGACTTCTGGGCTTTTTGATTCTTTGGGAATTTCCTTGGGGCAAGCCTTCCCCTTAGGCCTAGACTGTAATGATCTTTGATAAGAAGGGTCCTGTAAATTATCTGTGACATTCCACTTACCATGTGATAAGTAAATCTACTGGTAGCACTGACTGTAGGTACCTCTACCAACCAATTTTGGGTTGTAGGCATTAAGCATCCTGGTGCCTTCCCTAGGCAAACAGGAGGATAAGGATACCCAATGGAAATATTCATCATCACTCCTTCTTCAGGTTGGGCAGGGCAACAGTCATCTGTGGGGCCAGGCACCCATGCACTATTATTAACATCTACTTCAATAGGATTATCCATCTATGTAACTGCCCGAATTAAGGGTGGGAAAGGCACATAGGCCCAGTAAGTATAATTAGCTGCAGCTGCTCCTGCAGACTTGGGAAGACTTACCACCGTTGATACAATCATCAAAGCTGCAAGCAGCATATTCTCTGGAGTTGGTGTCACCTTTGTATTCTCTAGGCTTTTTTTTTTTTAGCTAACTGTGTCAGCTTCTTTAATTGTGCCCATGTCGGCAACTCTGCTTTCTTGATGGAAGGCAACTTTTTCTGTTCTTCTGATATCACCATTTTGTTTACCTGGCAAGTCGATTGGGGTGTCTCCGTCTCCGCACTTTTCTTTGCATCTCCAGTGAGTTCATTGTAGAACTTTAAATGTCTAGTGGGTATCCAAACAGGAAGCTGATTTTCTCCTGGTGAAACACAAGCAAAACCTCTCCCCCATGTTATCACCTTCCCCATTTCCCATGTTTTATTTTTATTATCTTTCCACCTAATCAGTTTTCCTTCATGTGGGCTGTTCCTTTTAACAGTAAGATGTTGTTCTGCAGAGCTAGTGGTCTGATTTCTATAAATGTTTAAAACATTTAAAGTATAGAGTGCTAGATTAAGTTGCATCTGGGGAGTGTTATACTCCTGTCTTTTCCTTTTTTTTTGTTTAACCAATTGAGCTTTGAGTGTTCTATTAGTTCTTTCAATTATGGCCTGTCCTTGGGAATTATAGAGAATTCCTATTGTATGTGTAATTTTCCACTGATTAAAGAATTTTTGAAATGCTTTACTACAGTAACCTGGCCCATTGTCTGTTTTTAACTTTTTCTGGAACTCCCATGACAGCAAAACAAGATAATAAATGTCTTTTAACATGGGAAGTACTTTCTCCTGTCTGGCAGGTTGCCCATATGAAATGTGAATAAATATCAACTGTCACATGGACAAATGACAGTTTTCCAAATGAAGGTACGTGCATGACATCCATTTGCCATAACACATTAGGACATAGACCTCTGGGATTAACTCTTGCCTCCTGAGTGGCCAGGAGCAGAATCTGACAGTGGGTGCAATGTTGTACAATATTTTTTTCTGTTTCCATGTGATATCAAATTTATTTTTTAATCCTATTGCATTTACATGAGTCAAGGCATGAAGTTCTTATGCTTCCATGAATGCAGATGATACTAGCAAGTCAGCTTGTTCATTTGCTTTAGTTAAAGGCCCTGGTAAATTAGTGTGTGCTCGAATATGAGTAATATAAAATGGGAAATTTCTTTTTCTTACACTTTGTTGTAACAAATTAAACAGCTGGTTTAACTGATCATCCATAATGTATTTGATTAGGGCTCTCTCAACATCCTTTGTAGCCTGTACTACATATGCAGAATCTGATACAATGTTAATAGACTGATTAAAATCTTGTTAACACTGTAATGACGGCAACCAACTCTGCTCTTTGAGTCAAGTGATATTGAGTTTTGATGACTCATTCTTTTGGCCCGGTGTAAGCCACTTTTCCATTGCTGGACCATCAGTAAACACAGCCAGAGCATTTTTTAAAGGCTTATGTTTGGTAACTTTAGGTAAAATCCAAGTAGTCAATTTTAAAAACTGGAAGATTTTTGTTTTTGGGTAACGATTGTCAATAATTCCCACAAAATCGGCAAGACCAATCTGCCATGCACCAGAATTGATAAAGGCTTGTCTAACCTGTTGCTTGTTGAAAGGAACAGTGATTTTGTTGAAGGGGTGGGTTGCCCCTCCACACCTGTGGGTGTTTCTCGTAAGGTGGAACGAGAGACTTAGGAAAGAAAAAGACACAGAGACAAAGTATAGAGAAAGAAATAAGGGGACCCGGGGAACCAGCGTTCAGCATATGGAGGATCCCGCCAGCCTCTGAGTTCCCTTAGTATTTATTGATCATTCGTGGGTGTTTCTCCGAGAGGGGGATGTGTCAGGGTCACAAGACAATTGTGGGGAGAGGGTCAGCAGACAAACACGTGAACAAAGGTCTTTGCATCATAGACAAGGTAAAGGATTAAGTGCTGTGCTTTTAGATATGCATACACGTAAACATCTCAATGCTTTACAAAGCAGTATTGCTGCCCGCATGTCCCACCTCCAGCCCTAAGGCGGTTTTTCCCTATCTCAGTAGATGGAACATACAATCGGGTTTTATACCGAGACATTCCATTGCCCAGGGACGGGCAGGAGACAGATGCCTTCCTCTTGTCTCAACTGCAAGAGGCATGCCTTCCTCTTATACTAATCCTCCTCAGCACAGACCCTTTACGGGTGTCGGGCTGGGGGACGGTCAGGTCTTTCCCTTCCCACGAGGCCATATTTCAGACTATCACATGGGGAGAAACCTTGGACAATACCTGGCTTTCCTAGGCAGAGGTCCCTGCGGCCTTCCGCAGTTTTTGTGTCCCTGGGTACTTGAGATTAGGGAGTGGTGATGACTCTTAAGGAGCGTGCTGCCTTCAAGCATCTGTTTAACAAAGCACATCTTGCACCGCCCTTAATCCATTTAACCCTGAGTTTGACACAGCACATGTTTCAGAGAGCACGGGGTTGGGGGTAAGGTCACAGATTAACAGAATCTCAAGGCAGAAGAATTTTTCTTAGTACAGAACAAAATGGAGTCTCCTATGTCTACTTCTTTCTACACAGACACAGTAACAATCTGATCTCTCTTGCTTTTCCCCACATTTTATCTGGGTCATTTCCACACAATGTTATTATTCATAATCTTCCCTGACCAATTAATGTAGCCATTTGATCCAAGTACAATGTAAAAGTCTTAATTGTACTGTGAGGAAGGAAGGACCACTCCATAAGATCTGTGTTTTGAACAATGATGCCTGTTAGAGAATGTGCAGTAGCAAAAATCAAAATTTGGAGTGGGGCCAAGTGATCCATTCTATTTACTTTTGCCAACCAAATTTTTCTCCAATTAATTTAATTTCTTTAGTTGCCTCTGGAGTTAACGTTCTTTCACTATTTAATTCCGAGTCCCCTCTTAAGAAAGAGAACAAATTTGACATGGCATAAGTAGGAATGCCTAGAGTTGGCCAAATCCAAATAATATCTCCAAATCCAATTAGTATCTCCTAGCAACTTTTGAAACTCATTTAATGCTTTTAATGTGTCTTTTCTTATTTCTATTTTTTGTGGTTTAATTTTCCTTTCCTCTACCTGCATTCCCAAGTAATGGAAAGGAGTAGAGGTTTGAATCTTATCAGATGCTATTGTCAGTCCCGCGTTGGCAACCTCTGTCTGCAGAAATGTGTAACGGTCAATTAATTTGTCTCTCGTTTCTGCAGCACACAAAATATCAACATAATGAACGATATAACAGTCTGAAAACTTGTCTCTAACTGGTTGCAGAGCTTGAGCTGACAAATAGTTGAACTATTAAGCATTCCCTGAGGCAATACTTTCCACTGAAACCTAGTGGCTGGTTCTTTATTATTTAGGCTGGTGTAGTAAAAGCAAATTTTTCAAAATCCTGTTTTGCCAGAGGAATGGTAAAAAAGCAAGCCTTCAGATCAATTTATAATTAAAGGGTACCATGGCTGGAGAGGGCAAATGGGGTGGGAGAGCCCCCATGGGTTGAATTATGGCATTAATGGCTCAGTTAGCATACGCCATCTGCCGGATTTTTCCTGAATTACAAACAGGAGAATTCCAAGGCGAAAATGAAGGCTCAGTGTCCTTTTTCTAATTGTTTCTTTGCTAATAAGTGTAAAGCCTCCAGTTTTTGTTTTGGTAAGCGGCTACTGATTTACCATACAGTTTTTTTTTTTCCCCAAGTTAATGGAATGGGTTTTGGAGGCTCTACAGTGACCGCTCCTAAAAAGGATGCCCTATTCCTTTTCTTTTTTGATTTTTTTCAGCCTCAATTGGGAATTTAATGCCGTCTTCATTCTTTCCTAGTCCCTTTTTAGGGAGCTATCCCATTTTAGTCATGATTTTTTTATTCCTGGGGCTGTATAGGGAGGCTGGGATAGTAATCTCTGCATGCCATTATTGTAACAAGTCTCGGCCCCATAAATTGATTGGAATAGAAGTGATCATAGGCTGAACCATACTTTCTTGATTATCAGATCCTAGACAATGTAAAATCATGGCACTTTGATACACTTCTGAGGCGGTGCCTATGCCGATGATAGAAACATCAGCCTGGGTATCCACTAATCCTTCAAACTCTTTCCCTGAATAGTGACTGTACACACGGGTCGATCCTCTGAGACCTGATTAGCCCAATAAGCGGCTTTTCCTGCAGGGTTGGTACTTCCAAACCCTCCTGTTCTTTCCGTTTTGTTTTCCCCAATTTTAACATAAGGGAAAAGCAGTAATTGAGCAATTCTATCAGCTGGATTGGCACTCCGGGGAACAGTGGAGCTGATCACTAACTGAATTCCCCCTTTATAATCTGAATAAATTACCCCAGTATGAATTTGGACTCCCTTCAAATTTAGACTTGATCTCCCTAAAATAAGGCCTACCCTCCCTTCTGGCAGCAGGCCATATACCCCTCTAGGAATCTTTTGTGGGGGCTCTCCAGGGAGTAAAGAGACCATTTGGGTGGAACATAAATCTACTGCGGCGCTGCCTGCTGTGGCGCGGGACAGCTGTTGGATTGTTGTAATTGGCTGACTCCCTGAAGTGGTGGTATTTTCTGTAGGGGTTGTTGTCCTTGAAAACCCTGAGGAACAAACAGTTGAACTGGGAATGCCCCAGTTTGTTGGGGGGCCTGAGGCTGGCCCCTCTTCCTGTTTCCCGACAATGGTTGCCCATCTTTATCAAATTTAGAATGGCATTGATTGGCCCAATGTTTTCCTTTTTCACATTTTGGACACAGGCCAGATGGCTTTTTATTTTTTGCTGTAATAGCTTGATTTATTATATTCTGTTTATTTAAGCCTGGGCAACTCCTTTTCAGATGACCGATTTGACCACAATTATAACATTTTTTCCCAAATGTTCTAACTTGTCCTCCTAGAGTGAGCCCCCTCATTGCTTGAGCCATTAGCATTGCCTTATGCATAGCTCCTCCAATCCCATCACAAGCCTTCACATATTCTGTAATTACATCAACTCCTGCTGGAACTTTTCCTTTTAATGGCTTTATGGCCGACTGACATTCTGGATTTGCATTTTCATAGGCCATTAATTCTACAATAACTTTTCGGGCATTGTCATCTGTAATAGACTTTTGAGCAGCATCTTGTAATCTTGCCACGAAGTCAGGATATGGCTCTTTAGAGCCTTGTCTAATTGAATTAATAGGGAAAGCTGTTCCTGGGTCCTGAATTTTTCCCCAGGCCCTGAGGCAAATAGCCCTTACTTGTTCAATAGCCTCATTCTGCATCACTGATTGTTGGTTAATGGTGCTCCAATTTGGACCTGTTCCTAACAATTGGTCTGCGTCTATATTAACAGTGGGCTTAGTAGCCTGATTTTTTCGTACCTGTTCTTGTACTCCATCAATCCACCAGGTTTTAAACTGCAGATACTGAGAGGATGAAAGGGAAGATTTGGCCAAAATTTCCCAGTCATAAGGAGTAAGTCTATTTCCATGAGCAATGGAATCTAATAATGTTCTTATATAAGGGGAGTTGGATCCATATTGTTTAACTCCTTCCTTTATATCTTTTAACATTTTCATGGTGAAAGGTTCACATCTAGTCTCAGCTCGGGCAGGCGCTCCTACTTGAGTCTCTTCCCCGGCCTGTACCAGTTGTAAAATTACCAGGAACCGCCATGCCTCAAGATGGCCCTGTTTTCTGGCTTCATCAATGACTGCATGCAGTGCACCACCTTGTCCACTATGTGATGCTGTAGGATTAAGTCTCACAGTGGGCGGCTGAGGATACAGCGCCGCGTCCTGTGGTGCTGGTGAATTAGACGCCACCGCTGTGGGTTGCTGGTATGGTGCCGTGCTATTTGGCACAGGACACACCGCTTGAGGTCTGTATTGAACCTCTGAAGGAGGCCGATACTGAAGCTCGGTTGGCAGCCGGTATTGATAAACTACCAGCGGTTGGGTCTTATTTTCTACCGGCTGATATTGTGGATACTGTATCTGAGTTGGCATTGCCGGGATAGAGACTCTATCCCTTTCTACTTGATTTTTTCTTGGGGTTTGTGCTTGTCTAACCTGCATTTGAGGTTGTAATGTTACAGGCATCTGAACCGCGGGAGGAGGAGTTGATGGTGATCGTGGTTTAGGCTCTGATGGCCCCAGTGATTCTGGACCTCCTTCCCCCAATTTTGATGATTCAGGATATATTATCTCCTGTAATTGATTGTAGTCAACATTTTGCGTTGACTGAGCCATTACAGACTCTGCTACATATTTACAATGTGAACTTTCCATTCCTTGCTGGGATTCTGTCCCTGCCTCTTCTTCACAATCTGTTACACAGCTTTTAGGGGCATCAGAAACTGAAACCCTATCTTCTCCTGTTTGAAATGGTTCTAAAGTTGCTTTAATAATGGCCCAATCATTCCATACTGTAAGTGGGATGATTTTACCTTCCCTATTTGCTTGTTTTAATTCTTTGCCAATTTTTTCCCAATCTTTTAGATCTAAAGTTCCCTGTTCTGGAAACCATGGGCAGAATTGTTCTATTGTTTGAAATAGCGTAATTAGATTTTCTGTAGAAGCTCTAACTCCCCCTCTTCTTAAAAGAATTTTAATAAAGCTGAGATAAGAGGCATATTTACTTTCAGTTTGCCCCATCGTTACCCTGGGTTCCTCTAAGCACACAAGCTTACCACAAGGCTGACCGTGGACGTACTCGGGACTCTCTCGTCGACTTGTCCTCAATGACCACGCTGTAGAGTACCTTCACCCTAGAGAAAGGCACCACGTTGGGCATCAGATGAAGGGGGCCAGCCCCTCCACACCTGTGGGTATTTCTCGTCAGGAGGGATGAGAGACTGAGGAAAGAAATAAGACACAGAGACAAAGTATAGAGAAAGAACAGTGGGCCCAGGGGACCAGCGTTCAGCGTACGGAGGATGTGCACCGGCCATGGACTCTGAGTTCCCTTGGTATTTACAGATTACTATTTTCACTATCTCAGCAAGGGGAATGCGGCGGGAGAACAGGGCGATAGTGGGAAGAAGGTCAGCGGGAAAACATGTGAACAAAGGAATCTGTGTCACAAGTTCAAGGGGAGGTTCTGTGCCCAGATGTGCACATAGGCCAGATTTATGCTTCTCTCCACCCAAACATCTCAGTGTAGCAAAGAGTAACAGAGCAGCATTGCCGCCAGCATATCTCGCCTCCAGCCACACGGTGGTTTTCTCCTCTCAGAATAGAAGGAATGTACTATCGGGTTTTACACCAAGACATTCCATTCCCAAGGACATGCAGGAGATGGAGGCCTTCCTCTTATCTCAACTGCAAGAGGCCTTCCCCTTTTACTAATCCTCCTCAGCACAGACCCTTTACGGGTGTCGGGCTGGGGGATGGTCAGGTCTTTCCCTTCCCACGAGGCCGTATCTCAGGCTGTCTCAGTTGGGGGAAACCTTGGACAATACCCAGGCTTTCTTGGGCAGAGGTCCCTGTGGCTTTCCGCAGTGCATCGCGTCCCTGATTAATGGAGAATGGAGAATGGCGATGACTTTTACCAAGCATACTGCCTGTAAACACATTGTTAACAAGGCACATCCTGCACAGCCCTTGATCCCTTAAACCTTGATTCCATACAGCACATGTTTCTTTGAGCACAGGGTTGAGGCTAAAGTTACAGGTTAACAGCAGGTCAAGGCAAAATAATTTTTCTTAGTACAGATCAAAATGGAGTTTATGTCTTCCTTTTCTACATAGACACAGTAACAGTGTGATCTTTCTTTTCCCTACACAAACAGCCACGTGGCCCAGCCAGCTCCATCCCCTTGGCAAAGTCCCGCTGGGTCCCGGGTGCTGGGGTCCTACCCTGTTCGGCTGTGGTGAAAACACCTCCTTCTCTCAGGGTCCCTAGAGAAAACCCCTGGTCTCTCCACTCTGCAGCCTCAATTACAAAGACGAACACACATACACACACACACACACGCATGCACACACACAGCAGGAGCTGCAGGAGGAAGCCAGGCAGCCAGCGGGGACCCAGGAGGATGGAAACACCACAAGAACCAGGGGCTGGTTTTCTTTTATTGTATTAAATAGTCAGGCAGACAGCAGGAGAAATACACAAGGAAAGGCCAGGTGCCCCGAACCCAAGTCCAGCGCCTGAAATCCTACCATTCATTTC
The DNA here is from genome assembly GCF_029281585.2 of Gorilla gorilla gorilla. Classification (NCBI taxonomy): domain Eukaryota; kingdom Metazoa; phylum Chordata; class Mammalia; order Primates; family Hominidae; genus Gorilla; species Gorilla gorilla. The sequence continues at coordinate 21,039,141 of NC_086018.1, read as the reverse complement.
CAAGTCTCTCGTGGGCCCTCTCCCTCCTTCTCTCTGCTCCTCTTTGGGGCACACCTGTGCTCTATGGTCTGCATGGAGGGGACCCTACCCTGAAGGGGTGGCCTGCCCCTCCACACCTCTGGGTGTTTCTCATCAGGTGGAATGAGAAACTTTACTTTTAGTTTGCCCCATTGTTACCCTGGCTTCTTCCGAGCGCCCAAACTTACCGCAAGGCTCACTGTAGACGTACTCGGGAATCTCTCGTTGACTTGTCCTCAATGACCACACTCGAGCGTCCCTTCACCCTAGAGAAAAGCATCCATGTTGGGCACCAGATGAAGGAGTGGCCTGCCCCTCCACAGCTGTGGGCATTTCTCCTCAGGTGGAACAAGACACTTGAGAAAAGAAAGACACAGAGACAAAGTATAGAGAAAGAACAGTGGGCCCAGGGGACCGGCGCTCAGCATATGGAGGACCCGCGCCGCACCGGCCTCTGAGTTCCCTCAGTATTTATTGATCATTATCTCTACCATCTCGGAGAGGGGGATGTGGCAGAACAATAGGGTGATAGTGGGGAGAGGGCCAGCAGGAAAACATGTGAACAAATGTCTCTGCATCATAAACAAGGTAAAGAAAAAAGTGCTGTGCTTTTGATGTGCATATACATAAACATCTCAATGCCTTAAAGAGCAGTATTGCCGCCAGCATGTCCCACCTCCAGCCCTAAGGCAGTTTTCTCCAATCACAGTAGATGGCGTATACAATCAGGCTTTACACCGAGACATTCCATTGCCCAGGGATGAGCAGGAGACAGATGCCTTCCTCTTATCTCAACTGCAAAGAGGCCTTCCTTCCTCTTTTACTAATCGTCCTCAGCACAGACCCTTTACGGGTGTCGGGCCGGGGGAGGTCAGGTCTTTCCCTTCCCAAGAGGCCATATTTCAGACTGTCACATGGGGAGAAACCTTGGACAATACCTGGCTTTCCTAGGCTCCCTGCGGCCTTCCGCAGTGTTTCGTGTCCCTGCTTACTTGAGATTAGGGAGTGGTGATGACTTTTAACAAGCACGCTGCCTTCAAGCATTTGTTTAACAAAGCACATCCTGCACAGCCCTTAATCCATTAAACCTTGAGTCGACACAGCACCTGTTTCTGTGAGCACAGGGTTGGGGCTAGGGTTACAGATTAACAGCATCTCTAAGCAGAAGAATTTTTCTTAGTACAGAACAAAATGGAGTCTCTTATGTCTATTTCTTTCTACATAGACACAGTAACAGTCTGATCTCTCTTTCTTTTCCCCACACTAGCCAAAGGCAGTCCTTGTCCCACAGGAGCCCAGGAAGAATGTCCTAGTAGATGGCAGTGGCAGAGGGAGGCCCTAGAGGTACAGCAGTGGAGGGGACATGAAGCTGCTCCTGGGCTGGACCTGGGCGTCCTCTAGTTCATCCCAGTGTGGGGTTTTGAACTGTGCACTCTGTCAGCAAAGAGAATTTGGAGACAAATAGAAGAGGGGCTCCAAGGCAGTGGGAGAAGCTCAAGTGAGCATTTACTCAACAGCCTCCACCACCAGAATCTTTCTCAGGGGCTGAAGATGTGGTGGGAGGCACACAGCGTCACACAGGACACACAGGTCCTGCGGAGGAGACGCGGTACCGTGAGACACGAGGAAACACAGACGTCAGGAGAAGACAGTGGTGGAGAGCGAAGTGCTCCAGGCCAGAGCCTGTGGCCTCCAGCTCCCCTTACAACAGCCCCCAGAGGCCGCCCCCAGTTTGTGGGTAAGGAAGCTGAGGCCCGAAGACCTGAATCAGTGACCAGCGAACATCGAAGCAAATTTGAACAGAGGCTCAGCCTCAGTGGGCGGCTGCGAGCTGCTGAATTGTGACTGAAGTGGTACACAGGGACAGGGACGGTGCTCAGGGCAGGCCTCTCAGAGGGCTTTTGAGCTGGGGCTCGATGGACCAAGTCTTGGCTCTGGGCCGGGCACACGGCTTTTCGGCAGGCATCTCACTTCTGGGTAGCCTGCCCGTGGCTCCATTCTAGCGACCAGGAGCCTGAGGCCCCCAGAGCTTACGGAGCAGCCTGAGTTCTCAGGGCTGGGGAGAGTAGCCGGGGGCTCAGACCTCGCCGTGCTGGCCCGTCCACCATGCTGCCCTGTTCTCACATGGCCACAGTGCTCCCAGCACACAGGAGTCCAGGCGGGAAAGGGATGGAGCATGAACGTTACCAGGCGTTGCCTTCGGAGGGATGAAGGTCTTCCCAGTGTCCCCCGGCCCCCCTGCCCACTCCCAGAGGGATGGCCCTGCAAGCCGTGGCCACCAGGACCTTGCAGGGCGTGAGGGTCCAGGCTGCCGAGGAACCAAGGAGAGGCCACCCTCGCTTCCCACATGCCCGGGCCCTGGGTCCCTCAGCCTCCCGCTGGCCCTGCCACCCAGCTCTCACAGACACTGGCTCAGGAGCAAGCAGGAGACCCCTGGGGTGACCTGCCAGACCTGCTGGGCCCGGGCTCCAACCCTGCAGCCACTCCCGGCCTGGCCACTCCGCCATGTCTCCCAGCCCCATCTCCCTCTTGAGGGCCACGTCTCTGGATTTTGTGAGGCTGAATTCTTCTCAGCTCTCAGGTGTTAAGACTGTCTCCTCAAAGAGGCCTTCCTGAGCCCCCGCTCCGTGACTATCCTGCCAGCATTCTCTCTTCCTCGGGTGGCTGTGGGTTTGTTCCTGCCCAGGTGGAGTGGGCTACTTCCCGCCATGCTGTCCCTCTACCCTTAGGATCCAGGGCAGACCAGCGGCGGTGGGGGGAGTTTCGCCGCAGATGCTGGTGACTCCAGGGGACAACCCAGGTCCCTTCCCCTCTGGGTCCTGAATTGACTTGGAATGTCCAGGCCCAGCCCTGGCTCTGGGCCCTGCTAGATCACTGGTGGGTCTTCTCCAAGGAGCCAGGCCCCAGCCTAGGCCCACCCTTCCAGTGACCTGAACAAAGGGAGGGTGGGGGCTGCTGTCTGGAGCAGGCCTGGAAGGGGAGCCCACTGCTCAACTCTGACAGCCCCTGCCAGACTCCCCAGGATCCAGTAGTGGAGCAAGGGGGTGGGAGGGGGCAAGGGGTGGGAGGAGACCAGCTTAGGTGCTGAGTCCCTTGGTGGTCTGTGCCTCAGAGCCCCAGGGACACTTTTCCACCCCTCCCCCACCACCCTTTCTCCTGCCCTTCCTCCCTCCCTTCCTCCTCCCAGTCCTGCCCTCTTCCTGCCCTTCCCTCCCTTGTCCCTCCCCCTCATTTCCCTCTTTCCGTCCTTCTCTCCTTCCCTCCCTCTCTCCTCTCCCTCCCATCTTCCCTCCATCTCCCCGCCCTCCTCCCCACCCCTGCCCTTCACAGCTCTGCTCTCGAGATCTCCCTGTTTCTGAGGTTCTCTCGGTCCCTGCCTCTCCCCTTTTCTCTCTCCAGTTCTTTCCTCCCCACCTTGCCCCTATCCATGAGTGGGGTCACGGGGCCCAGTGGTTTGCAGCTCCCAAAGCAGTCATCTCTCTGTATCTGCGCCTCTGCAATACTGAGGCTACCTGAGCCTGGACCTGCAGCCCTGCTCCTCAACTCCCCGCCAACTCTCCTCTTCTTTCCTGCACCCTCCCTCCCCATCCTCCCTCCTTCACCCTCTTCCCTCTCAAGCCAGTATTTTTAGCTCACTGCTGTGCATTCGTGTGCAGGCTACTCTCTGACACCTGGATGAGTTTTTTTCTGTCATGGCAGCCCCAAGGGCAACTGGCAGACTTTTCCCTCTTAAGTTTGTAGTGCACTCCCCTCTTCCACCGCTGGGGCCTCGGCTGGATGGGGGCTGGTCTCTCGCCTGCCTGGGTCTGGGGCCCCAGCTCTGTGTCTAGGCCTGCCGCTGTCTGGCCTCCCCTTCCTGCCGCTGCCTCCCTCACCTGCTCCCCCTCCTCTCCCTCCTCCTTGGCCTTTGTCTCTGGAAGACGGGGAGCCTCTCACTGCCTTCTCCTCCCTTCTCTTCTCATTTAGCCCTTTCCTTGGGCAGCCTCTCTCAAGGTTCCAATCCTTCTCCATTTGTTCCTCTCCTTCCCTGCCTTCCTTTTTCCACCTCTTCCTTTTCTCCCTCCCCCTTTCCTCTCCTCTCCTGACACCATTCTGCCTGCTTTTAGGGAATGGAAAAAACCCCACGGTTGGAATGTGGGGACCCCAGCTTCTCTCCCCCATCCCCTATTTTTCTCTGCCCTCGGCAGCCTCCCCCTGGACAACAGGGTGGGGGGAATCAGGTGGGGGCATTGTGAGGGGATTCTGGGGCTGAGGGGGTTCCTGGAGCCCACGTCTCCAAGGCAAACCTTCTGCAGGGCCCACCCTGATGCTCATGCCTTTCTGGGACTCCCAGGGGTCCAGCCTGGCTCTGGTGGGACCTCCATGTGGCCTGGGAGGGGGCCAGCACAGCCCTGCTCCTTCCCCAGGCTGTCTCTGCCCCTCCAACCCGGGTCTTCAGAGATTTCTTCTCAACGCACCTCCCTCCCTCTTCCCCCATCTGGCAGGAACCTGAATTGATCTTTGTGAATATCACTTAAAATAAGCAACCTGTTGTCCTCAGCACTTTACAGTTTGCACATCTCTCTGCTCAGATCACAGCAACTACGTACCTCGGGCCCTATTTCACTCTCCCCGGTGATAAAGGAGGCACGTGCCCAGCACCTCAGGCGCTGCCAGCAGACCCACCTGAACAGGACCCAGGTCTCACCTCGCTGAGCCTTCACGCAGGCACCAGGCTCGATACCTTCCCGGGGCTCAGAGACCCAGAGAGGCAGCGTCCTCTGCCCAAGGTCACACAGCCCCAGCTGGTGCAGAGAAGAGGTATTTGGGGCTAAGTGTGAGGAACTTGCAGCCTTGGGGGACTCCACCATCTCTTTCCGGGGCTGGTCTCATGCCTGTCCTCTCCCCAGGTCAGGATGGGGCTGGGAGTGAGGGAGCCCCCACCCCGCTTTGCTTCCCCACCTGCTCCTGACCCCTGGGCTTTTCTGTGGGGCTGACTCAGGATGGCTGGTGGAGAAGGTGCTGGCTGTCCCCCACACCACGTGCTGGCTTTGTCCTCCTCATCCCATCCAAGACCCTCTGTCCACCCCACTCTCTGGGCCCCCTGCTGCGGTCTGGACTCAGCTTCCCTCCTCCTCCCCTCTCCTCTCTCCTTTTCCTTTTCTCTCCCTCAGGCCTCTGCTTTCCCGATTCTGCCACCTGGACTGGCTCCTGGCTGGGACCCCTCCATCCTGTCTGTCATCCCTCTCTCCGAGGGCCTCTCCCCCCAGCTATGGCATGTCCCCTGCTCTCCGTGCGTTTCCAGCACAGTCTCTGTGTCACCCCAGCCCTCTGCTGCCTGCATCTCCCCTCTCTCCCTCCCTCTCCTGTCCTGCTGTTTCTGCTCACCCCAACATGCGCACATGCACACACGTGCAAAGACACACGGAGGCACAGGCAGAGGCTGGTTCAGACACGCAGCCCATACACGCAGCCCACACAGGCAGCCCATACACGCAGTCCATACACGCAGCCCACATACGCAGCTCATACACGCAGCCCATGCAGTTGTTACTGCAGCAGTGGAGGGTCAGAGCCTGGACCCAGGAGGAGGCAGAGGAAGGGGACCCCTTGCCCAGCCCCAATGTCCCCAGGCCTGCAGGCGCCTCATGGTGGGGTGGGGTTCCAGGCTGGGCAGGCTCCCCTGGTCCTGTGGCTCCATCTTCTGAGTCTCAGGGGCAAGAGACCACCTTGATGGGGCCCAAGCTTCCAGAATTCTGGCAGGAATCCCCAGCGTGCCCGATCAGTGCTGGTCCCAGGGCAGGGGTCTGGAAGTGGGCACAGCCCTGAGAGCAGAGGGGTTGGGTCAGGGCAGGGGCAGCAGAGACGGCCACTCAGCACAGGATCTGAGGGCAGCCAGGTGGCCATGGGTCCTGCACCAGGACCACTGTGTGCAGCCTCAGAGGTGACCGAGCCTCCATGTCTGGGTCTAGCGCCGCCATGGATGTGGGGAGCCTCCTCGCCAGAGTTCTCGGGCCCTCTTCCCCACTGCTCTCTAGGTGCTGGTAGGAGCCCGACAGTCTTGGGTTTGAATCTCACCCCCATTCACTAGCTGTGCAACTTTGAGGGGTGACTGACCCCCTCTCCCTCCCTAAGGGGATGATACAGCCACCTGCCCTCAGGACCCAGTGGGGCCTCCATATAGCCAGCCTGGGGGTGGGACAGCCCGGTGCTTCCAGGTGTGGCTGTAGAGTCAGCCCTGGGTTCAAGTCCTGATACTTTCAGTACAAGAAGCGGGCAGAGCTGGGGGTGAGCCTCCTCACCCCGTGTGGGCCCAGGCCTTCCCCTGCAGCAGAGTCTGGTCTTGGCAGCCTTTCTCTGGGTTTGCACTGGGGTCAGAGCCCGCACTGGATGTTTTGGGTTTGGTGAGTTCTGTCTGGTGGAGGGTGGGCCTGAGTGAGCCAGGTATTGGGGCCTCTCACTGGATGCCTGGGGCTCTCAGCCATTCTGCTGATGCCCGCTGAGTGTCATCGGCCCTGCGTTGGAGTCTGGGCGAATTTCTGGACCCAGGGAGCCTCTGTTTCTTCCTCCATAAAATGGGGATAACAACAGCACAACCCTCCCAGGTGTGAGGCTGCGCTAAGATCACCCTGGAATGCTCTGAGCTCAGCAAGTGCTGAGGTTGAAATGGGAGTGGGGGTTGTTTGCTGTTTTATCTGCTGGGCAAGTCTTTAGGTATTCAGCCCTTCCCTCTGCCCTCAGCCCACCTGAAGTTTCTGCTCCAGGGCCCAGAGCTCAGGGGCCCTGTTCCCCAGCTTTCTGTGCCCAGCAGAAGATGGGGTGGGGGAGCAAAGTGGGGATGGAGCCTGCACCCTCCCCAGGGCTAGAGGGGGGGCCTCCCACTGTGAGCAGGGCCCAGCCCCTCCCCAGCTCTGACACAGACCCCTGGACATTGGGAGGGTGCTCTGCTCCCTCAGAGATCTGGCTTTGCCCCAAGATAGGAAGCCAACCAAGGAGGGAGGGGCAGGGGCTCCAAGGGAGGCAGAGTGTGGGGAGTAAGGGGGTCACTGCACCTCCATGAGCAGGGGACAGGGTGGACTGGAAAGACCTGAGGCCACAGGGGCATCCTCAGAGTGCTGTCCCCAAAGTCGGGGTCTGTCTCAGCTCCAACAGCAAAGCCGGTCTTTCTCCTGTCTCCACCCCCTTCCTCCTCATGGTACCTGTTATACTTGTTTATCAATCCTCAGGCTCCCCCCAGCAGAATGTCAGCTCCTTGAGGGACAGGATCTCGTCTCATTCTCTGCTGCATCCTCAGTAGGGGGTAGGGTGCCTGGGACATTGAGGTATTCACCAACAGCTGTCAGGTGAATGAGTGAGTGAGTGAATGAATGAATGACCTCTGGGGCAGCTGGGGCTTCTGGCCTGAGAACACCAGCTCCACCTGGCCCTTTCTAGACGTGGACAGAGGGCAGATGCTGACCTGCTCATTGATAGCCAGCCTGGGGGTGGGACAGTCTCCGGCTGTGGCTGTGAAGTCAGCCCTGGGTTCAAGTCCTGATGCTTTCAATAGAAAAGGGAGCCGGGCTGGGGGCTGAGTCTCCCCACCCTGTGTGGGCCTGGGCCCTCTTGTGCAACAGTTTGTTGTCTTGGCAGTCTTTCTCCTGGTTTGCACTGGGGACAGGGCCAGAACTGGATGTGTCAGGTTTGGGGGTCACGGTACCTCAATGTCTTTCTCAAAGCCTCAGGCTGAGGGCCTTGTGAGACCAGTGCCCTCACTCCCTGCTGTGGTTTCCTTGGCTCAGCCCCCCACCATTCCCTGGCACGGCCAGTGGATCACTGTGTCCTCCCTACTTGCTCTCCCACCGAGAGATCCTTTGCATAGGCCGTTCCCTCCGCTGCGAATGCCATTCCCACTGCTTTTTGCATGGCTGCTCCTGAGACCCCTCCCCTCCTCCGAGGCAGCCTCGCCTCCCTGCTGGGCGTGCCCTGTGACTCCCTTCTGCCTTTGCACTTAGCCCTTAGCCCCGCCAGTGTGCATTTCTCACATCACTGTGTTTCTCTTTGCAGGTCACCTGCCTGTCTCCTTGGAAAGTTAGCTCCATGCAGGTTCAGCCTGGGCTGCCCTGCCTACCATTGCCTCCCCAGTGCCCTCATGGTGTACTCCATGGAAGGTACCAGAGCTTAGAGCAAAGCCTAGCACACAGGGCATGCGATGGTGAATGAATGGATGAACAAACAAGAGCATCAGTTTTGGGGTTAGACTGCCTGGGTTCGCATCCTCACCAGCTCTGACCCTTGGGCAAATTATTTAACCTCTCTGGGCCTCAGTTTCCTCATCGATAAAATGGGGATGATCGTAGTGCCTACCTCTCGGGGTGGTTATGTGGATTACATGGTTTCAGGGAGTATTCAATATCTGCAAGTGTGTAACATACGAATATCACGTGAGATTTTTGGGCATAACTGAGCAAATCCCAGCTCTTGATGGGGTCTCAGGAGCAGCGGTGCAAAGAGCAGTGGGAACGGTATTCCTGGCGGAGGGAACAGCATCCACAGGATGTTTTGGAGGGGGTCGGGTAAGAGGGGATGTTTTGGGGGGGGTAAGAGAGGATGTTTTGGGGGGGAGTAAGAGGGGAGGGGAGAGAGATGGACTGGCAGTGCCAGGGAGTGGCCGTCGGGCTGAACATCCACAGAAACCAGCCACGAAGAGGAGGCAAGCCAGGCCAGGGGGAAGCATAAAGAGGAAGTGAACCAAAGCAGGGAGCGAGGGCTGGTCTCACAAGACACTCAGTGTGAGGCTTCGAGAAGGCCATGGAGGTACAGTGATCCCCCCAAACCCCAGCCCCACCCCAGCTTCTCTTGTAGTCTTCCTCATCCCAGGAAATGGCACCTCCCACTGTCGACGGCACAGGAGTCAGGCTTGATGTTTTCTTTCTTCCACATCCGCATCTGATCCTTTCACAAATCCTGATGGCTCTACTTAAAATATATCCAAAACCCAGCCATTATCATCTCCACTGCTGCCGTCCCCAACCAGGCCACCGCCATCTCCCCTCTGGGCTCTATCAGCTCCCAGCTGAGAATTCTGATCAGTTTCCCCAGCTTCCCTCGGCCGCTTCAGTCTATTCTCACTCAGAAACCAGAGAGATTGTTTAAAAATAGAAATCAAGCCGGGCGCTGGGGCTCACGCCTATAATCCCAGTACTTTGGGAGGCCAAGTTGAGTGGATCGCTTGAGTCCAGGAGTTCGAGACCAGCCTGGGCAACATGGCGAGACCTCATCTCTACAAAAAATACAAAAATTAGTCAGGTGTGGTGACACGTGCCTCTAGTCCCAACTACTCCGGAGGCTGAGGTGGGAGGATTGGTTGAGCCCAGGAGGTCGAAGTTGCAGGGAGCAAGATCACACCGCTGCACTCCAGCCTGGGTGACAGAGCAAGGTCTTGTCTCAGAACACACACACACACACACACACACACACACTGACCCTGGGCTCGCCCCTGCCCTCACCCTCCCTGGCTTCAGGTGTCCTTAGGGTCAGGATGCCGGGCACACCCACCCCAGGGCCATGGCACCTGCTGCTCCGGGCTCCCTGCAGGCCTCACTCCCTCCCTCCACCCAGGTCTCGGCTCCAGTGGCATCTCCTCGCCTCCCTGGCCTCCTTGTCCAAATTCCAGCCCTCTTGTTCTCTGCTCTAGCCCCTCACCTTGCTCCCTGGATCCTAGCGTTGGTTTCCTGGTTCTTTGTCTCTTTCCCAGAAGGTCAGCCTTGAAAAGGCTGGAACTTGGCTTTGCTGTTCAATGTCTCCTGGTGCATGGAAGAGTGCCTGGCAAGAATCCGTGCTCATAAATATTGATTGGACAAAAGAATGAATGCTAACTATGACTATTATTACCACTATTGCTTGGCAAAAGCTAGAGGAAGAGAGATTGAGGATAGGGTTGATGTAATTATGTCTAATAAGAAAAAACAACAACAAACAGTGGCCTGCTCCTGCCTGGCTTCCGTCAAAGACCAAAGACCAGTGGGCTTTCTGTCCTCCGGGCTCTGTCTTCCTGCTGCCATGGTTACCACGGTCCGTGGGCTCCAGAAGAAAGGCCAGGCCAGGCTGACTCTGTGGTTCTGCCTAGCTTCCTTGGGTAGCCCAGGGCCTGGTAGAGAAAGATCCCATCCAAAAACAGCTGGCCTCCCCGGTCTTATCTCCATGGTGCCCAGTTGGAGGGAGAAGGGAGGTACTTGCTGTTCTTCCAGAAAATATGGTCCAGACTCACTCTGCATTTGTGGAGGACCTGCTCATGCTCTGGGCAAGTCAAAGACGTGCGGATCATGGTCCCTACCCTCCAGGAGGTTTCTGGCAGCAAGGAGGGGCCAGAGACAAGCACTGACTTAGCTGTGTAACTATGACCCTGCCAAATCCCCCTCTGCAAGAAACACCCAAGAATGATCAATTAAAAAAAAAATAGCAAGGGCTTGCACATGACAGGGAAAAGTCAGGTGCGGAGGAGCAGGAAGAGCTCTCTCACCCATACCTGCCCCAGCCTCGCAGTCCACTCGCCCCGATGCACGCCTTCCTGGCTGAAGCGGCTGGGCTCCCATGTCTCCACCGGGTGCCATCCCAAACTCCCAGAGGCCTGGGGCTGAGCCGTTCCCTCCACAAACCCAGGTCTCAACCAGTGGCTGGCAAAGATTAGAGGGCTAGCCCAGACCTCACCGCTGGCGGCTGGTCTCGCAGAGCTTCAGAAGGGTGCAGAAAGGACACTAACTTGGCAATAGCATCCTGGGATCATCTTTCTCACCTCTCTGCTCCTTCAGTTGACAATCCAACTCTGCTCTCCATTGCAGAGAACAGACTCCGGACCCCCAGAGAGACTATGAACTGACCACTGCAGCCCAAGGAGCAGCTGCAGGGTTTAGGGGTCCAGGGCTGAGGCCTAGGACCATCACCATGGCGGTCACTGTCATCTCCATGACTACAATCATCACGTCCATGACCAGCTGCCATCACCTCCATCATCACCACTGTCGTGAGGGAAATTGTGTCCTCCCAAAAAATAGGTTCAGCCAGGCATCGTGGCTCATGCCTGTAATCCCAGCACTTTGGGAGGTTGAGGTGGGTGGCTCACCTGAGGTCAGGAGTTCCAGACCAGGCTGGCCAAAATGGTGAAACCCCATCTCTACTAAAAATACAAAAAATTAACCGGGCGTGGTGACGGGCGCCTGTAATCC